>NW_022987727.1:363463-738463 GCF_902827165.1 Trematomus bernacchii
GCGAGAGGAGAGAGCAGAGAGAGAGAGAGTTGAGAGCGAGGAGGAGCGAGAGAGAGCGGAGAGGAGCGAGAGGAGAGAGGGGAGAGAGGAGAGGGGGGGAAGGAGACAGAACGAGAGGAGAAAAATGTTTACTTGTGGACTCTAGGCATTGCAAAACTGAACTTGGATAATAAAGCATTTTTTTTTACAGGTGGAGAGAAATGAGATGCAGAAAGAGTAATGGGTTGAGTATCAGACTTAATGTTTTATTAAGGGTAACAGAGAAATGAAAGAGATAAGAGAGATGGCCAATAAAGAGAGATTGCAGTTGAGATATGCAAATGAGCTAATTAGCATTTCCCTGCAAAAATTACTTACCTACTTACTTATAAAGTAAAGTTAAATATTTACACAACGAACAACTCTGTTCTCAAAGATACTAAAATAAGAAATCCGGTGATGAGTTTCTATATTAGATTCTCAAAAAAACCAGCAGATTTATTTTATGCCATGACTTAATAAAGCATTTAACAAAAATGAAGCCAATAAATACAACTTTTAAATGGAGACTGAATGTTATACAACACCATTTCCTCCCACTCAAACTTCCCGCGATACGTCCATTTGACAGCACCATATTTAATGGATGGACCTACTCTATTCCACACTGCATCTGGACATTGAGGTTATGTCCTATCCACCAATGCTCTGCAGAGAAACAAAATCAATTTGCTCACGCTGCCCATTTGTTCAATCTTCCATCACGTGTAAGATTGAAGTGTATTGCTCATGTATACTATACCAAGGTTATGGACCATCTCCCTTCAAAAGCTAAAGTGGTTTCCTTATGGTAAGTTCAGCATGATTTGCTGCCCAAGGTAAACTGATGGCTTCAATGATTTCTTTGCCTTGAGATGTGTAAAATCTGTTTTGCATATCAACTGAAAACTGGATGGATTTATAAACTCTCTGTGTTGAGCGGGTCATTGATGTGGTGTTAATTCCATGCTAATAAGATTAAAACATAATGCATATTGTCCCGTGTGAAATGAGGCAGAAGAAAATCCTTTGAGGAGACTTCATATTGAGCGGCAATGGACCATGCCCTCGCTCCTAACAAGGCGCAGGGGTAGAAGACGGGTTACTAACAAGAGGGTTTAGAAATATAATTAATATTGCCACTATTCAACCTTCGAAGTGAAAAAGGGCTTACTGAAATCTATTAATGGTGTTAGTCCATGACTTGACTTGTATGCTCTTCCGAGTGCTTGGTGCTGTCAGATGGCACATGGCAGGATTAATCCCTCAGCGTGAGTAATCCCTCAAGACATCTGGATCACAAAAGTTGATTCTAGCTTTGTGTGGACGAACATGTCATATGATATGTCCATTCCCTGACACGAATTTGAAAGTAGAGAACTATAAATAATGAAGAACTGGGCACAATGTTTTAACAGTTAAATTAGTAGTTTTTTTATTTTTTAACTAAGCAAATCAAATGTCATGAAAGAATACAGAAAGATCCTCCTTAATGAAGCCTGTCAGTGTGTTAAAGAGTAACCACAACACACACACCACACACACACACACACACACACACACACACACACACACACACACACAACACCACACACACACACACACACACACACACACACACCACACACACACACACACACACACACACACACACACCACACAACACACACACACACACCCACACACACACACACACACCACACACACACACCACACACACACACACACAACACACAAACACACACACACACACACACACACACAACACAGATGGAACAGCTCCAGAGACAAGCATTAATCCCCACAGATTTAGTGTAGCAGAACAATTGCTTTTGTCACCCTAGGTAATCAGTACAGAACACAGTTATAAATACAGTAGACTGAGAAACATGCATACGCAGAGAGAGAGTGAGTGTGTGTGTGTTAGAGAAATGCATGTATGTCAGTGAAAAAGTGAGAGCACAAAAAATGGAACAATGACGTCTACCTGTTCAAAAACCTTGGCTGTGATTCAAACAGCGTTTTATCACATTCTCTACAGGGAAATGAGAGGCGATTTATTTCTATAACTTGGCCTACATATATGGAGCTATTATTCATATTCACTTCAGCCCCCATTATCCACTCTGTAATGAGCGCTTCTGCCCAGTGGACACAATAGTGTCTAATCCTAATTGTTTACATTGTGGTGTTTGCTCAGCCAACTCAATCAAGGGCCAACTCCAATAAGAAGACGACAACAAACACTTACATAAGTGGATGGAGTGGTTGTCTTTTCAAACATCAAATCACAAGCACAGCCTTTCTTAGGCAATACAGTGAAAATAAACCAAGGAAGGAGTTACGCATTTGTAACTGCTGTCAAAACTGTTGATTTATCTTTTTAATCAAAAAGGAAAGTTAAACTTCATCCACTTTTGTTATCATTCCATGGAATGCTCTTAACATCCCGATAGCAATGAATATCTTAAGTGCTTTGGACTAATAAATACATAAAAAATGTAGAATCTGGTGGAAGGCCGTAAATACTGTAAAAAGCACGACCAATTATTTTAGGCTCACTGGCCCGGCTAAAAATAACTGTGATGGCCTACCTGCCTGTCCCTTCCATCTGATGCACAAACTTATCTCGTGCCCTCAATTGGTCATGTGCGCGTTTGGTAGGTTGTAGTTGGAGGAGGGGCCTCTGTAAGGAAGTGGCAAGATTTTTCCGGCTGTGTATTTTCAAATTCTAGCGATCTCGAGCTGGTTTCTCCAAAATTACCTACCCCACCTTTAATCGAAAGCATATCCTGAGATACTCGCAAAGCGACAGGTGACAAACTAGAGACATCTTATGGGAGCAAGAGGGCTCCTATGCAACCATGTTCCCAGCTGGAACTGAACTGGGTAAATTATGATTACAGGAATGAAAAGCGTCTCTTTGCAACAGGAAACACGACTAAACACGACCAAGACTCTACAGCCATGCTAGCATCACCTTAGGCGCAGTGATGCTCTGCACTAAAACCCGTCAACAAACTGACCTTCTCACAAAGAAAATTCATGCTTGTTCACCATGTGAGTTTACTATGTTACAAGCCAACATTTGCTAATGAGTACTATTGGCAGTAAACAGCTGAGACTGATAGGAAAGTAATTAACAAAGTATTTGACAGGTCAGTAGGCTTCATCCTAAAATCATTGAGATATTTCCATCTAGACTAAGTGGCAGACGAATGACAAAGAGACCGACACTGCATTCCTTAACCGCACTATCATTGCTTCTTTTTGAAAAAAGTCAAATAAGCCCCATCAATGAAAGTCTGAATGCTGCATGAACTGATAAGAAGGGGATCTGGGTTTGGTGTGGTGGGTTTGGTTTTACCAAGTGTCCAACCACATCCCGGATGCTGCTTAAAACACTGGAAGCTGAAAATCACCGAATCATTTTCAGGCTCCTTGCTGAGAGCCTGCTAGTAATTGAATTGGAGGAGTGGGCACAAGTGTAGTGGTCTAGTAAGGACCATAGCTGAAAGCAATCAGCTGTGACAGTGTGAGAGAGACATCGAGGGGGGGAGGAGATAAGAAGAGAGAGACAGTTTTTATAATGAAATGTTCACAAGTCTGACGTACTGTTTTTTTTTTTTGCTTCAGCATCTTGAGCATCACTCCAATCACTTTTGCTCAGTTAGTTGCAATGAAGTTAGCCAGGACAAAGTGTCCTTTGACAGGGCAGCATTTTCATGCATGGCACGTCAATGAGGAAAAAAAGGGATGGCAAAACAAAGCACATGCTTAAAATACCTCACTGAAAGACCCTCCCTGTCAATTACCCTTCACAGTCACATTGGCAACAACAAACCCTCCCCTTGGCTGACAGGTGGCCAGGTAAATGCATTTTGCAAAAGCTTGAAAGATGTAGGACACTTTTTTTTCAAAAATTGGGCAATCATCCAGAACTCTGCATGAAAAGAGGGTAAAATATATACCAACAACAACACGGAGGGGGCTGAGCGAGCATCTAACAAAGCTGAAAATAGTTATTTCAGTGGAAGATTTTGCAAGGCAGACTGGGCTGCAGTATTGACTTATGTGACCTCAAACACAAAACAAAAGCAGCAGGTAACAGCTAGATAGCACCTTCCTTTTGACATGTGTAATGTGGTCTTATTCATTCTTTATACAGGGGTTATGGATGCTTATTTCTTTTGAGGTTCTTTCATAAATTCGCAACTGCTGAGAAATAAAAATGCAGGAGCTTTAACTAAGAAGTGATACATATTATTTTATTATCATATTTTAATATTGTGAGATTGCTACAAAACCAAAAATATGACCAACAATTCAACCTGATGACAATATCAAAAATGTGGAGGAGAATGTCAGTCTATCTGTCGGTCCAGCGCTTAATTTCAGTGCGATGGATTGACATTATGTACTATCGTCATCAATGAGTCCTCTTGACTTCATGTTTCCTCAACCACTATGATGAGAATAACATCTCTGGTTTTTAGTGAAATATCTTGACAGCTGTTTGGAAGCCTGCCATTGAATTTGAACATTCATGTGCCCCTCGGGAGGGAGGAAGTGTAGTCTGCATTCAAAAAGCATACAGTTTAGATTGTGATAACTGCCCATTTGCTTGAGTGACTGCCCACCAGATGATGGACCCAGTGTCCTAGTCTGTAACAAATTCAGTCCTAAGTTACTTTCACCTGTATGAGCAGACGCATGAGGGGACTGTGAGTTATTCCTGTGTACCTAGAAACCGCAGACCAGGAAATTACCTATGTTTCTGCCTTTAGACCTCAAACCTACATAGTCCAATTCAGCAGCGGAAATCAAACGTAAATGTGGAGGGAACATAGATTACTTGTAGACAGGTAACACTGAGTGACAGAACATAAATGTAATGAAAATCCTAACATATGTCTTCGGCAGTGGACACAGACACATTGAATATAATACTGGAACCTAGTGATGAACACACACAGCTACAGGGAACACATTAGTTAAGTAACAACCCACGAAAAAAGTCAGTAGAATGTACAGACAGCAGGAATAAAAGAAAAAAAAGCAATGAAAGTCGAGTACCATCCAGGCCCCTTTTGTCTTAATGTGTAATTCATCAACATTTTGTAGACGGATGAAAGAAGAACATTATGGTTTTCTTAAATCAATGCGATTTTGCAAAAAAAAAAAAAATACAGATCTTAGACACAGATCTGTATTTATCCAATAGGTCACAATGTTGTCTTTTCAAGAAAATGTGGGTTACACTTGCAATTGTTTAGAAGTGTAAGTGATAACAACTATTACATATTTGTGTCGGCTTTAAAAAAAAAAACAGAACAAGAAAAGAAATGATTGTATTGTTTATGCTTCTTTCAGATTCAAGATTCAAAGGTTTTAGATGTCATATGCACAGAAGCTACAGTGTAGAAATGGCATGAAATCGTAATGTCTTATGCCCGAGCCCCTACAACAATGTTATATAAGACAGTAAAACAATTAAAAGAAAATCTGAAAATATATCAAGAAATAGTGCAAGAAGTCTATATACAATGTAGTAATAGATACAAGAACAGAATGTAAAATGTAAAATTCACTGCACTTCCAGAAAAATGTACAGTATGACTCAAATGACTTGTAAACTCACGTAATCTAATGGAAGATTTATCTTATATTGCCCCACCAATATTAGCATTACATAACATTTGATGAACCGTCCAGATCTCTCGGTCTTCTGGGACTGGTCTGCTTTCTGTCCCCAGAGTCAGAACTAAACATGGAGTAGCAGCTGTTCAGTTATTATGCTCCAAATATCTGGAAACAAACTACCAAGAAAACCTGCAGGTTCGCTGCAACTCTTAGTACCTTTTAAATCCAGGCTGAAGACTTTTCTTTTTGCCGCTGCTTTTAATTGATATATTCATATCTCACCACTGCACTGTAACTTTTATTCATGTTTAAATGAGTGTTTTTAAATGCCATTTTATAATATGTTTCTGCTGCACTATTTCTTTATGTGTTTCATTTTTGTAAAGCACTTTGAATTGCCTTGTGTTGAAAGGTGCACTTTATCATATAATTGCCCCCACAAAAGAATTCTGCACCAAATGTTAAGTCTGGAGCACAGCAGACTGCCTGAGCTAAGTTGCCATCCCAAGAGCCGCCAAGATACAAGAAAGTGGAATAGTGGTCAGTAGGATGGTGGAAGGCAGCAGCACAGAGCACAATATCGCCTTCATGTCTCTTTACTCTGAAAGGAAGAATGAAGAGTATAGTTGTGAAAGACAAACTGAAGGAGAGTAACAGCTGGGAGGTCAAGGTTGACATTGATGTTTTTATGTACATGTTTTCTATGTGTATGTGATTGTATATCTTCATCACAATGAATTGCTGTATTAGTTCAGCTAGAGGTCAGTGATGTATAGAAACCATTGTAAGCCAAAGATGACTGTATATATGACTGAAGCTTTTGAATGCACTCACACACGTTTCACTACAACCAGAGAGAGAGGGGACAAAGAGGGGACAACAATATAAATATACAAATAATGTGTGTGTGTATACACATATTTTCACATAAATTTGGCTTTTATTTTGAGTAGAGTAAAGAGATCTTATTTAGTCCACAATTTATTATGAATTTGGATTTCTGTAATTTTGCAATGTGCTGTTCCACCCACACTGTCAGTGTGGAGAATACATGCATCCATAATTCATGACAAGTCCTGATATATTAACATTAGGTTACAAAGCCTTTCCAGTCCAACTGTTATTTACAGTTTGCAGACTTGGCTGGATTCCTGCCAAATGCCTATTGGAGCACAGCTTTTATTGGCAGATTTATGTTGCATAGAGAAGAAAAGAAGACAAACAAAAAGGTGGAAAAGAAAGCTGTGCACGCATACAAACCACAGAGAAAAAAGCCTCTGGACAATATTGTAAGAAGTGTAATCTTTGACCCATGACTATCTGTCCATTACGCTGCTGCTCTCTATTTTTACATGACCTCCAGAGAATACTTTTGACTGTTATTGGTTGGTAATGCAACATTTTCAAGTTATAGAATGATGACCTCTTTGTTCTTTAGGTATACAATGTATCTCATGCATTATATATACCCCAATGAGTAAATCCGGTCAAAACCCATGATAATAACAACTCTTACTATAGTCATTAAAAATGTATCTCAATTTAATATAGACTATACAAGGGAAAGAAAATAAATCATTTTGTTAAGAATTGCACTGGAGTGCTGTGACTATACACAGGGGCATTTTGTCAGAGTTCAATCAATCACAGTTTTTTTCAAATGTTTTAAGATAGACCCTTCTTTACATACCCTGAAAATAGTTAGGTTCAAGGTTCTTTTTTTGTCATACGAACATAGCTACAGTGTAGTTATGCCGATGAAATTCTTAGGTCACAGGCTTCTCCAACTGTGCAACACAATGACACAGATAAACAGAAAAATATAGTGCAAGTAAATAGTAATATAGTAAATACAAAAGAAAAATAGTTTAAAAGAGTGAAATAGTGCAATAAGAGTCTATATACAAGTTATTGGAATGATATATTAGATAAATAGATAAATAATTACTAAGTAGCAGATGAATGTTATGGATGTTGTTTCAACAGTTCAGGTGTTTAACATATGTTGTTTAGCAGTCTTATTGCCTGTGGTATGAAACTGTCTCTGAATCTGGTGGTTTTAGTCCGGATGCTGCGGTAACGCCTGCCAGACGGCAGCAGACAGAACAGTTTGTGGCTGGGGTGATGGGGGTCTTTTATAATCCTGATTCCTGAGGGCTTTCTTCCTGAGCCGCTGGGAGTAAAGGTCCTCCATGGATGGCAGCTCCATCCTGGTGATGTTCTGTGCAGTTTTCACCACCCTCTGTAAAGCCTTACGATTGAGGTCGGTGCAGCTGCCGTACCAGGCCGTCATGCTGCCAGTCAGGATACTCTCTATGGTGCACCTGTTGAAGTTGCAGAGTATCCTGGAATCCATTTTGAACCTCCTCAGCCTGCGGAGGAAGAAGAGTCGCTGTCGAGCTTTTTTGGTGATGGTGTTAGTGTGATGAGTCCATGTCAGGTCCTCAGTGATGTGGACACTGAGGAACCTGATCTGCTGACTCTCTCCACCGTAGTCCCATTGATGGCGATGAGGGCGTGTCCCTCTCTCTGCTGCTTCCTGTAATCCACAATCAGCTCCTTTGTTTTGCTGACGTTGAGATGGAGGTTGTTATCCTGGCACCAAGATGTCAGGTTTTCGACCTCCTCTCTGTACGCCGTCTCGTCGCCGTCTCGTCGCCGTCTGTGATCTGGCCGATGACAGTCGTGTCGTCAGCAAACTTCACGATGGTGTTGGAGCTGTGTGTGGCCATGCAGTCGTGAGTGAACAGGGAGTAGAGGAGAGGGCTGAGCATGCAGCCTTGAGGGGCTCCGGTGTTGAGGATCAGGGTGGAGGATGTGATGTTTCCCACCCGCACTGCCTGGGGTCTGCCCGTCAGGAAGTTCAGGATCCAGTCACAGAGGGCGCTGTTGAGCCCGAGGTCTCTGAGCTTGATGACCAGCTTGGAGGGCACAATGGTATTGAAGGCTGAACTGTAGTCAATGAACAGCATTCTCACATATGTGTTCCTCTGGTCCAGGTGTGAGAGGGCAGTGTGGATGGTGAGGGCTATGGCATCGTCTGTGGACCGGTTTGCTCTGTAGGCAAACTGCAGGGGGTCCAGAGAGTCAGGGAGGGAGGAGGTGATGAGTGATTTGACTAACCGCTCAAAGCACTTCATTATGATGGAGGTGAGTGCTACTGGGCGGTAGTCATTGAGGCTGGTGATTTTTGTCTTTTTGGGGAAAGGAACGATGGTGGAGTGTTTCAAACATGTGGGGACTACAGACTGCAGCAGGGACCTGTTGAAGATGTCTGTGAACACCTCTGCCAGCTGAACTGCACACACCCTGAGAACACGGCCAGGGATGCCATCAGGTCCAGGAGTCTTGTGTGGGTTAACCCTTTTAAAGGATTTACACACATCTGTCCTGTTTAAAACAAAAGGGCAGTGTAGCTCCTGGTCCCTCTGTACCTCCACAGCCTGGCTGCTCTCGAAGCGAGCAAAACTGTTCAGCTCATCTGGGAGAGATGCGCACGCAGACACTCCCGCAGCAACCCCCGCTGCTCCTTTGTAGTCTGTCATTGTTCTTAGTCCCGCCCACATGTTCCGGGTGTTACAGCCTTTGAAGTCAGATTCCACCTTCTCTTTGCACTGCTGATAGCTCTCCGGAGTTCATACCTGGAATTCCTGAACTCCACCAAATCTCCAGCTCTATGCGCGATAGTGCGCGTTTTCAGCTTGGTACGCACCTCGCTGTTTATCCAGGGCTTTTGATTTGGGAATGTTCCTACAGAAACCTTCGGTACCACGTCATCGATGCATTTCCCAATGTAGCAGATGACCGTATCCGTGTGTGTGTTGATGTTATTGTCCTCAAACACACTCCAATCCGTAGATGCAAAGCAATCCTGCAGAGCTGAATCTGACTTGTCACTCCATCGCTGTACTGTCCTTGTCACCGGTCTGTCCCGTTTAAGTTTCTGCCTGTAAGCAGGCAGCAGCAGCAGTGAGATGTAGTCTGATTTGCCGAGGGCGAGGGAGAGCCTTATATCCATGTCGAAAAGGGGAATAAACATGGTCCAGTATGTTTCCCCCGCGCGTCGGGCAGCTGATGTGTTGGTTAGGGTTAGTGTAGTACTTTGGCAGGACCTTCTTCATGTTAGCGGTGTTAAAATCCCCGGCCACAATGAACGCCGTCTCTGGCCGTGAAGTCTCGGTCTTGTCGATAATCCCAAACAGCTGATCGAGTGCCGTGTTGTTGTCGGCGAGCGACGGAATATACACTGCTGTTATCACAACAGATGTGAATTCTCTCGGCAGGTGAAAAGCCCGGCATGTGATCATGAGGTGCTCTAAATGAGCGGAACAGTCCGAAGAAATAATCCTCACATCTGTGCACCAGTCGTTATTAGTCATTACACACACACCGCCACCTTTACTTTTCCCCGAGTTAACTGTCCTGTCCTGGCGAAAAATAGTGAATCCGTCAGGAACAATGGCGGAGTCCGGGATAGCGGGGTTGAGCCAAGTCTCAGTGAGAATGAACACGTTACAGTTCTTAATGTCCCGTTGAAAAGCAATCCGACTTCTGAGTTAATCTAGTTTATTTTCAATTGATTGAACATTAGCCAGAAGAATACTCGGAAGAGGGGGTCTGTTTTCTCGTTTCCTCAGTCTGACAAGCAGCCCGGCGCGGGACCCCCGCTTTGTCTTCCTCCTGCGTCTCTCAGGTAGGACAGCAACAGGTAGCCATGGCGGATCTCCATTGTCTGTCGGTAGGTTATTGTCCACAAAGTTTCTGATGTGAAGAAGTTCCTCTCTGCTATATTGTATAGCAGAGTTGGTGCGAACCATGTTAAAAGCAAACGGCAAAAAGTAAATAAACACAAACAAAATACGAAAAAGGGCAAAGTTGGAGAGGAGCCAAAGACAATGCGGCCATCTTTCACGGCGCAGAGTAGTTAGTGCCCATGATCAGTTGAGCAACAGCAGACGTCTGAGTAGATGGTGGGTAGGTAGGTTAGTCTAAAAATATGAATGACCTTCTGTTTCTCCTCAAATATTTCTTCAGTTTGCCATTTTCTTATAACCACATGGACAAAAAACACAATAATACAACTCAAATCACAGCCCAATTCATTAAACAGGTGTTGTTGCACAAAGTCACGGCAATCTGTGAAGATCTGTCTCTAAAGACTTATGTGAAAACTTTAGTATTACAAATGTAACTTCTTCAATCCAAAGAGTTTTAGTAGTCATGTGATGATAAACAAATGGGAAAAGTGAACTACAGTACATGGCAAATACAGTAGCGATAAAACAGCCATTAATAATTCACACTCCAATGTAATGTATGGGTGTCATGACCTCATCCTCGGTCATTATTACAAATACGTTTCAATTAATGTGACTACAGGTCAACCGACTGCTTACCCTGACCCTTAAAAAAGGTAAGATTGCAAACAGACCTAGACTTAATTCACCATGAACACAGTATCTCCGTAACCACTCTCATAAATCCAGGATAAGAGGTCAGTAACATCACATGTGGGTGCTATCTTTGACTCATACCCTCATCACACAATCTAATTAGTAGCACTAACAATGGCAGCCATATTTCTCTCTACTGCCCAAATCAATATTCGTTCATCTGCATTGATCATCGTTTCTCACAAGCTGTTGGCTCCAGGATAAATGCTCTATACATTTTGGTGACAACGAGTTGTAAAAGAGGGTGGAAACACAGATGTCTACACATACAAACACATTGTGGGCACAAGTGAGCAGGAGCAGACAAATGCACGAGTATTACCTGCACCACGGCAGCGTCAGTGTACGTGAAAGGTCTTGTGCGGTTGTCTGGGAGACAGAGAGCAGTGCATTGATCTCAGAGGAGCAGTCATGAAAAGAAGCTGGCCTTTGATAGGGGCATTTATCATACTAAGACATGGCTATGCTAATGATTACAACACAACCAAATGCTACAACCCTCATCAATTGGAACAGCCTGATGAGTCTGCGAAGGTGTTTTAAATTAATTGAGATGAACTAGACAGCAGGATGCATGTTTGGGTATGTTAACTGCAGTGCTTTTTAATGTAGCGCTAGAACTAGAGGTTTTTTTATTGCTCAAATTATTATACTATTAAACTGTATACAATATTTTGTTCTGTACTGCATTGTTTACAGACTGTCAAAAATAACTACAAGATTTATAGTTGAAAAGACAAATAAAAGAGACAATTTATTTCCTTCCATCATTAAGATGATGCTTTGTCATTTATCTATAGAGTAAATGAGTTTCTCAAATGGTGCAGTCAGTGAAAAAGTTGGATAAGAAACAGGTAAAGGAGTATATCAAAAGTGCAGAATTAGCATTTCAATGAGCATAATGTTATGACAAAACGCACATGTTTTTTCCATATGACTAATTAGGATTCATTGGTAGAGGCAAACTATATTATATGTAAGATGGTACACTTCTTGAATATTACTATATTGCATTCATACAGCATTTAGTGGTTCCACTGTGAATTTTTTTTTAGACGTACATTATATCATTAAAATGTAAGCCATTAAAGCAATTCGGTCCCAGTGCTAAGTGTAAACAAATAATCTCTAAACAGATCATGATGAATAAAGGTAATAAGAACAAAACATTGAGAGTCTTATTAGTAACCATCACAAACTTAAGTGCTAAACTGGGATTAAGTACTGTTGTCTCATTTGTCTGTGTCTCTTTCACAGTGTGAATAAAGATCTGGACCTCATGAAGTCTAGAAAGACAAATAAGGAAAAGCTGAGGTTTAGTTGCAGCATATCATAACATAAACAAAAACCCTCTCTCTCCTCCCACACAGCAGTTTATAATACAAACCAACCAAATATGACAAACGCACAAAGTTATTATCACTCAAAAAAGGTCAAAATCAATTTGTTTAACAACCTCGAGAACACAATCCCTCACAGGTCCTTTTGCCTTAATGTCTCTGATTTAACTAAAGCCTCACCACTGTGTGCCTCCCTGCCCCTCATTTGCCGGATTTGAGCTAAGCTTTTTAGCTCTGCAATAGAGTGAGCACAGGGCCCCAAGGATGGCAGGGTTTGTTGGTGGCTCGCTATCTTGCAAGGGTGGTTAAACCTCTTTGTGTCCAGTTGGTCATAAGGAGCAGCAGGGCCTCGAGGCTTTGCCTTTGAAGATTTTAGACTTCTTGTTTGTAACAAAACTAATTTACATGTCCTCTGCAATTCAGTATTGCAGCTAATATAACGAATAAGATAGAAGCAATAAATACAAGCCTACTTGTCCACTTTCCTCAATTTTCTCCCTCTCCTCTTAGCACTTACTCCATTTTCCTTCCTTTCTGACATGCCTGCCATTGAAGCAACTTCCATCACAAAAAGAAGAGCTGCAATTCCAAAAGCTTTCCACCTGGTCTTTTGTTGTTGAAAAAGGGATTATGGATTCTAGTTGAGTCCGGATTATTGTCGAATAAACAAAACATTAAAAAAAGCCACATGTATAAGGCAAAGACAGGGCACCCTTGTTGCTGTGTGAAATACAGTATGTGTTTGCATGTGAACAACACCAAATCTTACATACATTTACAGGAACATTAGAGAAAATGGAAGCACAATAATGAAGCTCAGCGTAAGTTCAACCAGGAAGACCGTCTTACTCTTCATTTACTATTTCCATATTACTCTCTCTCCTCTCAATAACTGATCGGGGGCGTCACTCCCCAGCTTAACCAATCACTTTGCTCTATTCCCACAGGCCTATCATAGCGCTCCGCTAAACCTTTTAAATCTACTCTCCCCCTCCGACAGCTGTCAGTTCAGGTGATTCGACGCAACCCTCCTCCACCCCTTTTCACCTCCTGTCCCTCTGAATACAGGGTCAAGCTAAACCACTCCTCTTCAGACCGACACAACTATCCATTCACCACCACCAGTGTCTAGACCCCAGGGGGGTTTCATCGGATCGGTTCTCCCCTCCCGAATGATACTCCTGCACAACGGGGCCTAATCGCCAAAATCACCATTACATTAATTGTGTATCCCTGGCAATACATATGTATTCTTCTTACATCAAAACCGTCTCTCCTGATTGAATTTCTCATAGTGCAGCAGAAACACCTCAAGCTTAGGCTCACAAGGTAGCAGTAAATTAAATATTAAAGTACAGATGATTTGAGTAAATCCACAAGGAGAACAAAGCAAAACACACTCTCAACAGCGTAACCCTAAACCCTGAGGCACCTAGACATGATGACAAGAAGTCAAGAAAACATTGTCTGGGGAACTGTCTTTCATCTTTTTTAGTAAGATGAGTATAAATTGCTGCAGAGCAGACATTCAAGATTGTTATTTAATTCAAGTTAAAAAAGGAAAGGGCAGGAAAACTTTAAACAAAGATATTACTTTGCAAATCTGAAATCACATCTGGAATCACTGTAAGCCTTGGCGGAAACATGCTTACACCATGTCCAGAAAGAATCACATACAATGTATTTTAACATGCACACAATGCTTTATGTCTTGAAACATGCACTAAGACAAGCACTTTCTCTGTGTGTATGCTGAGATTGTGTGTGTTTATGACGTAAACATAGAGCAGAGACCATTATGTCAGACAGGTTTACATTAGTCAGCAGATGCAGAGGGCCACATCATTAGTCACTCTGACACCGACTTCTGGACCCAGTTTTATTGATGAGGCCAAGATCAACATCCCCCCCCCCCCCACACACACACAAATACATGTTATGCACACACACCCTCCTCTTTCAAAGTCCTACTGTAAAGCAACATGAGACTGTTTTAGGGTCACATTTAGAGATTAAAAGCTAGCAAAGCAAGTTGCTGCATGTTCTCGAAATGAACAACAGTGCAGAGAATGCCATGCCATTTTCCACAATTTAGTTGCTTATCTTACCTTAAATAGCAAACAATCAATCCATAGATGAACACCTGCTCAACACCAGATCTTTTGGGCAGGTTATGAATGGGGGGGGGGGGGGGGGGCACAATGACAGGGTGCCAAGTGTGTCACAGCAATGAGCTCAGAGCCATTTATGGCCTCCGTGAGTCTGACATTTAGCAGGAAGCTGCAATTTGTCAGCCTCTCAGTCTGACTCACACATCCACAACAGGGGATGCTCATGAAACACATTACCATTAAGCCTAATAGTGCTGCATCACAGAACCGGGAGTATGTATGTGTGCGTGCATGCAGTGTAAAACTAATGATGCATGTGTGGTTCCCCTCACTGCTATAAAACAATTTGTGGAAATGACATAAAAATGAAGAAAAACAGGTTGGGAATCAAAAGGAATCAATTCATCAAAATGCTCCTCGTGTTCTTCTTGTAAAACTCTCCCAAACCAATGACATTGTAAACCCAAAATATATCAACAGACCTAACTTCAGATTAACAATAAATCACAATGATGATCCCTGATCCTTGCCCCAAATGCAAACCACTCATTTTACTATTAAAATGTAGAGAATTTCGATATTCTGCATCAAAGCCTTTGCACCAAGAGCCACTTCATTTCCAAGGCCAGCAACTAGTGTCACTCATGAAATGTGAGTGGTGGAGAAGGAAGGCTTTTTATCCTGAAATGAGAGAGCATGTCTGCTAACCAAAGTAAATGGTGGAGAGCAAAGTAATAGTATAATAGCTATTCCTCCATCGTCTATCCAATGTTTTTGTTTCAATAAGATTCCCTTAACGTTCCACTTCCCTCTACAATCTCTCTTTTCTCCCTATCCCTCTTGTCAGTGATGAGTAAAGGGCATGCATTGGCACAGCCATTACTAGAAGGAAATATCCTGATGGCCTCTCTTTCCCCAGAAGATTACCATCAGCTCCAAAAACAGTGAATACAGAAAAGTTCAATTTCTCTGTAGTCAGTTATCATTATGCAAAAAGTTTATAAAATATGTCTTCCAAAGGGTGGCGCTGACTTTTGAAGCAGTTCAGTTTTTGGGCCACACAGTCAGAAACAGATTTCAAGTCGAATCAAACATTTACTCACACATAACAGGCCCAACTGCAATACACATGTGCACACTCACACACTCATAGACACACACAAAAGATAAAAGAGGTGTCTGCTTTGCTCTTACCCGAGTGTTGTCATAGTAACGATGGTGTACCAGAAGGAGGCTGGGATGCTGGTGAATTTGCTGGAGCTTGAACCCTTCTCTGCGTAGAACATGACGGTAGCAAAGATAATTATCGCCATAGTGAGGGAGAAAAGCAGGAAGCCCAGCTCCGAGGCACAGCTCTTCAAAGTGTAGCCCAGGATGCGCAGGCCCTGCGAGTGACGGGAGAACTTAAAGATGCGGAACACGCGGAAAACACGGAGAGTCACGAAAGCACCACTCACGTCCTCATTGTCAGTCATCACCAGGCCAATGTAGTAGGGCAAGATGGCCACCACATCGATGATGCTCATGACTGACCTCATGAAGCGGTAGCGACTCGGAGCAGCAAACAAGCGCATCAGGTACTCCACGGTAAAGATCATGACGCAGGCCGTGTCCATGCAGAAAAAGGCCACAGTGTAGCGCTCACCACACGGCACTTCCTTCTGGTTGGGCACCGTACCGCAGGGCACCGTCTCTACCACGTTGGTAATGACGGAAATAGCAATGAAGAAGCCAGTGACGTAGTAGAAGACCAGAGCCATGGTAGAGGTGTGTGGGGGTTCTCAAAAGCCCTCCACATGGTCTCCCTGAAGGTCATGTTGGGCAGTTTAGCGTCCTTCTTGTCCTCCTGGTCATCCAAGAGACGTTCTGCATTCTCCCTTTTCCTATCCTTGTACTCTTCGTAGCAGCAGTCACCGATGATCTCTGAGATGATGCCAAAGAAAGCCAGCTCCTCATCATAGGAGCATATGCACTCGTAGCGTGGATAGTGGAGCTTGCCTGTGCGGTAGAAGTTGAGCACGCTGCGAAACACATCAGGGTCCCGGTCGAAGAAGTACTCTTTGGTCTCCTCGTTGTAGAAGAACTCCTTCTCCGAGCTCCCCAGAAGGGTGTCTGGATAGCGGTCCAGCGTGTTCTTCCAAGTCTCAAAGCGGCGTCCACTGACATTCAGAATGATGAGCTCATCCTGCCGCCTGTTCTTCTCGGCGGGTGCGACTGGCATGGGCAAATTGCAACAGCATCCAGCCGATCGCTGCCGCCTGGCAAAGGAGCCATGCCGCTACTCCTGCCGCCATGCTGTGTCTGGCTTGGGGCTTAGGGGGGGAACAAGTCCAGCACCTTCACAACCAGCTTGACTTCAGCTCCTTCACCATCTAAAGGGAAGAGAGCAAGATAGTTTGTATGGCCAGAAGGACAGGAGAGCTGTTTGATTATCACAGGAGAGAGGTAGTAAACTATTAGAAAAAAACTAAAGATAAATGAATGTTACAGATGTGAGAGAAAGGAACATGTTGTTGAAGAACAGATCAGTGAGGACCGGTAAAAAAAGGGAATGGACGTAACAATGAAGAACACACAACAATGCAACTTATATCCTAAACTATCCTAATGGCAGTCCTACTGAGACAGCAAAAACGATATTCAATGGCATATTCAAATCACATTCAAGCTGAAAAACCTTTGTGATTACAGGGACACACTGCATTTTCCACCAAGCATCATCATCCTAATAACTATTTCCAGGCTTATATTTCTTAGATTCTGAGAATCTAAGAAACTCTATTATGTTAGAGTTTGCAAGCAGCTTTCTGAGGATGAAAGCTCACTGCATCTTGTAGTAAAAAACTAAGCAAGCAAGCAAGGCTACATAACATTGTCTATATTCATAGCATGTGTGTTGTGTACAGTTTGTGTAGGGGAAAGAGTGTATGCATTACATTTTATTTTTTTATTTTGCATATTTCATCTTGATGTAAAGCACATTGTGTTGCATGTGTGAAATGGTAAATATTACATGGGTATAATTTAATTTAATGTATATGTCGTTTTTGCCTTAAAATATATATTAGAGGCACATTTTCAAGTTGTAGTATCCCTGATAGAGATACCAGCACGAGATTTAAAAACCTGTTGGTTCCAACTACAAAACAGATTTTCCTCTAAATGTATGAAAGCAGTTGATCCACGAAGGATATTAGTTGCATGGAGCCGAATCTAACACAGCGTTTTTGACGACACTTGAGGACATTTTGGCTTTTACGTTACCCCTCAACCCGGAAAAAGCAAAACCGATTTGCCTAACAGGTTGATGACTTAATACAGCTGCAGGTATCAACAGCTTTATCTTCGATTACAACTCACCGATTGAAAAATTATCCATCCAAAGAAAAACGACCTTGTTCCAGAGCAGTTTAGTAACAAATCGTAGCTTTGGTCTTTCTGAAAGCGTGTCTGGGAGAAAACATAACCAGGAAAGAAGAAGTTATTTTAGCAAAGAGGAGAGCGACATTGGGCTACTGCTGAGGTGAAGCGGAAAAGTACCGGAGAGGACGTACCACAGATGTTTTAATTCAGTTTCCATTATGCGAGAGGAGATTTGATGAGAGGACTCCGCCGTAAAGACCGTCTTGCCTTTTGCGTGATGAGTGGTGGGGAAGAGAGATGGGAGGAGGAGTAGGGAGAGCTCTCTCTATGAAGCGAGAGATGAGTCTCTAGAGAGATATAGTAGAGAGAGAGATCTCGCAGAGAGAGAGAGAGATAGCTACTCTCTTCTCTTCTCTCTCTCTGTTTTCTCGGGTTTACTATTCCCTCGCTAGATTCTATCCCGCTCTCCGCGCAGGGCGGACCTGTGGACCAAATCTGCTTTATGGGAAAAACTCGAACAGAGCGATGCGCAGAAAGTGCACTAATGATTGAAAAACGATGTACCCATTCGTCGTCGGTCAGAAATAGTTAAAAGAAATATACAACATAATTTTGTCGTCTTCAACAACTCATACAGTTTGTTTCATACCATATATTATTTCCAATTCACCTATCAAAGGCAATTACTGCCAGCTGAGTTAACAACAGGATACATCCCAGCAGGGGGCGTAGCTGATAATTCAAGAGGGCTGAAACTGGATCACCTTGGAACCTTTACCTTGAACTATTTTAGTAAAAACAGATTCATTTTTTTGGACCACTCTGAGGCAGCAAAATAAGTTATGAACAACGACTGCAATTACCTATTGCAAACTTGTTAGCAAACCATTGCTGATTTCAAATCAGAGTTATGAAACAACATATACATTTAGAGATTGTAATATACAACATAATTATTTTTCTTTTACCCTTTACGTTCGTGTGGAAAATATTGGCTGGTTGGGAGCTACATGGTTCCCTTTATTTACCCACAAGTTGCTCACTGTCTGTCTGCGGTTTGGTGTTGAGCAAGTTCAGTATAGTTTTTTAGAGAGCTTTTGTTAAAAAAAAAGAGGCCAAAATGCTGTGAGCAGGTGAGAGAACAAAAAGGGTAAAATTGCTAAAGCCAAGAAGAGCTGAGGGTTCAGTTTTTCTTTATCGTAGGTTCCTTGCTCCCCTTTAACATTGTCATATTCTTTTACATTGTCATTTGATATTATTCATTTTATTTTAGCAGGCTTTTTGTGAATCCTCTTTACATGTGGATCTCTGTCAGGTTTCCTTCGATAAATCATTTTTCATCAAAGAGACCGAGTCCAAACAATGGCGAAGATAATTAGACTCCGAACAGTCCTAACAAGAGAGAAATTGGCTACATCTGCAGTTTGATAATAATTTCCTAAGCGCGAATTATTTCCAAAATTAATTTGTTTTTATGCTCTGGAGGATAATAGAAATAATAAAAAGTGTATTTCCAGCACTTACTCCAACAATAAAACATGCGGTGGCCACCTGGGAAAGATAGATAACAAGATTGTCATTTTCAAACCAATTAAGTTTTTGTTTGGCAAATTCTAAAATATGGTAATAATTGTCATTTTTTGCGATAGATCTTCTGATTTTGAAATTGATTATGATGCACAAAGTGCTCAGAGGCAGAAACCTTACCTGACCGATATTAGACTAGTATAATTTTGCACCCGATACGACCAGATCTTGCTTGCTCTCAGTTTCTTAGAACCATGTGCTGTACAGTCAGGGTCCAGTGGATCTCTAGACTCTAGAGACACTACCTTTCAAAGAAATACTATATAGTATAGAGCCAACATAAAATATTAATGGAGGGCATGAACCTCACCACATCTGACAATATTTTTCTGACCAGACAGAAAGCTACAATAAAAAAAGGGAAGCTTTTTTTATTTATTGTGTCTCTTTAGCAGGCTGAGTCTCAGCAACAGTAAATCTCAGCCCTTGATATTTTCTGTTTGCATTCTTTTCCTGGGACCTGGGAGACTAGAGGGTCTGGTGATCATCTCTACATGTAAGTTTACTTGTGAAGCAAAACAAAACAATAGGCTTCCAGTGGAAAAGCTCTCAGAGCAATCAATGTCTGCACTGAAAAATAGCAGGTGCAGCACGTATATAGGTACAAATATAACACTCTTACTCATATGTCCAATACTCCTACCTCGTAAGACAAAATAAGTTAGTGTATATACTACAGTATATAATTCCTTTGGTTAGGCAGTGTATGCACACACAGTACTGGGTTAGTTCATATTCTGATGGCACATACAGGAAATGATCCAGTTTGAATTTGTCAGTGGATCTCCAACATGTCACTCAAGCTTGAATTATGTGACATGGCCATCAATAGTAAAGCTCATAACTATGGAGAGAATAATTATTGTATAGTCAGTCATTATATTCAAACTCAGACAGTGTCAATGTCTCGGTCCCCACATTATTCAATGATTTGCAGGACAATATGCAGCCCTAATTGAGTCAACAGGGATCCTACTCCGACAATACTTACATTCCGTTGGAATATCAATAGGGTCAGGGAACACAGCTCACACACACTGCCAACACATATGGCTAGCTCATTATGGTTTATGGATATGTATGTGCATAATGTGAACCATTAACCCTTTGCACACACCATATTACTTACCATAAATTCACTCACAGTCTGGGTTGAAAATGTCAACTTGATTGTTATTTAGACATTCAGCCACACACATTTACACGCATACAAACGCTACCCTTAGAAGCAACCTTTTACTCAATGAATTCCCTTGCTGTAAACTGACCTCACCTTGTGAAAAATGTCCCTGCTCTAAAACCTGGACGTGCTGTCACGAAGATGGAATAACACATGTACACCACACACACACACACACACACACACACACACACACACAACACACACAAACACACACACACACACACACACACACAACAACACAAAGAGACACAAACTGCACAGAGACCTTTTCAAAGGATGAGTCTGTGAGCGACTGCGATAATTCAAATGTCACTGAACAACAAGGTGGGTTGAATTTCATGGTCAACTGCCCTCCGTAATTACCTGAAGACACTTCACTGACATTAACATTCTAAATCCTCTTTGTCCTGCAGTGCCTCGAGAAACAAAAGCTAGTTAAGTTTCAGTGACAAAACTTGGATGATTAGTTGAGTAAGTAGGTCTATTTAACGGTGGTCCTGAGGGAGACAAGTGCCAATATTAGTGGGAAATCATCCAGCAGTGAATCCTCACTAAGCCCATTACCTTAAAAAATAGTATGCCTATTATGTATGATGTGTGTGGTATCGTACAGATATGATAGAGATGTCCATCTAACACTTGGATAAAAGTGAGTTTGCCAAAATGCTGAGGTCACTATCCCCCACTAATAAAAGTCATACCTTTTGCAATATAATGAACCATGTGACTGTGGGATAATTTCCTGGAAAAACCACAAGCACTGTTTGTCTCTGGCAAGTGAGCCCTAAAGACACACCTGCAATTATCGCTTTTCACCATAGATGATATTTGAGATTGTAAATTCAAGTTTATGTCCCTCAGTTTATGTTGTGAAAATGTTGTTTCACCTCTTCACTGAGCTGTAAGATATGTCAAACTGAGTCAAGATGTAAAGGTCACCTATCATGCTATGTTTAGGCAATAGCATAGGTCTCAGATATATACAATATATAAAAAACATGTCTATGAAGTGTTTTGCTCAAAATACCAAACAGATCACCCATTCTAGACATGCCTCATATCCCTCCGTTTCAGCCCTGTTACTAAAGTGCTGATTCGGGGTATAAAGCTTTAAAAAAAAATAAAAAAAAGAGGGGGCAGAGCTAATGCCTGCTCATGCCGGACCGGCAGATACTGTCTAAATGCTGCGGTGATGAAACGCCATATCATGTTCCAAACCACATCAAGGATTATTTCTGAAACAGTATGGAGCTCAAATGCTTTTTCTCTTGCGGGTTTACCACAAGGTGAGTTCCTTTTTATATCCTGCTTCTTACACATACTCTCTCCAGTACAAGTTAGCTCTGAGTGTTAGCGATGCTTGCTAATGTAAACAAAGACCATATTATGTCCAAAACAAGTCGGGCATTGATTCTGATAGCAACGTTTCTGATAGGGCCGTGGGTGGCGTAATCTACGTCATATCGGATGGCAAATCTGGATCAGCTCCGTTGTATCCCCGTTTTTAGAGATTTGGGTACGGAGGAAAAGAGAGAGGGTTTTGTTTTCCGACACTGATAGGTCCCCTTTAAAACCAATGCTTGTGCATCATTTCAGAAGTTTTACCTAACAACTTAAAATTCTGTGGGTTTGAATAATGCTTTGACAAGCAATTTGAGACTAAGAGACTTACAAATATTAAATTATTGGTTATAGATTACGGTTTCATTTTGCAATCTTTAGTGAGAATTATACATTCATCTTTACATATATCAGGCCATGGTGACCTGCCTGTTTTTAAATGATCGTTTAGAATGATATATGTAAACTGGACTACATCTTGAAGTGGGAAGCCCTACTCTTGCTCTGTTATGCTTGTGGAATCCAAGAATAGTACTGATCCCAAGAGTGATGTGATTTTGTGTGAATTTGTCTTTCAGCAACGTTTAAACTACTCTGTGAGAGAAGCAATTTAAATGCTCTTTTGTGGCCTCCAAAGAGTAAACAGCTCTGTTGTAATGAGCACAGTTTACTGATAGAAATGCTGAAGTAAGGGTGACACTTAATTTCCCCCTTCCAGCACGCTCACTGCTGTTACCTTGATACCTCTGCAGCAGAAGGCGGATGGACAACTCAAGGCTGACACACACACACACACACACACACACACACACACACACACACACACACACCACACACACACACACACACACACCACACACACACACACACACACACAACACACACACACACACACACAACACACACAACACACACACACAGTTTAGTAAACACAACTTCATATTCAGATGTAAAACCCATATTTCCCCCGTATGCACTTTCTTCACATGAATAAACTCGGAGGCTTTTGTTTTGACATTTCCCTTGTATATTTGTTTGTTTGCTAGCCTTCCTTGGCTTCAATTATTTATAAATTCCCACAACCTGCCTTCTTAGTTTGTCTAATCCCCATTAGGTATCTGAAATCTTCCTTTGGGGATTTACTCTCTGACTGTGGCAGAGTTATCCTTGGTGTGCCAAACACTGACTTGGCAGCCCCTCTGTCTACTGTTCAGGGAGGCAGGCAGTAGCACAGGGGGGTTATAAATGTGCTCTTGGCCACCTTCCAGCACACAAAGAGACTAAGACAGCAGATCCTGCACCCATTCCAACCCTGTAAAATGTCACGCTTTGTGTACTGCTGCCCAAACTGAGTTGGCTCTTACGAAAGGACCTGGGAGCAGTGTTGCCAGAGCAGACTCTACGTATTACCACAAATCAACTTTTGATATCACTATATATCCCTGTGGTCTTTGCAGGAAAGTTGCAATAAAACACTGTTGAATTTTCACTTGTCAATCAAATAAGAAGGCTCAGAGTTGGACGTTTGTTGCTCAAAGGTACAGGGCTAAACCGAATTAAAAATATATGATTTTGCCAATGTAAGGAATGTCTGAAGCTAACCATAAAGACTGATTTCCACCAGGCTCATGTTTAGGTAATGCGAGAGCCAACAATACACGTGCTATGAGCAAATAGGCTGGAGGATAATTTTAAACCCCCAGACAGGATGCTGCTGGGAGAAAAACCCTGAAATTCAACTCTGACTCTCAACTCTCAATTTTCTCTTCATCACTCTGCACCCTGGGGCAGAGCAATCACAGGTGTAAAGAGGTCATTGATATTCTGGACATATACTGACTCTCACAGAAAAAGTAGCACCAACACACGCCTGACCTCCCTGTAAACATGCAGACACTAGAGCTTGTTGTATTATTTTGAATAAAGAATGTCTGATTTCTTTCCACACAGAATACTGTATATTCATGGATGTTGTATTGTGTGCTAGCATCTTCCAAAGGCACTTAGGAAAATGTAATAAAAAGAACTACAGCTTTTCAACGCTTATGGCACCTTATATTGCTGCATATTCATTTAAGCATCACATTTTGCAAGTTATGTTGATGAACTGGCCTTCTGGCAAGGAGACTCTATTTAAACAGACTATCTAATAACCTTTAAAAGTTCTGTTATGCAGTACAATTAATTGGGCCTAAAACAACAAGTTCTTATAAACAGAGCAGAAGATTAAACGGTAGCATAATACTTCCTTGTAAGGGCTGATTTTATTTCCACTAGGTCTTACACTTTGTAGTGTATAACTGCTGACATTGTGAAACAGAAGAGCATCGTTGACTCACTTTAAAGCGTGCTCACCAGGCATCATCTGCCAACCAATTACGTTGTGATGAGTGCATTATAATGAAATCAGAATATGATTTAAAATACATTATAATCATGGCTTAAGCTTTTTCGTCTGCAGGTTAAAACTCTTCTCGCACATATTTTTTACTAAGAATCATAAGCAAGAGATTGATCCCTATATCATGAATTACACATACTAATTAGCTTATAAAAAGTTATTTAATCCATCAATTGTCCAAGGTCTGCTTTCCCCCCAGGAAAACAGACCTCAATTGCTGAGGGACCTGTAGGAGATAGGTCCCTCAGCATGTCCAAGTCTAAATAGTGTTTTTTCCCATTTAGTTGTGATTGATAGACCATGAAAGGGAAGGCACACACATGCAATATGCCAAGGTGTGAAGACCTCCTAAGGACCCTTGGCTCAACTTTTACAACTCATAGACTGACTGCATAAATGCGATATGGTGCAGTGAAAATACCAGAAATATTTGGTGTTCACACATCAACTGGATTTAAAAAGTCATCAGTGTGTCTGAAGAACTGTGCTCTCAGAAGAAATGCTGTAGAAGGGTAAATAGCTGCATTAATCCACACATTTGCACAGTTTACATTACATTCAAACACTCGCACGCATACACAAACACTGAAGGGTACTGACTGTCTGGAGGAATTCAGGGTTGCTCAAGGACAGTACTGGTGATCGAACCAATAGGCAACCATTTACCCGATAAGCCAGTTTGTTGTGTCTCGTCAAATGTGTTTATGTTTATGTATTTTGTCTGTCATTTCCTGTTTTATTTTGTACTTACCTCTTGTCTTTCATTTCAGGCCCTGTTTCTTCCTCCCCTTGTGTGGGTGTTTCTCAATCGCGAGTACGCTTGCTTGGTAGCACATGTCTGCCAAGCATCTTGCTTCAGAAGCGAGTCAAGAATACTTCCTGGCATTCGGAAAACGAAGTGTGGAACAGGCTAGCAAGTGTGCAGGTGTGCGTCATATGAGAGGCCCCGCCTTACATCTTCCGCCACAGATTTGGGGAAATTGGTCCGTGCGCAAAGCATTGTGGGGATTTTAAGACCCGCGAAGTCTACTCATGTGCAGCAGCGATATTTCTCCAAACGGAGTACGCCGGGCTCGGTAGATTTCCAAGTATACTGGAGATTGGAACAGTACTTCGGCGGCACTCGATGACGTAGTATGCTTGAAATAGTGGCTCTGAAGCAGCTTTACTCGCGATTGAGAAACACCCTGTGTTTTTCCCCGCCATGATCAGCGTCTGCCCCCGCCCTGATTGTTTCCACCTGTTTCCCACTCACCTCATGTTTAAATAGTCCTGTCTCTCCCCTGTCCTGTGTCAGTTCGTCTTTGTTTGTTTCCCCGAATGGTCGTGCCAAGCCTCAGCTAAGAAAATATCGCTTTCACTCATGTCAGGTTTTGTTGTTTTGTTAATTTTGTAGGCTTAAGTTTCTTTCTTAAGTTCTCTTTTTGTTATACATAGTTTTTCCTCCTTGTGAGCGCTTTTTGTTAATCCCAGTACCTACTCTGTTAAAAGGAATTTCCTGATCTTTGAAATTAAAGATACTTTTTTTTACATGTAAGACTTTGTCTCTGGGTCGTGCATTTGGGTCCATCAGTTTGTGTCGAGGTCCTGACACAGTTCCCCTCATGAGCATGAGTGTACAGTAGGCACTTTGTCAACATGCAACTTTTTAATGTGGAACTTTTCATGAAACTTAACTATGAATTACTCATAAGGATTTAAAATATCAAAGGATGCGTGATTGACAGCAGGATAGAATTACTGTAATAAAACATGACAATAAAAATGCGTGGATATGCTATTGCAGAAACACAGATTTTGAATAATTCAACCCTATATTTCTTAGGAGCTGATATCCTAACTTTCTGACAGAGAATTACAGTCATCAGACCAAGGAGCAATTTACCTGTCAGAGCTCTAACACAACATTTACATTGAACAGACACACTATTGCATTAATTAGACAGAGTCAGTGTTGAAAACAGAGCCAAGGGACACACACCCGAGTGTATCAATTTCAGGCAACACACAAACACACACACACACATCCATACGACAGCCTATTTTACTTTACAAGGTCAGGAATGAGATACAAAGGATGTTTTTTCTAGTTGAAATCCAAACACCTTTCACAGATCATTCACACACATGCTATAATGGAACCAATATGGCAAAAGGGGTATATATTATGTTAAACAGATAGCACCCTAAATCACGCTGCCAAAACACAAAAGCTCTGACCTTTTTAAGTGAATATTGATAGTAAAAAAATATCAGATGGACAGGTAAACAGAGGAACTGACTCACAGTGAATTTCTTTGTTTACTGTAATCCATGCAAACTGTGTGTCTCCAGGAATGCTTCAACTCATATCTTAACAATTATTAGACAAATTGACAGGAATTTGACAACATATATCTGACATGAACACCCCTACATTCTTATTCTTCCTCAGCGGTGTGGTTGATATTAAAGTTAACACACAAAAGTCAAATTACTAGTTTAATTTATGAGAACATTTCTTCAAAGTTGAGCCAAGTCTTATAATGTAAATTCCTGACAAGTTAGGTAAACATAAAACAGTCACTGAGAATAGACACCTCAAGGTTCAAGGTTCAAGGCTTTTATTAGTCATACATACATAGCTACAGTGTAGCTATGACGATGAAAATCTTAGGTCACAGGCTCCTCCAACAGTGCAACACAATAAAAATAGAAAAACAGAAAAAATAGTGCAAGTAAATACAAAAAGAAAAATAGTGAAATAGTGCAATAATAGTCTATATACAAGTGATTGGAATATGATATATTAGATAAATAATTTGTAAGCCTCTAGTTCAGATCTTGTTTTATATAACACAAAAGATCCAGAAATTAGGAACATTAAACCAATTGGAGCTTATAGTTAAATCTTCTACTTTATTAGAATGTGGACCATGTACTGTAGATGTATTAATTATTTAACAACCACTGTACCTGTGTAGGGGGCTATAAAAATAAGCCATTATTACATATTTAAAAGTTGAAAAACAACAACTGATAATTGTGGGGGTCAATATTCACTGTTTTACATAAACAATATTTTTGATAAGGATGCCATAATTTCGTTTTCCTCTTTTTAATGGTGTGACAAAATGTGAAGGACAATAAATGTCATGGCGTCTTTAAAGTACCGTAAATGTATTTATTGGTAGGGGTTATTCTAGAATCAAAGAACTTCTAAAATGGTGAATGGCACCCCCACTTTAACACACAAACACACAAGTTGGCACACAAGGATTTATTCCTTTCTGTGAAACAAAACTTCTAGTCAGACCAAGGTGAACAGCGCATTATGTTTCTCTCCACTCTTCTCCTTTCCAAATCCCTGTGACTCATCTCTTATGCTTCTAAGTGAGATTAATTGAGCATTCAATTCTCATTCCAGTGGCTCCTGAATACGCAATATACAGTAATTATCAAGGATCCCACATAATCACTGTGCATATTTTGGGCCAGGTTAAATCCACCAGAAATAGGGAGAAAATCAGTAGCTCTCTGTTTCGTGTTTGACGATTTTGCCAGTCCAGATTGTAATTAAATCCTATGCAGAACAAAACAGCAACTCTCTGTTTTTGCCTTATTAAACCAATCATTTTTTGAAGGGTGATTGTATTTTTTTCATTTGTATTAGTAGTTGGGACTCTTCTTGGATGATTACTTAAGTACCTGGAACTCCACTGCATCCTAATGGTGATGATGAGAAGTAATCATTGAAGGTTAATAAGGGTGCAGAGCACTAATCAGGGCAGGTTGGTCTGGAAGAAAAAGTTGCTGCCTCAAAGCCTTTTATTAACATACTCAGCAAGGAAAGGAGCAGAAAACTTCAGCAGAATGCCAAAGATGCAAACATTTTAGATAATGCTGATAGTTTAGTTCGTTTTTACCTAACTTCCATACCTAGGCCTTTATTACATTATTTAATAAGTCATGCGTATTCCAGCAGTCTTGTAGACTTTAAACACCCCCGGGTTCCTCTAACGCAGGGGTGTCCAAACTACGGCCCGGGGGCCAAATGCCAAATTCAGTCAATTAAAGTTGGAAACATTTTCTAACATATCTCAGTTGATAAGAAAAAAGCCCAATGACTTATTTACATAACAACCTTGAAATACACCCTCCCTATTTCTCCTTATTACTGAGGCTTCTGTTTTAAGCGATGAGCTGCCAACACTCACAAGCATAATTTACCTACATTTGATTGATTTTGCTAACTCATAACTGAACTTATGAGGCAATATACCTCTAGTGAGTGGCCCAGCCCTTTTTCTGTATTTGGCCCTCATGAAAAAAGTTTGGACACCCCTGCTCTAACGTTTCACAACAGGGAAAGGTGATTAATGATGAATAACATTTTTTATAAGAATCTCACTATGTATGCTTCACTGTGGGGTTCAACTCTATATGTTAGAGTGTTTCCAATTACCCCTTTGCTAAAACCTGAGGGTTGACACATGCTGTTATCACATTTATACTTTTTGAGTGTCTTTCTTCCACTTCTCACCTGTTTCCACTTTTTCTGACTTCTATTTCCAGTCCATTGGGAATGAAGCGAATGGGCCTCAAAGACACAACACATTCATGTCATGGAAAAACAACCTGTGTCACTTACGTGAGTGCAAGAACACATTAAAGCTGGTCCACTGGGACAAAGATAGACCCAGTCAGTCACATAACATGCAAACACACACACAGACACACACAAAGGAGAAAGAAGTACTCCAACGTGAGACAGCCTTCAGCCCTACTGAGGTTGTAGCCGCTCACCGGATTTGGCAATGTGAGGAGTGACTTTGACAAGATCAAATGTAACTCAGGGAGAGCTGGCTGTCCTTTTGTAGTGGAGGAGAGATACTGATGACTGTTAAGGAGAGCTGTAGACAGAGTAATGGTTTTGGGTGATGGTGAGCGACCTGGCACTGATCACACTGTCACTTTTAGGTGGGTAGATGGGGGAAAGGCCAAAGCTTATGCAGTAACCACGGCAACACTGCTCTAAAGGCCAACCCATGGATGCTTTCTATTTTATGTGTGCAAGCAACACATGTGCTATTTATAATGTGGGAACCAATATGTCTTAACATATATGCAATTTGGATATGTGATGAATATGTTCACATGACACATTTTTTATGGCATAACTAATTATTTGTGTGTGTGTGTGTGTGTGTGTGTGTGTGTGTGTGTGTGTGTGTGTGTGTGTGTGTGTGTGTGTGTGTGTGTGTGTGTGTTTTAACAATGGTTCAGCTTACTGAAAGCTAATGTTTTAGCAGAATTCTTGTTTTTATTTGAGTTTGTATCTTCATGATTGAATGCACTTATTGTAAGTCGTTTTGGAAAAAAGCGTTATCTAAATCAAATGTAATTGTTGTGTCTCGTCAAATCTGTTAGTTATGTTTATGTATTATGTCTGTCATTTCATGTTTTTTCACGTCTGGTCATGTCTCGTTTTCCATTTCCTGTTTTATTGTGTACTTACCTTTTGGCCCAATCCCAAACCACGCCCTACACCCTACCCCTACACACTACCCCTCCGTTTGCGCGTTCGCGCGGAGGGTCCGCCACATTAAGTGCTGTTCCAAACCAACGAGTGTGGAGAGGTGTGGAGGGGGAGTGGGCTATCAAGCCCTTAAACAGCGAGTCTGCATTGGTGCTGACTTGAGACTGGTCTCTACCTGACCGGAGTCACGCTGTGTGTGTCCGTCAGGAAACACGCTGTTTACAAGTAGTTCCAGCAAACATCCACTGATAAACTGCGATGTTAACAACCTCATGATAACCTCATATTTTTTTAACTTAGGATCATACCTGTGTTTAGTCTAGAAAAGGTAAATGTGTGCATTTTATTATAAAGTTGTGTATATTTTAGGGCTGTCAGTCGATTAAAATATTTAATCGCGATTAATCGCATGATAGTCCATAGTTAATCGCGATTAATCGCAAATTAATCGCACATTTTTTATCTGTTCTAAATGTACCTTAGAGGGATATCTTTCAAGTTTTAATACTCTTATCAACATATGAGTGGACAAATATGCTTTATATGTTTGTTTATTATCATTTGAACAATGACAAATATTCTCATGAATATTAAACACAACAACCTGAACATTACAAATATTCGCCTCAAGTCAACCTGGAACCTCTCTCATACAATAATACTGTGTGTGTGTGTGTGTGTGTGTGTGTGTGTGTGTGTGTGTGTGTGTGTGTGTGTGTGTGTGTGTGTGTGTGTGTGTGTGTGTGTGTGTGTGTGTGTGTGTGTGTGTGTGTGTGTGGAGACACTGTGATGGATCGTTGAGCTATGTGCAGCTCAAGGCATATATGCTCGAATGGGAGCTGCCTGGACGCTGCAATAATGTTGCGCTGACTTTTCGTACAATGTCCCACTGTCTGGCTACCTGCATAAAGTCAAGTGCTCGGCGCAGTTGTCGGCGAAATGTCATTGAAACAGCTCCTTATATCCGTTAGCGCAGCTAGCTAGCACCAGATGCTAACAACAACACGTAGGTGTGCCTCGCTCGCGCGAGTCGCGCCACACATACACACTCCCTCCCGGTCCTCCCGATGGCCAGTCCGGGCCTGCCAGTGAGCGTGGAAGTGTGGTCTGCCACAAGCGGGCGGCAGGAGCGGGGCTGTCAGAATCAGCTTGTCGATGGTATTTTACACTCGATGCGCTCTGAAACTACGGCGGCCGAGGACAAAAAATACACATGCGTTAATCGCGTTAAAATAATTAGTGGCGTTAATTTTTTTTTGCGTTAACGCGTTATTAACGCGTTAACTTGACAGCCCTAGTATATTTACAGACTGTTGCAAAAACTAAGAAGCTTATAAACATCAGGTTTAAAACTAAAAGAGCTTTACAAAAAAGTAACACAATGAAAGATGTTTGGAGTTTTATTTGAGTTCTTAATTACATTTTTTGTCTAAGAGATGCTGATTTGAAACCGTTGTTACATACAGTTACGGCATTTCCTGTTTCTGCCGGAGAGAGGGGAGTTTGTCCCAAAGCTTGCCGCTGTATTTACTCCCTCCATCTGACAGGAGGGAGCCTCGTTGAGCTGCGAGTGTGGCTACAGACGGAGTTCACTCCGCCACGGAGGGGTAGGGTCGAGGGAGTGGTTTGGGATTGGGCCTTTGTCTTTCATTTCAGGCACTGTTTCTTCCTCCCCTTGTGTGCTTTTCCCGCCATCATCAGTGTCTGCCCCGCCCCTGATTGTTTCCACCTGTTCCCACTCACCTCATGTTTAAATAGTCCTGTCTCTCCCCTGTCCTGTGTCAGTTCGTCTTGTTTGTTTCCCCGAATGGTCGTGCCAAGCCTCAGCTAAGAAAATATCACTTTCACTCATGTCAGGTTTTGTTGTTTTGTTAATTTTGTAGGCTTAAGTTTCTTTCTTAAGTTCTCTTTTTGTTATGCATAGTTTTTTCCTCCTCGTGAGCGCTTTTTGTTTAATCCAGTACCTACTCTGTTAAAAGGGATTTTCTGTTTTCTTGAAATTAAAGACATTTTTTGCTACATTCAAGACTGTCTCTGGGTCGTGCATTTGGGTTCTCCAGTTTGTGTTAAGGTTGTGACAGTAATGTTATATAATGTAATCAAAGTTACGTGAATTGAGCTAGAAACTTTGGTTCCAAAAAACAAAGATGGCAGGCCAAAATGCCAAACATGATGTTTCAAAACATTTTTTATTTTTTTATTTTATAGAGTCTATGGTTTGCACACATTAGTGTTTTTGAGTGCACTTCAACATTTTCTTTTCATTCAGCGAATTGAGATTGCTTATCACCCATGCATATACATTACTCATTATTTTGTATTGATAGTTTATATGGCAGAACATAAATCTGCCATCTTTGGACTAATGAATACATTATAGATAAAAAGGGTAATTTAAGTGGGAATACTGGCAAAGGAAAATGATTCTACTTTAGCAGTATAAGAATTCCGAGTAGTTTTTTACACTTAAATCAAGAGGGCAATGTCAATGTAAGATAGATGGACTGTTTGTGTAACTGTTGCATGTGACCCATTTTTTTCATGTCACTGGGCATCTATGGCCATGTGTGACATCTGTCCTGTCTGCCGATTGGCTGAGGGTTGTCCCAGGTGTGTCCAGGTCGTTATCATTCAGTGGGCACCGGTTCTATTTGCAGCCCCATTTAAAGAGAGATAGTTAGGTTTTAGCCCGAGGGAGAAGGGATATTGCCTCTCTATTAATGTGTCTGCGTGCTTGGGACATGGTAATATGGAAAATATCATATGGAAAGTCATGTATTGCCCCACCTAAGAAAAGTTGCAATTACCTCAAATAATGTACTGATTGACAGTAGAAGATGGCGAGCTACAATCTTTTGGTTTCCACCAATTTCTTATTAAGGAGTACTGTTTGTGTATTCACTGTTCAAGGTGAATTTCGCCAAGAGACACCTGGTTCAATATCGTATTGATCTGCATTACTTAACTTACCATGTGCATCTCAGTCTAACTTCCTCATACACATAAACATTTCCTGCCGCTCCCGCTGCATATCCCTGAGGTTCAGATCTGTGCATGAAGTGCATCCTAATCCCCTCATCCTGCAGCAAACACACTTTATCACATCTTTGCAAGTTAGCAATTATAGCAGGTTGTGTAAAACTTCGCCGACAGCAGCGTTGGGGATTTAGAGGGGTCTAATTAAGAAAACAGTAAACTACTTCTGGCATAGCCTGTGTACAAGCTCAAACCTTCTTGCTCTCATCTGACTCATTTTCATTATTAGCATTAAAGAGGTGCTATGTGATCAGAATCAGGGGCGGACTGGCCATCGGGACGTTCGGGACGAATCCCGATGGGCCGGTACTGAAGTGCCCCTGATCAGAATACATCAATCTTGGTATAGATCAGAGAATGCAAACTGGTTGCGATGCATGAAGTGGAGAATAAACACGACTGGTGGCAATATTTACAAATTAGAAATGTTTACACATTTCCCAGAATAAATCACCTATAAGCTTCATATCCTAAACTAATGCACTATCAGTCAAACTGCATAAACATTTTAGGTTGACATTATTTTGTCTGTTTTAATACAATAAACACATATTTTCTTGTCTCTCCTGTTATTCTTTCATTCCGACAACAAAAATAGCTATTTTATTGTAAGACTGGAAGTAGAATCCACAACCCTTGCTCTTTGTGATAAAGCATTTTAAAGTTCAGCAATCTGAGTTAGCTAAATCAAGTAGTTATCTCTCCAAAATGTACAGTCTTTTGAGAACAACATTCTCTCTGTGCCTTGTCGCTTGCTTAAAATCACATTTTCTGCTATGAAAATTTCAAAAGAAATTAAGATATCTTAATTTGGCTAACCTGTACTACTAAGATTAGATTCAGATGCCTTAGAGTGCCTTTTTTGTACAGAAGGAGGACTGTAGTTAGTGTAGAAATTACTTTAAGAAGAATCTCACTCACAGCAACCAATAACAGTAACACTTTATATTAAGGTACACAAATTAACCATCAACTAGTTGTTAATTAACATGCATATTAGCAGTATATTGGCTCTTTATTAGTCATTATAAAACACTTATTAATGCCTTATTCTACATGACCATATTCTACAAGTAATAGGCCATTAGTTGAGAGTTTTTCGTCAATAACCCTCTAATTAGTGCTTATTTATTGCAAGTAAGGAAGGTGTTGTACATGAGTTTTGGTCTTAATATGCTCTGCTCAATATGGGCCTAATAAGGCAGTAGTACCACAAGAATAGTAATTCTCCCATAATAACACTTAACAAATAATGGTCTATTCTTAAGTAACAAGACATGAAACTATATGTGTTAATTGTGTCTAAATAACTCAAAATTATGTATTTCTATCTAAGAATATGGTCCCTATTTTAAAGTGAAGTCTTGTTCATAACCAATAAGCTAGTAGCAGTGGCGGCCGGTCCATAGGGGCGCTAGGGGCGCCGCCCCACCTCTTCCCATATTGAAAAAAAAAATAATAAATAATAATTAAAATTAAAATTAAAAAAAAAATATATGTTTAAAAAAAATATATATGTTTTTATTTTTATTTTTAATGAACAAGGTAAATATTATATAATTGGTATCAGTAAAATGTATAATCTACAATAAAATCTCGTTTAAAATTGTGTTACGATGTCTAAAGTTACTGATAAGTCACATGTTTCCTGCCTGGACTTGCCCATGCACCTTCTCTCGTCTGGGCGCTAAGAGAGGAGCCTTCAACCAGTGCAGCAGCAGCCACCAGCAGCTGACTGTTGCTATCTGTAATGTGTAAACTATGCCGCGAAAATATAATTTCAGCCAATCAGCGTCGTCAAAGATGACGGTCACCGGGCGCCAATGTCAGCGCCCAGTGCAGTCTGTGAGTAGTTTGGACAGTGACTCGTATCCGGTTGACGCAGTAGTTGATGAGGATGGCTTCGTGTGCAGGTGGACTCTCCGGACCTCGGTCCCCGGCTAATTCTGTTCAAGAGCTAATCTCCAATCCTTTCGAAAGGAGAAGTTTGGCAGATAAATTGTTGCTTAAAGACCTTGCACCGGACCAACCCGATTTGAATATATCGCAGCAATCTCGTGAAAAAGACAACATTTATACACGAGGCTTAGTAGCTGGTACACAAGAAAGGCTTGGCTAGCTGGATGCAAACAGGTAAATGCTGTCTTTTGTTTCCCATGCTTGGATATCACTTTATATGTAGAGAGGAGGTTTCCCATGGTTGTTAGAAGTTTATTAATAAGTGGGCATTTATCACAGAAGTGATTGTTCTGTCTCCACGGTTGTTGCATTGTCTGTGATGTATTTTCCAACGGTTATAGCTCCTGTTCTGTCCCAGCAACACTACACGGTTTGCAGCTCCACCACATTTTTGGTTTATCTTCGGTGTCGCTTAAAATCTGCTTCCCATCGGACTAAAACCTCCACGTAATCTGAAGACAGATACTTGAAGTTATTTAAACCTTTTGCAAACTTTATGTTCTTTCTTGCTCTAGCCTTGCCAGTTACATTGTACATAACACATATATTATCATTATGCTAACTGGTTGTTCGTGTTAGACGATGTAGCTTTTTCATTTCTGAGTTATTGCTATATGTAAATAAGCCTGTTTGTAAATAATCCTCAGAGAAACAAAGAAAAAACACATTTATGACATTTTGTGCTGTGGTTATTTTTTTTAAATTGCATTTATTCACAGTTCAGTTTGAAATGCTGTAGTGACTTGTATTGAACCACTTAAATATTTATAATTAATGCTACTGAAAAGATGCTATTAATTTTATATCTCACATGCAGTTCACTGTAAAGCTACTTGGTGAAGGTGTTGGTTCATAAAACATGAACAGTTTTAAGAAAGAAAAAAACAGACCAGTTCTGAGAACACAAATTCCTGGTCAAGTAGTAGATGTTCAGGTTGATAAATAATATTTTCCACACTGAAGATTATGGAGGTATTGATCAGTCTTCTCATATTTTTAAGCCTCGATTTCTCCTTTCCCCCCCCCTCTAACATCACCAGAAGTCATCATTTAAGGGGTCATTTCTCGAAAAAAATTTCCGGGGGAAAACCCCCCGGACCCCCCGGGTAGGTCACTTACGGTACGTCAAGAGCCCCACCAAAAAAAAAGACCACCGGCCGCCACTGGCTAGTAGTTTGACTCTAATTAGGTATTTCTATCGAAGAATATGTTCCCTATTTTAAAGTGAAGTCTTGTTCATAACCAATAAGCTAGTAGTTTGACTCTAATTGACCTAAACAGGTTCCCTATTCTAAAGTTGGCTCCTCTTCACACTTTGTAAATACATTATAGCACACAACTACTGAAATTAACCTCAACAGTACATGAAAAAAGTAGGCACACGTTGAAATATCTGTTTTATTAATGAACCACTAAAGAGAGGTTCAGACACCAAAACATGTCAAGTTTCTCCAAGGCCAGGGTTGCCAACTCTCACGCATCTGGCGTGTGACACACGCTTTCACTCTCAATCTCACGCTCTCACGCTGCCCAAACTATTCTCACGCCAAAAACAAGATGAACCAGCGATCGTTTTTGGTTGGTTATTTACAATGTTGAGTTGACAGCTGCTCAAGCTGTCGATCCGCTCCCTCCCCGCCCCCACCACTCTTAACAACGTTAACAGACAGCAGAGCGGTGGGAGCCGGTTGGTCAATCCCCGACCCGTATTGCGCATGCGCAGATCTAAGATCCAGTAGAAATTATAAAGAAGTACAAGTCTGCTGATTAACACATGTAGGCCTATCGGTACCAGTAAAGGAGGTAGGGAAGTAACCAAACATGAGACAGATAGAGCAGGAAATAGCACCCGAGGGTGGTGAAGGAGCCATGGCTAGCTATCAAGCTAAAACTAATGGCTTATTACTTGTAGCATATGGTCATGTAGAATAAGGCATTAATAAGTGTTTTATATTGACTAATAAAGAGCCAATATACTGCATGTTAATTAACAACTAGTTGATGGTTAATTTGTGTACCTTAATATAAAGTGTTACCCCAATAACAAATGTAAACAACCAAGTACAATTTAACATAGCTTTCTGATTCCCCTCTTCTGTTCATCGTGCTCAACACTGTCCTATTTCCTCTCATGTTGTTGTATCACCCAAACCTTTTTTGTTTTCTCACTCCTCCTCCAATTTCATCAGTGATTTCCCATCCTTTTCTTTCTTTTCTTTGTCTGGCTTTTCTCCAATTGTTACAAAAAAAAGCCCTGCTTACAGATGAGCTGAATTTAGGTCAAACAAAGAGGACATGGAAGTTTATAAATACCAATAGACCAGATGAACTAGGAAAGATGAAGAGAGGGAGAAAGTGCAATATATATTACCATGATTAATGATCTCAAGATGACTGTTACTGTCACAAATGCAGATTAAGACTTCCATCTTGTGCCTGTCCCATAAAGATAGCATTTATATCGTGGCATCTCCACATTCGCTGCTAATTCATTTGTTTTTAGTTTATCAGCATGTGAGCAATTACTAAAAAAAAGTAATATATTACATAATACATATTACACTACTTCGTTACTCTCTACATAAAGTAACTCGTTACTTTACTCGTTACTTTACTCGTTACTTTACTCGCAGGGCCGGCCCGCCCCTCCCTACAGGCAGATCACGCAGACTGCTAAAGTTTCAAATGTTCTCTTTAGTTCAGTTTCCATTGTCGCATAAGACTGATCCAGATAGCTCTGACTATGGCTGTCCTCTGTCTCCTGCTATCTGTATTTTGCGCAGTATATCTCTGAACGATGCGATGGTGATTCCACTGTGCAAATGGGCAACATTTCCTCTACTATGAAGGATGCTACAAGCCTGTCCATCTCTGCTTTGGTTACCGGTCCTCCAAATTCTAATTTGTGCTGCTTCGGAGTCGGCGGCTCACAACATCCTCACTCTGGGTTCGGGGGTCCTTAGCTATTAGCTTCACCTTAGCATGTGTTCTTTGCAGGTGTTTGTTGAGGTTTGACGTGGTGTTTGCAGCAGTGGATAACAGTTTCTGGCCTGGACACAGTTTGCACCTCACCGTCACATTCCTGTCTATTCTTCGGATGAACTCAAAATAATGGGCATACCTCCACCCCTCGAAAGTTATCGCTGACTCTGCCATGTTTATGCAGCACTGCACGCGGAGATGTGGACGTGCAAGTCGCGCAGATTACGTGCATATAAACCTGCGGCGGAAACCCCTCTTGTCTGTCAGTGTGATTATGACTGATTTTATAAAAGTAACGAAGTAACGCGTGTCGGGGCAATGTTAGTAACTGTAGTGTGATTACTGAATTATAAAAGTAACGCGTTACACTACTCCGTTACCGACAAAAGTAATATTATTACAGTAACGCGTTACTTTGTAACGCGTTACACCCAACTCTGGCTATGACCTTATAAGAGATTCAGATTGTTCATTTGTTCTTTCTTACTGACAGGCAGCCTCAGCTAATCTAACATCTGTTCCATAATTGATAACGTCCATTGTATAATTGAGAACTTTCTATGAACTTATTTAACATCCAATTTTAATAGTGAAATTAATATTACAACTCTCAATACATTTTCCTTTTCCAGTCTTAAATTAAATGAAATAGAAATGGTCTACCCTTCCAAGAAGGCTAATTTGTGGACACATCACGCTCTTTGATTAAGTGTTAATTAGGTCTAAATTAAGGAAATGGACAAAAAGGCTACATGTGATTGAGAATTTAATATGGCCCATAAAAGGCCATCCGTGTTACTCTCCACCCAATGGCCCAGAGTAATTTGGTAATTCTCAAGGCGGGGAGAACTGGACTTTATTCAAAGCAGATGAATCCATTTATGATGAGATGTAATCTCATTTAGTGTGTGTCATATGGCTTGGTTTGTCGAGCTGTCATTGTGTTCTTGGTGAAAAGGCACTTTTGGCCCAAAACCCTGAAAAGAGAGGAGTGTAGTGCATTGAAAATGTTCCTCTGAAGTCCTATTACCATAAATCAGACAGGCACCGGCAAGCATAGGCAAAAGATTCAACATTGCTATCAGGCATGCTTGTGTTTTTGCTGTTTGCTGATTCAGTTCTCCGCTACATTACTTGTGTGATGAAAAGACACAAGTGATATTGCTGTCAAATAGTAGTCCACTGGAAGCTTTTTGTGTTCTTTTGTAATAAATAAAATAATAGTGTTTAAACAATGCCTCTCACTCTCAGCAGTGCAGTAGTATAGTCAATCTAAACAATCTTGTGTGGATCAATCCTTTTTTTGAACTTAAAACAGTCACATTTGTTATTTTGTTTTATTTCTGTTTCTTTAAAAGTCAATTAAGAGTTTTCTTTATGAAGGTCGGTGATGGAATGCGATTTTTGAAATATAGCGAGCCCAAAGATGCTACCTGCATCAACGTGGGAAGATGCCTCCTGCAGGCCAGGCATTCCATAACAAGGCGTTGTGATATGGAGTAATTGATCACTTCTGTCAGACCAAGGCTAGAACTCACACAGGCTTATCCTCCATTCATTATGCCAATGATAAAGATATGTCACCTAGCCTTAGATCCTCACCACATGGATGGAAACTGATGATGGCAATGACAGTTTTTGCAAATGCTAATACACCTCTGTCTCTTCCTCTGCAAAAATGAACAGGTTCTGTACAGGAACACACACAGTGACACAGACATCCATTCGTGGTTTATGTATTTTCAGAGCTAACTTTAGGTACAGACCTTGAAACAGCTGTGTCTTGACCTGCTAGGGACATTTGTGTGTGTGTGTACGTGTGGGTTTGCGTGTCTGATTAGGTTTTTGTATCTTTGTTTATCTGTATCTGCTTGTGTGTTATTGCCCCGTCACACAGTAATTACAAAATGCACCTGATCCACTTCCCAGTCTTAAACCAACGGCCACTGCGTTCTGTTAGTTTAAAGTGGACTGAGAGTAAAGAAAACATTTGATCTGACTTTCATCAGTTCCTCCTAAACCTGTCTGCTTCAGTTTGTTTCTCTAGTACTCTGACTGCAGTGAAAAGACGATCAAAGTCAGCGAGGGGGAGTGTGATTAGCGTCTCGGACCAAGTGATTAGAACATTTGAAGTTCATTAATAATCAGTTGATTTGCCCTTTACTACAGAACAGACACACTCCGTCTGTGCAACATCAAAGTAAGTCTCAAACAATGCTTCAGTGTTCCTACACACAACACACACACACACACACACACACACACACACACACACACACACACACACACACACACACACACACACACACACACACACAGAGACACAAAGCTGCAGCTCTCCTTTAAAGAAAGGGGATATGTTCAAACTGAATATATTCGACTGAAGTTTGAACACCTGCATGAACAATATTATGCTGTACAATGTGGCAACCGCTAGCATACAACCAAGGCTGTTGTCTTAGCCGGCAGTACATCATTTACATATTGTTTAAACCATTCTTCATCTATTCTTTTGGCACTACTAGATACTGCAGGTTTACATGGAAACCCCACAGAGAGATAGTCGGAAAGCAGCACAAGCGAACTGCCAAAACGGCCTTCTGGGAGACTCATCAAAATATGGAATTAATAATGCTCCCCAACAGCATGTATAATACACATACATATGCTCTGAATTCCCATCTCATTGGAAATCAATAACAGGCAGCCCATCTGAGCAGAAACTGCTTATTCGGAGGCTGATTACACTGGAGCTGTCATAGTTTGTTGACTTAGCCAAGCCATGTGTGTCAAAACAAAGGGAGAGACAGAGAAAGTGAAAGAGAGATATGGAAACTACTGAGAGTGAATTGGAGGAACACTGGCTGACCAAGCATGTCAGTCCACAGCTGGTAGCTGCCAACAGCTTGCTTTTTCATTTTAGATGAACCCATCATTCAACTGACAGACTAAGAAGAATATTAGAAGTGTTTTGCTCCTAAATTAGCAATATACTTTATTGAATTCATCAGTCACGGTTAAATAAATTCTTTAGCAAACCTCTTTTTGCTTATAAACTCTTAAATGCTATGAAAACCAAATTAGCTTCTTACCAGGAGCTATGGGTGTCACATGAACTCGTGCTTTACTGCCACATTTAGACATCTTGAATACGATAGCAGTTGGCGTATTGTTTGATTTTGTTTTCACGCCGCTTTCAATCAAATCTGATCAAACAACACTGTCTTACCATGAAGAACAACAGCATGAGTCATTATAGCAAGAATATTTTCCTTTTTCTTTCGTTATAATTTGATTAGGTCTTAATCTTCTTTGGGTACGGTAACTGCTCCATGGTTGGCTGAGTTTGTAATATCAGAAGGATAAAGGTCAGCCAGCTGCAGGACCAGTTAGCTGAGTGGACTTCTTTCTATGCTCAACAATATTCATGAAATTTGATTGATTTATTGAACTCATAGGAGGAATGGCTTCATGGCCTATTTTTAAATTGGTTTCAGAATAAGATCTTATTTTAAAACCTCTTAGTATTAAAGGATGAAGGGAAAGGATAGTGGCCTAATTCAGCAGTACTGTACATTCAGAGTTATTCTTTTTTTTCCAACCCAATGAATACTTTATATTGCACTAGTTTATTTAATTTGCTTTAACTTTTATTTAACCAACACATTTCAGTGATCGACCTTAGAAATGCCTTTCGCCTCTCCGCTGCTGGCAGTTGTCCGATCAGTACAAATTGATCTTTCTCATCCCCATTATCCTCCAGTTTTAATCCAGTGCCAGGCTTCTTAAGACTGAGCTCACCATACATTCCACATCCCATCCATCCAGGTCTTCAGACAATTCTCCTCATCCCAGTGTCTAGACTCCATTGGGGGAAATGTTTCTATTGTACCAAATGACCTCTAATAAAAAGTATACAGTTCTGACTTCCAGATTGGAAACCACATATTTGAATGACAGCAATATACCTATACAATATGGCTTGATGCGGTTCTTCTGCTTCAACACAAGTGTCTCAACAACTAATTAATTCGACCTATCTGCTGCTCCTGCCACGATTTTAGTTTTGTCTGTCTTGTCATGGTTTTATTTTGAAATTCTGTTCTCCTTGCGTCTTGTCTTCCTTCCTGTGTTGGCCCTCCTGTGTCTGATTGCCTGATTGTGTTCACCTGTTGCCCTTGTGTTTCTGCCTCCCCTGCCCAGCTGTGTCTTGTCCTGTGTATTTAGTCTTGTCTTCCCCTGTGCTCCATGTCGGTTTGTGTCTTTCCTGTCAACCTCTACAGTATGTTTGTCACAATCGGGTTTTGTCTGGATGCTACCTCGTGCTACCTGTTTATAGATTCATGGTTTTTGTTTTGTTTTTTCATGTCATCAGCTTTGTTAAAATAAAGCTCGCTTTTGTTTTGAAACCCGCTTCCCTTTTTAAACTGCATTTGAGCCCTAATATTCCCGAACCCTGACAGCTCCTGCTGAACATCTATTAACGTTGTACTTAATGTAAACTAGTATTCTGTTCTTGCAATCACAGTAATAATAGGAGAAATGCAAATCAGAGCTAAATACACCATCATTCTCAAAGTACGATGAGGTTATATCACTGTGTCTGTAGTACTGATGTGTTATGGAATATCATTGGGGATTAATAAAGGACTCAGCTCCACTAGTGCAACCATCCTCCTTCACCTTTCACTCTCATTCTGTAGTTCTTTTCCCCTGTGCAGCACTCACCTTCTACTCTATTTCTGAGTATGTTTTATCTCTTTCCCCCTTTTAATTTACGATTTATTCTCATTATTCTTTCCAGGTGTTCTCAACATCATCATGATCTCCCAGCTTGATCTGCTTCCCAGACCTTTCAACAGTCTTCCTCCAATTCTCTGTTGCCTTCCCTGCATCGTCTCACCCTCCTCCCACCTCTCTGGTCTCTCTGCCTTCATTCACCTTAAGCTGCAGTTAATAATGAATGAGACAAACCTCCCTTGGGATCAGACCTGGGGAGCTATGTGGAATAGTGTTCAGGTACCCAATGGACATCCGGGCTTGATTCCTTATTCATGGGATGCATCAACACCAGTCCAAATAGTCTCATGTGTCTCTAGTGACACCACATTTTCAAAGTTAACACATTGCTTTTTTCTCACAGCAATTCCTCCCCAATGTCTCCTGTGTTACCAAAGCAGCTTGTAGAATAGTCTTCCTATGGCACTTGATGATCCACAATGAGTGAAATGTTTTTGGTATCCCTATATTTTTCCCACCAAAAGCCTTTATTTGAGACCGTGATATCTTTCCTCTTCTGGAGTGGTTTTGTGGTGAAGGCTTTACACAATACAGTAAAGAAAAGCAGACAAAGAAATTGAAATGCCCGTATATAGAGGCTTAAACATATTAGAGCCTTGTTTAGTTCGAGAAAGTAATCCGCATTTATTCATAGAATGTTTTGCATTTTCCATGTGAAAAATATTCCCCTAAATCAAACTATAACGTGTTAAAATCCTTTCCCATTTGAAGGATTACTTAGAAATAGGAAATCGTTTTCAACAGTTGTAGTTTTGTTTTTTGTGCCTTGCAGAAGGCCTATAGATATCATTATTCTGACTGCTCTTGTAGCAAATGCAGTCTTCCTTTCTAGCCATTCCCTGGAAAAGTACAACTATCACAGGGCAATCACTTCCAGCAGCTCTTTCGGTGGAGGAGCGTGAGGGAATCCAAGCCGAATGTCAGTGGTTCAACGGAAAATAGGAGGATGCACTGGAAATCCTGCAAGTGGCTGCTATCAGGGACACAGTGCACTCCTTTCAGCGAGCGAGCCAACAAGTCTAATCTGCAGCATCAAAATGAGAACAGCAAATGTGTGAGAAAGAACAGAGAGAGTTTCTATGAGCCTTTGTTTCTACAGTTTTCCTGTTAATGCATCAGTGTGTGCCTTTGTACATCCAGGCTCGTAATTAATGCAGTATTATCCACATTTACTTTAATGTGATTGCATGTGGGTCAAATCCCAAGCCTTTCCAGTGGCGTCATGACTCCAGCGTGAAGCAGTGGCCAGCGAAACTTTCTGTACATTTTGTCAGTGCTAATCCACACACCCTCTGAATGCATACAAACACAACATTTAAATGAATTGCATCATGCTATACTTGTGTGTGTGAGTGAGAAAATATGTATGCACTGGTGTGGTGTTATGTACTGTAGTTAAAGCGTGATGAATGTGGCTCGCTGGGTTAAGAGGAGGAATGAAAGAAGGAAAAGGAAAAGAGAGGAAGAAAGAGAGAGGTTTGCTCCCTTCAAAGCCTTCAGCCACATTGATCACTCCATTCTCATTCTCACATGAATATTAAGCATTAGTCACGCTCCATGAACAAAGAGGCCGATTGCTTACTACGCTATAAGAGACACGTAGGATGTCCTCAAAGAAAAAGCATGGACAAGAACTCCTCTGATATCTTTTAACACAACCTTTCATTCAAAGTCGTGCTTTTAATATCATAGCCATCATTTCAATTGTACTTGGTATAACATAGACTATTTTCACTCATTACACTATCAATACACTATATCTTAACAGTATAGGATATTTCTAATCTTCATTAGAAAAGTATTAACAGTGCGTCAAGTTAACATTCATAATTTGTAAAGCGTCAAAAGGTTATTTAATATTCTGTCAGTACACCAGATTAGTCCATGCTTACACATTTTAGGATGCTGACATGATGTAGCGTGTTTCTTTGAATCATTGGACACCCCTACTCGCTGTTAATACTGCTGTAAAAGCCTAATTATTATGGAATTGGAATACACACCAACATACACAAGGTTTCCGCAGGGATAAATAAAAGATTGACAGCTTCAATGTAGATATTGCATAACTCAGTTTTTACTCTGAGCGAGGCAGTTTGACAGAGACGTTACTGATGCAAGTGTGAAACAGACTGGATTAAGAGACTCTGGCTCAACTGACTACTTTCGGGGTAAATAACAGATATATTTCACCACGTACCATAATGTCTCAGGGAAACACTACTACTTGGAGGGGGCTAGGCTGATCCTGACATTAAACTGTATCTTGTTACACAATTTATAAGCAGTAAACTGACTCATTATCTCAAAAAGGATCTTAAACATTTTTTATTTATTTTTTATTTCAACAGCATCGTAATTTTCCACCACGTCTGTTTAAGCCTCTGTTGCTTAAGCATTGGCTATCTTTGCCAGGCAGTGGTGATATCATTTATTTAAAGCTGTCACATTCAAAGCATATGCATGCATAATGAATGACTCTTATCATAAAGAATCACAGCGCAGGTTGGTTTCTCCTTTAAATAACTATGGACTGCTGTGTTTGTTCTCCCTGGCAGGCAGCTCAAGTATCTCTGACAGTCGGAGCCAGGCAGAGACGTCTCTCTCTTAATATTTACATCTTATGACACATAGTTACGCCCACATTTACCGCTTGCTTGACCTCTGGATCATTTCTATATGTTTTATTCATCCCTGCTGTCACATGAATGTTTTATCGAGACATCTAGCTGTAGATTTTTATTTCAAAACCTGCACTCTTCACTTGCCTCTCAATGTAAATACACAAGAATGAGTGTTGATCACACACTGTTTCAGTGGGTGTGTTCTTAAATTGTCAACCTATTGCCTTTGAGTATCAAATTAATTACAGAATCATTGTGTATAATGCCCCAGGGAAGAATAGATTTAATGAGATATTCTATTTAAATAGCTAACCAAAATGAAATATTCATGACTTAACATAGAGATTCCTTTAGTGTCCTTTGGCGATGCTCTGCCTGGTATCAAGTGAACACTTATTGATAAAGAAAATATTGCACATTTACATTTGCCGATGGTTCGGGAAGCGTTCCCAGTCATTTCAGAGATATTTTGGGTTTAAGAGATCCTATTTGTGACGGAAAACACTATGTGAAAGATCTTCTTAAGTGCTTCTACCAGCACCTCAAGTGGTACTTTAGTCTTGTTACAGCATGTCTTTTTTGTTAAATCCGAACAAAAACTCACTTTTAAAAAACAATATCTTGCAGTTTCGCTGGACTATTCCCTCAGACATTAACTGTTCTTTGAGAGAAACAGCTGCTTAGACAAAGCAGTATGAGTATCCCTGTAGAGTTGTGTTTCTTGCAATCCGACAAATGTAAATCCAACTGTAATTTACATTTTAACTCAAGTTGAAGACAAGAAGTTTAGTCCACAAACTTTTACATTAGATTTGATATTTCATCAGGTCTACACTTCTTCCGTCCCCTGGTGCTTCACAATAAATCTTGAAATATGTTATTAACAAAATGCTCATGTACCATATGCTAGACGGGAATAGAACAATTTTGACTTTTCAAAGTAGAGAGTAGATTTACTGCGATGGGGTTCCACTGCAGCAGCAATAATGGAAGGTGAGTTTTGTCAACTTTCAAGGTGAACATGTTGTTCCAGGTGACTGGGCATGTACCTAGTGGGCTGCTGTCAATGTAAATGGCCCTTAAACCGAAGTGGTTGATCATGTAGAGATTGCATTCCTCCACTGCAGATTTCACCATTATCATTGGTTTATATACTGGGGTGGATTGCACACAGGCCCCCTGGGGACTCAGCTCATTTAGTTGAGACTGTATACTGCCTGTAGCCCCCCTGAGACAGCAGCACCATCCTTGGCTGGCCCAGAGCTTGTACCATGGTCAAAAATTAAACTGTAATAAAGTTTTGTCTGAAGGTCTAAAGGGGAGTAAAGTAATCACAGCCCTGCGGGGTTGGCAGAGAAGGGCATTTACACTACAGACATCACTACTTGGTGCTTTATCAACAGAGATAAAGCGCCTCAAACTGTATATAGATACACCATTGTAATGAAGGGGATTTAGTCAAGATTAAAGGCTTAAAACTTAAATGTTTCCCAGAAGTGTGTCCATTCAAATTAGGTCAATGGTATTTTAAGGATTATAATAAGATAACAGAAGGTTTAGACTTGAGAATATAAGTATACAAGTGTTAATTCCCTCTCAGGGTTTCAATGTCTGACTCAGCCAATAATGTCCTTTACCATTTTCCCAGGTGAATATTCTGCATATTACTCATTAGATGTGCTTGCTTTGTTTTTTCTACAGTTTCATGTGTTCATCATTACAAGGGATTGTCACGTGGAAAAGCATGTGGCGTTTGGAGTCACATAAGGACAAGGGAACATGAGAAGGCTTCCCAGCAGAGGCAGGAAGAATCTAAAATAACAAACCAGATAGGAGACCGAACCGTGTTGGATTTCATTAACAAACACTGACAGGGGAACTTGTCAATAAATTATCAAAAGTTGCACAAAACCAGTAGATTTCTACCAAAGTGTATTTTTTCTCTGAAAATATCTACAAAAACAGACAATTCTTTAAAATGTGTATTCGAGATGGAAAATATGACCATCCAGCATAATAATCAGCCTATTTTAAATGAGATGATCGTATTAAAGTCATAACCACTTTAACAAACCGTTGTGAATTTGTAATTATACTAAACATATATCAAAACCACTTTCCGACAGATCTCCAAATATACCAATATTGGTTTTCGTTTACATAGAAATTATGTATTGAAGGGGGAATGTGTCAAAAAGTCCATCAATCTCACATTTTTGTAATAAATACAAAATACAAAATGAAATTACTAAACAGCACGACTGGTAGCCTGTTTATATTCTCAATGAAAACAGTAAAGGCCATAAACTGAACTGGTTACATAAATAATGGGGCCTACTGGTGCATTCAAAGTTATTTGCCAAAATGTAGAAAGACACCTTTGAACACACACACAAACACATGCATGACCTTTCAAAATGCAGAGCATTGCTTCAGGTCCTGGACAGCACTGTGCATTTACGTCACACTCTATAGCACCTTGGACCTCTACCCTTGTGGCGCCCCCCTACTGTGAAACTCTCAGGAGAGAACACACACAGTGTGTATGTGCATGTGACACAAAGTGCAAGTCACATGCACATTCATAGATATGTGCACACAGCCCTCAACACACTCACACAAATCTTCTCTGCAGGTAGTTCATGTTAAGGTCAAAACAATTATAATAATCACACAGTGAGGTCCCTCAAGACTCTTGCAAAAGAGCCGGTAGTCCACATGGATGCCTGAGGTCAAATTTAAATATGTGTTTTTGTAGAGGTTCTTTGATGTGGATAAATTGTTACGACAACATACATAAAACGTACTTCTTTGCAAGCAGATATTCATGTATTCATGTCTTGTCAGTTCTCATGATAGTAACATAACCAAGGCCAGTCACTTAAAAGTTGTATTTACAACATGAATAAGTAGATAATTACAATTAGACAGTGTAATTATAGATTAAAGTTGTCGTACATGCTCTTTGCTCAGAATCATTCAATAATCCGCTAGAGAAATTACAGCATAATGCTTAAATGTCAACTTCAATCAAATTCATACAGCAATAAACTCATTTCATAACAGGCCTACACATACAATTAATAACACAACAACAGCTAAACAATATAGCTGTGTGAAATACACATTAACTCTAGTCATTGGAATTATTCAGCCAAGTTAATTAAACTTGATTCCCCTAAGTATCATTGTAAAACTAATTAAATGTGGTGGTAACTGACATTTTCTAAGCCTTTCAAGAGATCGGGTTAGATAAAGTGGCAATTAGAGTGACAAGCAAGAGTGAAACAGCTTTTGAAGGCTTTAATGCTATCAAATGTTTTGTGCTTGCCAACTAGCTGCCTGCCTAATGTTTCAAAGTTGCTCACATCGTGGCCTCTTAGCAGTTTATACATCATCCAGCACTGTATCTTTAAGGGTATAATCTGTGGATCTCTATGGTGATGAATCCCTTGTGTCTTGTTTGAATAGCAGCCCATTGTGTTGGTCTTATTCTCTAACATTTCACAATCCCAGGTCTACTGGAGCTTTATGACACTGTGGAGCATTGAAAAATGTGTTTCTTATCATGAAATTACACCAATATAGAGCGATGTCCTTCACTTGTCTCTCTCCTTTCTTTTACTCTGAATGCCTGCACATTTCAGACAGATCGTGCTGGGAGTCTTCATCTCCAGACTCAAGGAAAAAACATACAAAAGAACTATACTTTTCAGGAGTAAAGAAATCATCTGACTAATACGGTGAGCTTGATGTCTTGGCTGAACTACAAGTGTCAACAACTCTCAATCAAACTACAGACACATAGAGAGAGACAGAGAGAGAGAGAGAGGAGAGAGAGAGAGAGAGAGAGAGAGAGAGAGAGAGAGAGAGAGGAGAGAGAGAGAGAGAGAGAGAGAGAGAGAGAGAGAGAGAGAGAGCAGAGAGAGAGAGAGAGAGAAGAGAGAGAGAGAGAGAGAGAGAGAGAGAGAGAGAGAGAGAGATCTGTGAAATAAGTGCCAGCTATCATTGGCGTGTCAGTTCCTTCTGAGGAGTGTATGCGGCACAATAGCCACTGTGAGACACTGATGTAGTGATTGGAAAAGGCCTTCCAATATGGACTTGAGATGGAAAAGAACCACGTTTAATTTTGTAAAATGTGCACCTATGATCCTCTCTGTTTGGACATGCCTGGTGAACACGACTGTGATCACATGATGGTCACAGGTTGTTATTCCATTGCCGAGAATGAAGCCTCACCCAAGCCTCACTGTCATTCCACAGGAGCACCATGAGAGTAAGACTATAATGCAAGTCAGTGGGTTCAAGATGCGAACAGGAGCAAGATCAGCGTCAACATGTGACATTTAAAGTGAAGGTCTTTTGAGCCAATCCACGGCAGGAGACAACGACTGCTGATCTGCCCCAAAAGGGTTGCATAAGCTTATTCCAAACAGCTCAACACTGATGATACTGTACATGAAGTCAAATCAGAGTTTCACAAATAATTCTTGCAAATGTGTTACACTATTCTCCTTGAGGCCTGTTTAGCAAGACACTTGCTGTTGCAGACAATCCTATGAAGAGTGCCATTAATCAACTATATGCTGAGTATCCCAAAGGAGAATCAAGGAATAAGAATCAGTCATTGATTCACTTTGAAGAGGATATATTTTATTCTTTAGCAAGGCCCAGTAATGTAGTCTGTGTGTGCTCGATGTGATTCTTCAGCTCGGAAAGGGAATACTGAACGCCCGATATGTGGATGTGTTGTGGGTCCAGATGAGCCACATTCTGCTTTGACTGAGGGCTCTTTTGAATCATGCTCCTGGGAGGCCACTCTTCAAAAGCATCTCTGAGAAAAACACTCCAATGAGAAGCTAGTTGGAACAAAACTGTGCCCATTCATAGCATGTGGCGGTTAATGAGAAGGATAAAAAAGAACTCCAAAAATACAGAGTAAATCAAATATGTAAATATGTTCGAATGTTTTCTAAAATGTATGCCATTGGGTAATCAGTTGAGCATTCTCCTACCAACTACAAACACCCCTACACTTGTACCAGCCCTGATTTCAAATTATTGTCAACCATTTTGGTACTAAATCAAATGTGAAACAGGGAATATTATATAATAAATGCTAATGCTTTCTTTGTGGGCATTGAGTCTTAAGTGAGAATCTTAACCCCCCAAGTACTCTTCACAGTTTTTACATTTTGCTCTTTGATGTAAACAACAGGAATGAGGCTGAAGGGTATGCTGACCATTGCCCAAGGGCCCCCTGCATCCATACCCCTGATGACATGTGGGTGTGATTTTGAAGTGCAGTGAGGAGCATTAATTCTCTGTCAAGAGCACACAAGGGTCAGTTTGCGGACAAAACACAGGTTTTCCATTACACTCTGCAGGAGCTGGTGTCACCTGCAGTTGGATATTAGGGGAGTGGGAGTCGTTTCTTTCACGACGCAGCCGGTCCCAGGTCTCACAACACTCAGCTGGCCCAATACTGTCAACCATGATAGCAGAATTGACCCAAAAAAATGATTGTGCATTGGGCATGAACAAAATGTCCTATGCTTTTTTTTTTTCTGCGAAGAAAGATAGTTGTCCCAGAAGGGGCTGCGAGACCAAGTCTCACAGGAGAGAAAGTCAATTTAAACTAAGAGCTTGGTTATGTTAGAAAGAATCACTTTGTATGATGTGTCGTGCAGTCACGTCACAAGGCAGAAGTGTTTATTGCCATTCAGAATGTCCACCCTCACATGTGGTGGTGAGACATAATACTAATTTCGATGAATGAAAGCACACATCATACAAAGTTACTCCTGAAAAACATTTCTGGTGTTGCACACATTTGTTCATACCAAAAGTTTAGTTTTCTTTAAAGAATAATATAGGTGAGCTTCAAGAGAGAAGTTCAATCACATCTTTCTTCCTCTCCACAAACCTGGCCAATAACTTGGTCAAAGTGGGTGTGCTTGCCGGATGGTCGCATTCGGAAAGGTCGTCTGAACATTTGACAATAACTTCTAATGGAGCATAGTGGCCCCATAATAACATTTCAGCTCCATAAATCCTGGCTTTTTAAAGGGCTCTCTTAGGTTTCGGGGAATATATTTTTTCATCATACCCAAAGTCAGAAAACTCATACAGTAGATTTGTAATCCTCAACAAGCAGTATACGGTGTGCTGGATAACACACAAATGTATCAGTAACTACACTCAGTACAAGTAGGTGCAAGGTATAGTTACATTACAACAGCCCTGAAATAAATCCTACCTTCACAAAAGGTTATAACAATCATTGTAGTTTTTATATATCATTATTATTTTTAGGAGGTGTTTATTCAACTGGTGTTGTTAAATTGTTTAGATATTTCTAATATTTAGTCTCTGGTGTAAAGAAGTTTTTCCCTGATCTTAACGAAGTTTCAGCAAAAGAGTACCAGCTCCAGTTTTTTTTTTTAAAGCTAAGCCATTTCTACAAATGCCAAAGGGTAAGTGAGTTTGTGATGAAATTGAAGCATTGGTCAGGTGTGTGAAGGCTGTACCCAAGTGTATGATTCAGGCAGTCAGGAGACTGGAGTATAAATAAAAGCTGATTTGTTTATTGCTGGGTAAAAATCGAATGGATATGAGCAGAGGGGAAGCCTGAGGGTGTTTGGACGTAGTGGCTGGTTTTGGAGCTGAGAGAAAGTCTGAACTGAGCTAGGGTCCAAGAAGGGGGAAATGAACAGAAAAAGTTCCAGAAGGGAATCTGAAGTGTAGCTGAACCAACCGTGGATCCAGGGCAGAACAGAGGCCAAAGGGGAAGAGACTGGAGACAGAGGTGGGGAGGATCTAGCAAGGTGGATTTGTCAGAGCTGAGTCTCTGTAAGAGTCATGATTGCAGGATGGGATTCAGTTGGTGAGGCTCTCTGGCACCAGTCCCCAGTCTGGCCATCACAGACAGAGAGAGAAAGTGAGAGCTGGGCTATGCAGAGGTGGGGGGCAAATCATAGTTTTGTAGTTTCCCATTGGCCGTTGCTCTTTGAAAATGAAAAGTCACCACAATGTCTTAAGCTTAACTGCAGAGGGTACCACTATGCTTCACAGGTTTTATGGCAGTCAGTTATTTGGGTTAAAGGGGTCAATACACTCAAAAGTGAATATCAGGAACATTTTATCCTGGTGATAAATTATTTTTTAAATGTTCCGGTGACCTTGTGCATTGCAATTTACCATGAGCACACAATAAAAAAATAGTAGTGTGGAGCAGAATGGCAAATAAATCAAACATTTATTGGGGCAAAAAACTATCAATAGCTGAACATAATACGCATTTCAAATGATTTGCAATTAGATTGGCTGATGATTAAAGGCAGGGTTGAGCGTTTAAAATATTGATTCAAGTATATGTCTCTGTGTTTTTCTGCTTTAGTCTATGTGTTTTGCAGAACAGAAGGACATTTGAGGTTGAAAAAACAAACATTATTTATTCCAGTAAAATGCACTGAAATAATGCCCTAAAGCACAAGTACTCCCCCCCCCCCCCCCCCCCCCCCCCCATGTACCCTTCTGTTCTCAGACAGTTGTCAGGTTTGAGCCAGACAAAAATGGGTTAGAAACAGACAAATAGGGGGGGAAAAAACACTATTTGTCCATTATCCAAATGTTTCAGATCTCTTCACCAGACAATAAAAATAATTCTTTAATCCAGTTCCTGATCTCACCATCCTAGCAGCAGCCATTTCCTGTTTTTTTTTAACTCAACCTTTGTGAGAAATCTGCCTTTGTCCAAATCCTGCTGAGTGACTTTGTGAAATGTGTACAGTGTACGCGTGTGTAACATGAAGCCAAGCTGAGAGACAAACATAGCTTACTGATCTAGCACTCAATCAGGGGTTGACTTCTGTTTCCATCTCATCAATCCTTCCATGCCTCTGTTGCATTGCCTTTTATCCCTTCTCCTTATCCCACTCCAGCTGAATGAATCAGAATAGAGAAATAGGGACTCGCCCAAATAATCAAACGGCTCATGATATTTTGCACTGGCAAATTAGTCTGGATCTGTTACAATAGCCCCAAAGTGACCTTGGTTTGACTTTGTAAAGGTGAGAGAAATAGTTCCACCAGTGAAAACCCTTTCTTCTCTGTCAGGACTGCATTTCCATGTTGGCATATATGGGACGCTGCTGCCTCCGTCACACAGATTTAGATATGCAGCACAACACAACTGAGTATCACAACACATAGCTCTGATTATTAATGTACAGCGTAGAGAATAATTATAAAGCAGATCAGCACTGGCCGTGTTTTTCTAACCTGTCTGGTCTTTCTCTACAGAGTTGATAATTAGCCTTCTCTTTAATGATCTCGGCTCTTTGTCAATGAGACCTAGGCAAAGGAAAAGCAGGGTACAAATGACACATAATACATGCAGATGCAACCCAGTTTATCATTAAGGATATTATGAATTCACAAGGAATTATATTTGTGTGTGCGTGTGTGCGTGCGTGTGTGCGTGCATGCGTGCGTGCGTGCGTGTGTGCGTGCGTGCGTGTGTGCGTGCGTGCGTGCGTGCGTGGTCTACTAGTTCTACTAGAGCCAATTCAGGTTAGGGACAGACCTGACTTGACTGATAATTAACAAACCAAACATAATGTTGTTTTTCTACCAATTTAAAATGTTCTTTTAGTTTTCCTCAAAAGAGTACACATTGAGTGAGTCCATAAAGAAACACAAGGCAAAAGGTTGGCTTTAATTAGTGACGCTGAAAAAACACTCATTATTTTATGTTCCTGGACAAAAACCAACAGACATTTATCTAAAGATCTTACAGAAGCATCATTGAGAACACAAATGCTTAATTTAGTGAGGTAGTGGGATGGATAAATAAGGGCAACACAAAATGTGCAGAGAGAGCTGGATGTGAGTGAACTCAGTCAGTGAGGTTAACTTCAGATAAACTGTAGCTCTGCTCTAAAACCTGAAGAAGTTAATCATACAATTATAACCTTGCTCACTCACGAAACATAAAACTAGTTTGCTGTTATCACCAGCGAGGTAGTATGACAATGTTGGCCTGTTGGTCAGATGATCCACCTTGGTCCAATAGAAAAATATATCTAAAACTTTTATAAAGTTTGTCAAGACATTTTGGCTTCTCAGTGTATGAATCCTAATAACTTTGGTAATGCCCAGATTTATCATCTAACCGCCACCATGAGCATAACATTTTGTAGTTTTGATTGAAACAACCAAACAACAGTTGGATGAACTTACATTAAATATGAAACACACTTTAATATCACAAAGAGCTGTAATTACTTCGCTGATGTCAAGGGGTGAACTCAGAGGCATGAACTCAAATGCACAACTCAGACTCAGATGGTCTCAAATAATAACGTACTTTACTGGAATTTCCACAGTAACAAAACAAAGAACAGAAAATCGCTCTTTCGAGGAGAAACTAAATACTTCCACAAGGAACTTAAAACAAAACAACAAACATGGATCAGGCTTAAATGTACGCTGCTATGTCGAGTCATGAAAGAAGACGAACTGGCACAGGACAGGTGGAGACTAAGACAATATATACACACAAGGTAAGGGGCACAGGCGGAAACAATCAGGGCGGGGTAAACAATCACAAACGCAGGAGACACATAGGGGCGGGGAGCACAGTGACCTGAAACGAGAGGGAGAATTACTTTTCAAAATAAAACAGGGAAGGCACAAGACAAAGGGACATGACAAAAGCTAACTTAAAGAATAAACTTTTACAATGACTTTTCGAGACATGACAGCTGATCACCTGGCTTCTGATCTAGCAGCAATATCAAGACAAAGTTGACTTTGACAACAATTGAATGAGCCTAATATTCAACTATATGATCAAATTCCTGCAAGAACGATGTTTTTATGTTAAGGGATCATTAGCAATTCTGACCATAATGTAATGTATGTATAATATATGTATTGCTCAAAGCAATGCCATGCCTGAATAAAGCCACATAGATCTGCTAACATAAACATACTCTTAATATTGTTTTAATAGTTGTGTAAAAAATATAAAACATGTTTAAAATAATTTGAACATAAATGACAGGCAGCCCTGATTATAATCCTTCAACACTGTATGATTTCATCTTTCGACAGTCCACATCAACTCACCCAGACTACAACAGCTCGGTCAAATTTAGTCTGATCAGGCGTGACAGCCAAATGGTATTTCTAATTTGCTCACAATCACAATATGTGTCTTTGCCTAAGGCGGTTGTGAGCAGTTCTGCATCGTAACACACAGCAACCCATGTCCATAAATGCACAATTAAACGCTGCTGTAGAACATGGACGGACCAAACTAACATCAAAGTTAATGGAGACTGGATACATTTACTGTGGTACTTCCCTTTTACATAGTATATGTTACTATTGAGTCTTGGTGCTGTTTAGTATCTTGAATGGATGCAGCAGACTAACTAACCCCTATGGGTTAAGAGTTTAAGATAAATTAGTAAGCATTGCCTTTTCCTTCCTAAGTGGGCTAATCTAAATCAGCTTGCGGCTGCTTCACGTTCCTCTTAACAGTGCTTGCAATACGGCCCTCACCATATGCTGCTTTGATTACTGCAACAACTCATTAAACACACACACACACACACACACACACACACACACACACACACACAAACACACGTACACACACAGATTCAGAGTTTTTACATTATATGCTAACAATGGTCAAACATTTCTTTTGGTGACTGTCTGTTAATTTAACCTTTTCTTTTTCTGGATTTCATTCAAGAAAATACACTATTAAGCCTTCAACTTAAAATGTTTTCCTAATAAATCAGTTGAAAATACTGCATGTGACTCAAGAAAACTCAGTCAGTAATGTGTTAGTGCGATACTGTGATTCAATAAACAAGCTCCGTAGTCGTCATCATCATCATCACCTTTGCTGTCACCATAATTTTCATCATCATTATCACCTCTCCATGATTCATTACGTCATTATCCGTCCACCTTGATACGTACTGTACTGTTAGAGTGTGCAACAGTCCCCCTCTGATTGAGATTTATGACCAGGGATGCAGTGATTATGACTCCATTACATAGAGATCGACCGCAGGTACATATTGCACTGACTTTCCCCATGTTCACTGTGTGAGCCCACATTAATGAATGGACCCACTTTCAGTCTGAACCAACTGTTCATCGGCAAAAAAGAAAATGTATGTGACCAACACCAAAGGCTATAGAGTGGCATAAACTATTTGATCAAAACTGACTCATGCAATCATATTACGCAGGATGTAAACACTGTTTTATGAAGAACAATGCACATCATTTGCAAGATATATAATTGAATAGCATAAAATGACTGTATGTATTCTGTACTGGTTACCTCATGTATTCCTTATAATATGTATTTCAGACATACATTGCTATAACTGTATTAGAATAACTACTGCCACTGTGAGGCCTGGTAATATGGTCTACCCCTGTCAGTGATACAAGAAGGGGAAAATATATCTATATAATTTATTTTAAGAAGATATATATAAAAGTTAATCTGTGGCCTCAAATTAACAACATTTAATTCCACAATTTGGTCATTTTTTGTCACCGGATAAGTGTATGTACAAAAGCCAGCTGCTACAGTATGCCATGCAGACGCAATGACCCACAGACCTGCAAGTTATGTTTTGTGCAGGCAGCATCATAATGTTGTAAAAAATTAACCACAGATCTCCCCGCGCACATCAAACATGTCATTTGGCTGAGTAATTACTCTGATTATTCTCCAAATCAACAGGTGTGTTGGAGAATGACATTGGAAATGGTTCATGCAGCTCGAAGAAAAACTTGTGAAAGATTTAAAACTTCTTGCTCGGCTTACAACTCCCTCAGGACTGCCTGTTCTTTTAGCCGCCGGCTCCATCCTAAACATCGGGTAATGGCTGCCATCATCTTTTTTTAACGAGGCTGGCCAGAATGTCATCTGGAGCTCCATAGGGAATTAATTAATTGGACTGAGGCTACAAATTACTATCTTGTGTGCACAAATTAATCAAAACATGGTAATGATTTAATTCAATTAATGTCACAAATTATATCTCGTGCACACAAATTAGTCAATTGCAGCCTTGATGTATACATTTCTTTGTCTTTTCTCCAGGGCTCCATAGAATTGTGCCAAAGTAATTGAAAAACATGTATTTCCCAATGCAGTTTCTGGCTGTGCAACACATAATCACAGGCACGGTAGGCAGCCTGGTGCAGAAGCCTTCTTTACACATAGTGTTGTTTATTTGTTGTGTGCATAAATTGGTCTCGTACATAGCTTAATTTGTTGCGATGAGAACTTATTCAAGAGTGGCTTTGTTTGATGTGACGCCGTCAGACCACTGTTTTCATTTCCCATGAGCAATGCTTTGAGTGTCGCAGTGCTGAGCCTGTGTCTCATGGGGTAAAGGAACAGCTGGAAATGCACAGCCTGCTGGGCTCCTTCTCCTCTGAGGAACCAGCTTCATTTAAACAATTTTGAATGCCTCACAAAGCTGTAGCTGTTGCTGCTGACTACGGACTATGGGTGACACTTTTGGAGTCTGGGTGACATCTGAGAGGTCATATTCATTTAAAATAATCAATGTTTTGCACTATGGAACACCTCTTCTGCAATTAGCTGTTCATTTCTGCTAGGCCTGGCTTGTTCGTCAGGGAGTAGGAGACCCAATCTGCCTGGCAGCACAGTCAGCAAAGGCCACTCACAACCTGGGGCGCTTGGGCAAGAATCTGTGCCAGATTGCGAAATTTGTTTAATTTTACACCTTTGACTTTGGATCTCGCACCGAAAAGTCTGACATGACCATTGCAAGGTGTGTCATGACCTCACTGTCTAAGCAGATGAGTAGAGCCTCCATCACCCTTGACATTTAACAATTCCGCCAATATTCACCCATGGCGGCATTCTCATATTTGTGTTAATCCTCATTGTCCCAGGAAAGGAAGGGTCAAAACGTGTTCCAAAACAATAAAAAGTTATTCTGGTTCTATAGGGCATGTTCTTGTCATTCAGACAAAGGCTCAGTTGGCAGGTTAACCACCTCTTTTTGTGTTTACAACAATTCAGCTTTTTTTTTTAAACGTCAGTTGTAATAGCAGTTCCCTGTAAATGCATTATTTTCACAGCACTCTAGCAGCCGTAATTATGACAGGGCAACAGAGGGGGATATTTGCCATTATTAAAGAACACTTGCAGGTCTAGGTGGATGAATGGGGCCATCAAAACCTGGAGACAGCTGTTGGTTTCCTTTTCCCAACCGACAGTCGAGGTTTTGGTTTTCTTAACAGTAACCAGAACGGTCGAGTAGAACTAAACAAACCTTAATCATAAGATGAAACAAATTTCCCTTTTTTAGATAATGACTTCAGATCAGTTTCAAAAGCTATTGTCCAGCTGACAGTCCAAATCAGAATCAGCTACTATCTTTCATTCTTAAGGGAAGTTACAAATAGATGTAAAGGCATGTACAGTAAGAGATTTAAAAGACAAATGAACTATATTTCTTTGAATTTATAATCATTTTCGCCTAATTTAATCAGTGACCAGATTACAGTAAGTGGAGCGTACGGATTTAGTGTCATCTGTTGGACTTGTCTGGGTATATTTCCAATGTTAACTAAATTATGGGATAATGCTGATGATTTACACTTACACTGTCACATTGTGTTTAACACTGGGCACTGAAACTGAGAGCGTTCACTGCATTGGTCATACCTGTGAACCTGGCAGCTAAGGATTGACAGGCACAACATGAGGTTAGCTCCCTTTCCACTATTAATGGGTGAAGAAGTCTCTGACCCTGGCTGACTTATTTGTATGCACAGTGGCTGGTAATCAGATCCGTGCTTGGCAAGTTGTCAGCCTGATCTTTTTGCAGCAGGTCAGTGGAGTCATTGTTCAAAACAGAAGGGAATAGAGTTATATTAGAGGTAGAAATAAATAAAATGGTTGGTGTGTGTTAGTTACCATCCACTAATGAGGTACCATGCTGCCCCATGAACTGGATGAAGAATGCAACATTATGTCTGATTTTTTGTCTCATATGATATATTAACTTTTTTAAGCAGTGAAACACAGTTTTCAACAAAAACTATGTAATTTAATGATGAAAAAATGTAGTCCTTTTCCTTGCAGCATGGTCCGCCATGCTTGCTTTAAAAGGGGGCATAGCTCCAATGCAGGCCACTTTAAATGATGTGACAAACTTTGATTGGCTTATAGACATCCAATCAAAAATGTGTGCTCATTTCGCAGGAGTCCAATCACAACAATCATAGATCTAGAAATCCCAGAAAAGTCATGTTGACTGAAATGGACAGGGAACTGAACGGGTTAAGTTAATATTACAATAATACTATGTGCACTTTTCATTTACTGTGGTTTTTTACTGCCTTTTACCTCAGTTGAATCATTCACTGCACTGATTGGTTGAACAGTGTAATTGATAATACTTTATTTTGTACTGTCTTGGCAAATATATTGTGGGAGTGGGAGTAATTAGTCTTAGGTATTATTATGGCCAAGTGTGCAGTTTATGTTCTGCATTCAAATATTCAGTTTGATGAAGTCACATAACTAATGCTTCCAAATCATTTATCACGTTTTACTTTAATAATTGAGTATGGTCAAATTACAATGTATGTATTGGCCGTGAATTAAACATGAGTAGTAATTTGTGCAGGAAATGGATCCTGATTTGCCAAGGTATGTAGTGACATCTAAATGTACGACTAAATGACTCACCATCGCAGATTTGAGGAATAGCTGCAAAAACACATGAAATATGCATGGTGGAAGGGATATTAATAGATCACAGATGTTCTATTCAGTCTACACAAAGGTAACCCACAGTAACGGCCAGAGAAACAGCACTTACATCAACTTGCTCAGTCAATGTTAGTTAGCTAACTGCAGGTGGAATATTATCACTTTGTTAGAAAAAGTGGTGGGGACAATTTCTCCAGATTTAACATTAGCATAGCAGAAGACAAAAGATGTCTCTCCCTTGGTTGTTGAACCTCGAGCACCTGCATGAATAACCAATGCATAGACCTCCGGACCACCACTGTGTTTTTAAAAACAATGAACGCCCAACTATACTTGCTGTGATGTGATTTGGAGTGGATTTGTACTTTAATACACATAACGAGCACACAGGTATAAAGGACAGAACATTACATAAGTAAAAAATGCATAAATACAGGAATAAATACAGGAATACATACAGGAATACAAAAATACAATAATAAATACATAATAATGAAATACATAAAAGCAAAAATATATATAATATATATAAAGAAATGTTATTTGAAACAAATGTTTTACTAAAACTTTAAAAAAGAAATTGATAAAAATAAGAATGTAATATTTGAAAAAAATATTTAATTACTATTACATTTCTTACAACTTCATGTCATCTCTCAATTTATCGATTTAACCTGGATCGGATCCAGTCAGCTGACATGGGACAGATCATGTGACCCAGCAGCTGTTTTGACAGGAACAAATGTCCAAACTTTTCCTGTTTACTGTCGTTTAAATCTCTGTTTTGAGGCGTGTTACTGGATATCTTTTTCCAGGAATGTCTCGCACACACTGCCCGTCTATTCAATGTATTAAATATGATGTTGTGGAGCAGCTCCACAGAGGTGTGTGTGATCCCGGAGAACCTGCACTGTGGCCGGGGTCTCGGAGCTCCAGAAGGCGGATCTGGCCCCCGGAGGCTCCCCCGGCCGAGGAGCCAGCGGAGTGAGTCCCTTTTTCAGAAATACACTTTGTTGTTATTGTGACCATAGGCGTCAATTTGTTTTCAAAAGTGGTGGGAACACTTTTCTGAGATCAAATTCAACTGTATGGCGCGCCATCCTTTGTTTTTACACACGAATGTCCTTACTATTTGCTAGCAACACCTGTGTAGACAGGATTTACAGTGTCAGTCTACAGACTATTTTCGTAGGAACAATTATATGTGTGACAAAGGGTTTATTTAGACTTGTATGTTTGATCTAACTGAGAGGTGAATTCAGTTATAAATGTGTGTTTTTTGGAAATGCAAGAACAACTGTTAAAGAGGTCATTTGCAGCAGCCTTTTGGATGTGATGAGAGAGAGCTTTAAACTGCAGAGTGGAACGTTTTTTCACAGCATGAAAGCTCCCCTCGTTTTGAACTATCGTGCTAATCGTATATTGGCCCAAAATTAAATGAAGCGGGAATTTTCGCCCACAGGATATGAAGCAGTCTTCCTGGCAATCTGTTCCAAGTCTGTACACCCTTTAACTCCTCTCCCTACAAGCCAAACACTGTATGTCTACGAATTACTTCACGCTACTTAAAATATTCCCTGGAACAAAATGTTGGATGTCTTCAAAGGTCTTGACTTTGACAAGGTCAACATTAAATGAATTGCATCCTTACTGGCTTGAATTTCTCTTTAGAAGTAAAAAGAAAATTCATCATGAGCTGGATAACCAATTGTGCTGTGTGTTATTTCACTAAGTTAACGAAAAGTCTTTAACTTAGCAAGAGGATAACGCCTTACAAAAGAGAAAATACAGCATTATGCAAGTTAATTGTTCTTAAATGTGTTCTTGCTTTTCAACACATGGACTCTGGAGTTAACATTTCAATCACTGTGATCATATTGATGGAGTTTGTTATAGTGTGTCATCTAAATTGATGGGTAAATGACTGGTGGCAACAAAATGGAATCTTAATACAGCTAAACCCAAATGCATTTACTCCACTGGAATGAAAACACAAGCAGGAGCTGCAGGTGACTACAAACATATGTTGAACACAAGGCCAAATGAAGGAAAACAATACTCTTATAATAAGTAGTGAATGGTGACCCTGCTCTGTGACAACTATTATCAACGATGTCTGAATTGCTTGAGTGAAGCACTGTTAATGTGAATTAATGTGAATTTAAAACAGTTCAGAGTCAGACAGAATGATAACTGAAAAAGAGAAAAAAACACTTGGTCAGGCAGCGTTTTAATATAATGGCAGTGGAAACATCATTTTGAAGGTACAGTACACTGTAAGATACACTGTAAGATAAAGGGGTTTAGTAGAGTGTGATAGACTTTCATCCCAGCAGTCAAAAGAAGGAAAGAGAGCAGCAGAGTCGGAGAGTGCAGTAGGAGATGGCATGTGCAGTGGAATGAAACTTCCTCTGTTCATTTACTGTAAGGGGTTTAGGGCAGCAGTGTAGTTGTCTCACTTTAAATCTGACTAAATTGATTCAAAATTAATGACCTTTTTCAAGTCGGAGCAAAAAGTTTTGTTCGTCAACAGTATGAGTAAATGTTAGGATGGTAATATTTCAAGGAAACATCCATAAATAAAAGATTAGTCCAGAGGCATATCCAACTTTGGAATTTATCATCCATATCATCAATTTATAATCATCAGGTTTTAGGTTTATTATCACACTATGTAAAAACAGGAGGAGATCTTATGTTTGTCGTGGTGTAAAGGTTTGGCAGTAATCATAATAAACCTCCCCCCATCATTAGTTTAGTTATTACAGCACCTTTCACAGTGCAAGGTCACAAAGAGTTTCCCAATAATTTAAAACTTTGCAGATAAAAGCAAAGGAAGCCAAAGGAACTACAGGTAGACCCCGTTTACACAAGGACGATACGGGTTGTATCCGCATAGTTTCTCTTGCGTATAGCCCTTTTGTTTACACGAGGCCGTAACAAAACAATAGAAACGGACCCCGCAAACGATAACGGGCCCCAAGGTGGATAGATCTGCAAATGGAACGCTCTGGGGGGTCAAACGGATCCGTCTGTACATGTATGCCTCTATACGATCATTTTCTGATAACGATGAAATAGCCCCGCCTCCCTCTCCCCACGTCTCCCTCTCCCCACGTCTCCTGCTCAGAGATCAGCTGCTGGGCTGTCAGAAGAGGGGGAGGAAAATAGAGGCTCTGTTTATTATTCTTATATTATTATATAGAGTCGTTATTCATTTGTTTTAAAGCTCAATAAATAACAAAGAAGACCTTTGACCGGCACTCTTCTAATTTTGTCCGGAAGATTTAAACTTTAACGGACATGTTGACCGGCGAACATTTTTTTTAACGGAAACTCTGCCGCATGGTTCCCTCGTCCCTTGGAAGAGGCGGAGAGGTGGGTGTTTTTCATCTGCTGGTGGACTACCGGAGAGATTTACAGCAGGAGCACACGCCGTCCACCGCGGAGAATAAACAGAAGGGCAACCATGGCAACCATGCTCCGGGGTCTTCTTCGCTGCTTTTGGTGTATTTTGTGGCGGCAGCAGCGCCATTACAGGCCCGGTATATGTACTACAGCGTTTCCAGTGTTTCCAGCGTTTCCAGCGTTTCCAGCGGTCTCGTGTGAACGGACATGTTAATTGAGCCGAATGCGTGTGAATGGAAGACTTTTTTGAAAACGCATACGGTGCGTGAACGCAAACGTTCCCGTGTAAATGGGGTCTTAGACTCCAGCTGATGGTGGTGCAAAGGTAGCAACCTCAAACAACATGTTTTGGAGGTTTAATTGCCTCTGAGTATTTCCTGAGCTACAGTGACCATGATGAAAAGGCTGCGTTTGATGCATGTTCTGGTAAGGTTGTAGCCGCAGACTTGAGTTGACTGCTTTAACTTGCTCACTGTTTTTCTTCATTAGCTGAATTATCTGTATGACCTGGCTTTTAAACTTTGTCTAATGCGTGTGTGTGTAAAAGAGCATTTTTAATTAGGGGGTTGTATTGCTCTGCAATGGTACAATGAGTACTTGTAAATATTACAATGACCATGCATATATTTAGCAGATGTCACTTTTTCATGACTTGACAGACTGAGGAGTAATACCATGAGTAATGTGACTGGGATCCAACATCACAGCATTTTAAATAAAATATCTGTAGCTTAAAGCCTTATGTCTCCAGCAGCCATGACAAATGAATTACTCTAATCATATGTCTCCCAACTCTAAGAGTCATGAATCATTCTGCAAGAACAGATTAATAGCTCATAAATCTTATGAGGAACATTATATCTCCGCAATTAGAGCCGTCGAGCTGCAGCACAAGCCTCATGGTATATTCAAAATGTTTGGTGAATATTAAAGTGAAAAGACCAGTTAGGCATACAGATCTGATTGCAGTGGGAGCTTCTCACTCCAGAAATACATCACAATATTGGAGAGGGGCATTGGTAATGACAGAGAAATTACCAGGGGGAGCAGTTGATGTAAATGATGTGCTAGTTCTGCCACAGTTATCAAAATGTTGAGAATCTCCATTAGTCAATTTATAGATGATGGCTGCTGTTTGAGGGGATGTGGTCGTTAAAACCCATTCTTCCTGTAAATACTGCTTCACAGATGCTCACTCTAACATTGGATGAGTGACAAAGATTGATGGAAAAGCTCTTCAGGCCTTAGCATCTGGGCAGAGTTACTGTATCAAACATTGAATAACACAGAGAAACACACACAGAATGTAAATGTTCCAACTTCACAGCATTTAAGCAACCTATTGCAAACATGTACAGTATGGTTTCTGAACCATGTGTTCTCAGTGCTTCGGCAGCATATATTCCTCTGGTGCTGCAGAGAAGTGGTGTGTTGAGCAGCATGTAATTTAAAAACGGGCAACCTGACAACTTGACAGCAGGAACCATGGACAAGCAAACAACACTATGCCAAATCTCATGTTATAATCAACTCTTGCAGGTGATGTCCTTGAGTCCCTCTACATTCATTTATTTGCAGATGAGTCATGAAACAATTCAATGAGTCCCAAGTCCTTCTTGTGTGTCATTAAGTAAACTTCATAATGTTTGTCTTGAAGCTGAAACACTTGAAATGAATTACACCGGATCAGGTCGGTGTCAAGTGAGCTCTTGTCGTGCCGTCAACAAGTCCATTTAAACTGCCCTTGCTTGCTTTCTGCTGCTGCTTCTCTCTGAGCAACATCCACCTGTGGGTTTTGCTTTGTTATCAAATCTCCCCATGAGGACTGTCAAAGGAAACCTTGTTTTGGATGTTCACAGGCAGTGATTAAAACACACCACTTCTTCAAAAAAACAATCTGCATTTCATTTAGTCTAACTGACAATGGTTCAAATTTGGTACGTGAATGAAATCTGTTTGAGTGAGATCATAATGCGAAACTGAGTGAAGGAAGGTTTCTTGTAAATATGTGTGCCTGGTTTTTTAAAAGCATTCAAATTAACCAGAAGATATAATGTGTCTGCTCCTAATTCCGCATTTTAACCGTGGTATTACTGATTAAGGGATTAGCCAAATACCATTAAAGCACATTTTTGACATTAGAGACAGCAGTAAAAACAATGACTTCTGCTTAGAAATGAATCTTATTCAATCCTGATGATATTTGTCATAAAGGAAGTGTCACGTCAAGTAACAAGTAACAACTTTATTAGGTTTTGATTTATGCTTTGTGTTAAAACAAATACTTAGTTAAGGTTAGGGTATCATCGAAGATTGGGTTGAAATTAATACTTTGTTAAGGTTAGGGAACCTTCGTCATCATGGTTGCAATAATGACCACGTGGTTAAGGGTAGGAAACTATCATGGTGAAGTTTTATACCAATTTAAGTGTACTGTTATTGAACTGCATTTGTATCAACTTTGCACCAAGCAAACTCCTATTGTGTCCTTGCTGTACATTTCCACAATGTATCCTTCTAATTGCATTTCCGTATTTTCATATTTGTAAAACTGTCTGCCATTTTCTTGTGGGATGGGTTGGCTGGCTGATTGAGGCTCAAAATATTGGAGGTCAGGTTAACCTTACCTCATCAGTGAAGGCATCATTGAAGATGAAGCCCAAACTGTTTCTTTTGTTATCATTCATGAAACCATTGTATATGTAGTCTTCAGGGTCAGCTTCTCGGTTCTCAACCTGAATAATTCACTACTTTGTTTTTCTGTGTGTTCATGTCTCCACATGTGTAGCAGCTCACACTTGCAAGCCCAAATGGAAATCTAATAAAATAGGGGGACTTTTTATCAGACCTATTTTGTTATTTGTGTCCTCATTTCATTTTACTGTGCAGGTATAAGAGAGTGAAATGGAATGTACTACCCCCCTTCACTCTCCTATTTATTGTGTTAGCCCATACTAAAGGACAAATGAATGAAACTGCAACAGTTAAGCTGCATATATAGCAGAGTAATACTATTGTGTTAATGTGAAGACTGAACCCTTTATCTGTCATACTGTGCACACCCACCCTACACTAAAAAACACAGTTTGTGTCCTACATGGCATGTAATGTGAATCCCTCATAAGTCGTTCTGCACCATATCAAACCACAGGTTAAATACATAAACGTACATGTTTCGTTAAGTGATTCAAAGAGTTATTTGAAATTGAGAAAATGCATGACATTTTCTATGAACAGCTGACAAAGACACCTTGTGTTGTATGCACTCTGTACCCAATGCTACCTTTTGCCTCTGATAATCACCTAGCACTGGGGAGGAAGATGGAGCGAGACACCATCATTCATGCCAGGAGCACTGGCTGCAAAACAGAGCCCTGACTGGCCTTTAAGGGCCATGGCATTCTTGTGAATATTCAAAGGATTTTGGACCATGTCCCAGAATTTAAAGCAGGACAGAGTGGATAACTGTCACGTATATCAATCTGGCTAGTGGGCTCCCCTCCTTAGGAACCAAGTAGATTTTAACAGACATTCAAAAGCCTGCTAATTAAATCTTGTTATTGGAACATTAACAATTCACTGTGTGGTTGTCCATCAAAGAAGTCTCCAAGGACTCAGATTGAGACCATGGGGAAATTAAATCATGATCCACATCGCATTAACAGCAGGCATCTCCTTCTGAAAATGTCTGTATTTTATTTAACAGTCTTTGTATAATATTTAAATAAAGTATGTTATTGATTTAATGCAGAATCATGGCCATGAGAGCAATTAAGCCTAAGGCAATACTGTACGTGCAAATGTGTGACTTCCACAAACATATATAAAGAGAGAGCAATCCCAGAATGAAAAATGAATACCAGTGTAGTGTTTGTACACATGGATGGGTGAACTGAGCAGTGTAAAGGCCTGCGTGTGTAGAGGGAGAAGTAAAGACATGAGAGAGACAGACAGAGAGGGAAGTTGGGATAGAGTTTCATCACCAATAAAGCTCACAAGAAATGCATGTATGAGATGCATGTAATCACAAACTCATGGGGATTGCTCTGCTATCTGTACAATATATACAGAAAAGTAATTTATAACCTGGATCACAAACTATATATTAGGCTTTGATTCATAGCAGAACACAGGGGTGTTTTATATTTGTTGGATGGAAACAAGCATTTATTTTTATTTTCTTATGCAGTCTTTCTTGAAATTCAAATATTCAACATTTTTGGATGGAAACCTGGCTGACCTGTTGAAAAGTAGGAAATGGAGTAGAAGTATAAAGCAGCATATGATGTAAACAAAAGAATAGTATAAGTAACTCAACATTAGTACTCAAGGACAACACTTGAGCAAATAAACTTTGTATCTTTCCACAGCTCATGACTTAAGATTTTCACAATCTATATTGGTAATGGACTCTTTTAGGTTGATATTTTTTACTAACCTTACATAAAAAGAAATAAGGACGATCAGGATTAATTCAGTAGTGTGTCAGCTTTGGCTTTATTTAGATGAGTTTCGGGAACAAATGTAGCTTCAAAAGTATCACTCAAAGTATTGGCATGTCCTCAATGTCAGCTGAAGGAAACTCCATGTTGACAAAAGGCCAATACTGGCGGCTTGCATTAATTGCTTTGACAACACATGCAGTCTCATACCAGGTCCAAAACAGCTGTCAGGTTTTTGAGAGGGATAATCAATGTTAAACATTATTTTGTTTGCATGTTTGTGGGCGTGCTAATTTTCCTTCGACTGACGGTATGCTCCATGTTTACCACAAACCACATTCAAGTGTCAGTGGTGACTGTAGCTTCTTTGAGGCAGTGGTGTGGAAACGTGTGTTGTGAAAATGGTTTTGAGAATAATACAGCAGCAGAAAGCTACAGGGCAGGCACTTTTGCCTGAGGGTCATTCACATCATATCCAATATTGGTGACACTCAACCGTATCGATCAGCAGGCCGGGAAATGTTTTTGCAGATAAAAAATGTCCCTTTAATATCTGAAACAACTACACTGAAAGTAGTTATTCAAGTAGTTTGGGAAATATAGCACTGTGTGTGTCACCGGTTGGCTTTAAAAAAGACTAACGTGTGCTGAAACCCATGTGTATGAATATGAAAACGTTGGAAACTATATAAAACACGGTCCCAAAGCAAGCTATAAAGGGAACAAGGCCTCATTTAAAATGAATGAAAATAAAAGAAAAATGGTCTTGGTTAATAAAAGCAAATGACAGTCCTTAAGTTGATTTACTACTTGAGACTGGTGGTGCAGAACAACAATACGTTTTTCATCAAGTTACTAGCTTCCGGCTACTACATTGGAGCCCATGTCAACCAGCAAAACAGTAAGCAAGCTTTATCAAATATTAAACTATGTCAAGTCCAATTATCCAATGTCAGTGTAGTGGATATGTAGCTGTGACCATACACACAGAGGTGATAAAACAGCAGCAGACTGCTCAGTTTTATGACTTATAAGTTACAAGTACATTCTCGGAAGTTCATATCTGCTGCCATATGTGTTCTGTGTGTATGTTGTTTCCTATATATTGTATGTTATTGAGAATGAGAGATGTGCAGGGCGTGAGCACATGGTTGACAGATCTCATTAACCAGCGGTCTGTGTGAGATGAGAAGTACTGAGACATGTTATGGATTGAAATGACAAATATCTCTCTGCTGGGCTGTAGGCGGCTGCTCCCCCAGAGAGATGAGGTAGGTGGCAGGGAATGATGAGGTGCATCTCACATGTCTACGACACAAATTATAGCCTTTTTGTCCAAGTGTTGTGCTACAGCAACACCTCGGTTATGTACTGTATGTGTAGGGTAAAACCTGTTGGCATTTAGGCAACCCGGTATCACGGCAAGACATGAACATGTGACGATCTACCATGCTGGGAGACGTGAAGATGTCACAATTTCGTCCCTTCAAACGTGACAGTTACACAGTATTGTTAACATGGCCCAACCAGTGGAGAAATACCCGGAAATGCCAAGCAAATGCTCTATCCCGACGGTCGGTTGTTATTGTCAATATTAATATAATAATTATTTATTTTTTAATAGTCACACTCGATTTCGCCGATTTTCTTGTTGCCCCAGCTGGTTGACACCTCTTTTAGCAGAAACAAAGGCTAATTCCACAACTACACACATGGATTAACATCGATTTAATACATTAATGTAGCCTTTATTATATTAATATTGACAATAACAACCGACCGTCGGGGTAGAGCATTTGCTTGGCATTTCCGGGTATTTCTCCACTGGTTGGGCCATGTTAACAATACTGTGTAACTGTCACGTTTGAAGGGACGAAATCGTGACATCTTCACGTCTCCCAGCATGGTAAATCGTCACATGTTCACGTCTTGCCGTGATACCGGGTTGCATTTAGGTGCACAAATATCTGCAGCATGATGAGTGTTGTCAGTAGTGTTGAGGATATGAACATGTATGCTTAGAAACATATTGCATTCCCATCTACAGATGCTCAAAGGTGCTGAATTTACATCAATATGCACAATAGCCACAGGCTTTTACTATGATTGCCCTTTTTCTTCTTCCTTTATGAGTTAAAGAGATAACCAGAACAACAACATTCAAGCAATTATGTCTAGAAAGGTATAAGAATATATATGACAATGTTATTTATGACTCTGGTCCCTCACACATAGTCAATGACAGCATTTGCTTGTACTTCACTGGGTCTACCGCAGCTTTGAGTGAACACACTAATTGCTGAACTGAGCTCATAGCCATCATAACACCCGACTGCACCTCCTATACTGTATGAACAAGCATGAGCTGCAATGTTGTATAATGGTAGTGCATCAGGAGAAATACATTCAGTGACATGGAAACAACCTGTTCTGTGGAGGTATGATATCTACATTATTGAGTCAATCAGGATAGGTATTGGAATAAGTCTCTGAAGACTGAAATCATTTGCAGTACAAGTAATGTGCAATTGTTATTCACTTTAGCGTGACTGTGTACAGGGGAGTTTATCCATAAGTGTTAAAACATGGCTCAGAGGCACAGCAGTATGGATGCAGTTATTACATCTCAGATGACTTGTGGTTGTATCACTTGTATCAGACCAGTTCGGTAAATACACAAACAAAAGAACAACATTTTTGTTAATTGTACATTGTGTTTTTGGAATCTGAAGTTTGCTTAAATGCAATTGTAGCCGCTGGATTGATAATTATTCTAATACTGACTGGTGCTATCGTTATCGGCAACTCTTTCTCATCATTATCCCAAATAAATTAGTTTTTTATTCTCCTCCAATATCTCAACCTCTGCCTCTTCACTTATCGCTGAGAGCAGAGGAGTGGACGTCCTGTATCCATCAGTACTGAGATCCTGCTCCTCAGCGGAGAAATAGCCTCTCTTCTGTTCTAGCATTTATCATTTATTGATGATGGTAATTGTTCCTGGCACCACTGAACAGAGCAGCCCAGACACTGTGGATATTAAGTCACTTTATCACTCTGAATGAAGGCTGCAGTTTCCCCAGTGTCAGACATCATGATAGTTTAGTTTCTAAGGCTTTTCATCATCATTTTCCAAACATGTTTTTATAACGTTTTGTTTGTATTGCTGTTCCTGTAAATTAAACTTCTTCTCTAATTGGATCTGAGCCTTCTTATTTGTGGCAGCTGGCCCATGAGGTGGAGCTGTACATCTGCTATACTAGGATGAGCAGGATATTAAATGTGTCATTTCCTCTCAGGCAGATGGGATACGCTCATTGAAACTGCCCTTTGTTTAATTATTTTTGATGCCAGTAAGTGGGTTGAAAATAAACAGCCTCACCTGGTCGATGGTTAGCTCAGCTGCTAGCGTCTTTGCACTGACGTTCTACTATAGCGCAAGGTATGTTTACGGATTTAAACATGTTGCTTCAGAGATACAAACAGGCTGTTGGGCCGGATTGTATTTTTCAAAGTAACTTTAGTGTTGACAAAAAAAGAAAGAGAAACTCAACTCTATTTAGATAGCCTCTTCACACATCACACAGTAAATCCAAAGCTATTTATGGCACTTTTCTGCTCTCAGAGAAAACAGAGAAAACTAGAAAATGCATTTCCTGCTGAAAATGCGAGCGAATGCTGTAAACTGTGTACATTTGTTGCTGAATTTAGCTGAAAAAGCTGAATATGTTATGAGTTGAATGGTCTCTGTAGCTGCTTTTAGCTACAAAAACCAAGTAAGTGTGTTGCTGAACTTAGCGGAGAAATGCAGAAAAGTTAAATGATTTTAATCAAAATTGTTACTGCTCAAATGCATTGCAATGACTTTGTTGAGAACTTGAAAGTGAAATGTTAAACTGGAAGAGTAGGAAAAATAGTGAAGAAGCTTAATATTTAAAAGAAAAGGTTTAAAAAAGGTATAAACAACAAAATGTACAGCCTCAATGTCCTGAAATAGCTGAATAATTTATAGTTGAATGGTTTCTGTAGCTGAAAGTAGGCTGATGGAGTTAGATATTAAATGTAAGTAGTAGTGAATGAATGTGTATTAAGAAGGGAAAATAAAATAAAAACGCTTTGAAAAGCAGCAGAATATTTTAACTGCAAACTTTTGAACTAAAACCATACGTCACCAATAATGTATAAAATATGTGGAAGATGTTGAAGTCAGTATGAAGTCTCCATCAGACATAAAAGAATAGGCTGAGACAGTCTGTTAAACTCCAGTCTGTGTGCTTTTGTTTGAGGTGACGACGTTATCAAACACCTGTGTGTGTGTGTGTGAGCCCAGAGATCAAAGGTTTCCATGGAGATGTGCAGTGAAAGGAGAGCCTTTCCATTGTTCTGAATGAGAAATAAACCTCTTACATTTCTAACTATAGTTTGAAAACTGTAGCAGCTATCGGTGAAATGTCAATGCGTGGAGCATGTCAGGCCCCTGACGAGCGTCTCAGTCTGCTTTTTGTGTACTTTCGGGTCAATAATGTGGCATTTTTGGCAGATTTACTAAAGGTACGCAGCTGCTGCTCTGAGGAAAGATCAGGCTGAATTTACAATGGACCTTCATGGAGTCATGTTGAACGTTTTTGTCACTTCATTTCCTTGTTTCTTTCAACGTAGGAGAGGTTTTCCTACAATTAAAGCATAAAATGATGTCCCAGGAGTGTAGGGTTTTGGAATTATGGCAGGTTTAAAAGAAAAAAAATGCATTTGCATAAACAGCATTCGCACTAAAAAGAAAAATAAACATAAAAAGAGTAGATTATAGACCATCTTGCGATGGGGTCACCCCCTCCGCAATGCCAAATTGGAAAGGGGTGTAAAGTGGGAGAGGGGGCTTTCGCCTTACTTACTTCCCACCTACCTCTGATCCGTTCTGATACATTTTTTTGTGTTGGCCAATTTTAAATTCCATATTTCTGTCCTTTCTGGCAGGTTTACATTTATCTCAGCATTCCACTCAACATAAAAGTGTTTCCCACATTTGCCTTTAGGGGGTTCTAAATAGGCAAATTATGACTGCACATTCAAAATCACTCCTCTGACCACGTACTTATACTGTACATCTACAGTTTTTCTTCTTCACTGAATTTTCCCCATTTTGGCTCAGCATTTGCTGTTTACATGAAATGAATGATGTAAATGACTTAGAGCAAAACACAATTGTTCGTTATGATAATATTTCATCCCAGAAATGTCAGTTAATATTGCCATTGTATTGATATTTGGGTAAAAATTGTCAAAACAGTGTACAGTCAGGACAGAGAAAAAGATAATTGGTGCATGAGAAAGCAAATATAGCAGGATTAAGATCAGTCACATCACTCAGCTCTGAAATCACTTTTTCCCATTAATATTCTCTCATGATTTTCCTAGGGTTTTTATCTGTTCAAGAAGCTGAAAGGGCAAGTGGGAGGTCCTTTGAGGTAGAAAAACAGGATGAAAATGAAGTGATTTGAATATTAAGTATGATGCCCACAAAGTGTTTCATGGGCCAGAAGCGCTAAAGCATCTAAGCCGGGAGATGGGAAGAGATGAAGAAGTTCAATTGCCAGAGCAATCTGATAAAAACCTGATAAGGAATCAATTAGCTGCAAAAAATATCAGCTTTGCTTATCTCAACCATAGATCAACATTAACTTTAACAGCCTCCGAGTGTTTCGGTATTCCAGAGGTGTGCAGAACTGCTGCCAATCAGCTTCATGTGGACTCACTGTTGATCCCATCACAGAGAATTTCAGACTTTCCATCCAGGGAAAAATCTGAAATTATACATTTGTATGCCTCAGTGTAAGATCAAATAAATAAAATGGTAAATGAAATCTGGTCATGGAAACAAACTGGGGCCAGCATGACCTTTAATCTTATCAAAGGGAGAATAAGCAAGAATGAGTGAATTTTACATTATTTATGAGCTCCAAAACATTTATATGGTGATTATTGCACTTCAGCTTGGTCAAAGCTTGAGATGAACAACATGTTGCCCTCGTTCAAGTGATTCAAAAGTTCTGACATCTGTTCCTTTTCACTCTCTGCTGCTCAGAGAAAAAAGGCCAATGACAGTTAAGGCACTATGTCTAAGGACAACTTCAAGAAAAGAGCAGAAAATGCGTTTAGGTCCACCTCTTTTTGGCTGAAAGAGACACAGCATGACGCTGCAAGCAATCCTATCTCTGCTGTTACAGATAATAGCTGGCCTGATTCCTGATCAAGGCCTGTGCCTCCGCGACAGCAACTGAGAAGCATCGTGTGATTCCCCTCTGGCATGAGGCTTTTGACGGATCAATTACACTATCTTGCCCATGCCACCCGTGGTAGGTGGGTGGTTTGAAAAAGAAAAAGCAGGCCATAAGCCTGTGGTTGAATAGCAATTCTGTCTACAAGGTTGTCGGAAACAGCGGTGAATGGGTCCAAGCTTGTGGTGTTGTGCCTCGGCATTGGGTTACATATAATCGAGTAGAGGATAGAGGCTGAATAGCAGAGCCAGGATATCATTGGTTCTATCTTCTGTGCTTTTGTGCCTGCGTCAGTCTGGTGAATGCATGACGACAGAGAACGGTATGGAAACATCTGAGACATTATCTCTGAATGACAGCTGATACGCCCCTGGGAGGGACCGAGACATTAAATAGCACATAGTTTGTGTGTATGTGATGAAGAAATATGTGCGACTGCTAAGGTTTCGTTTTTTTTTTAAGTGTGAGTGTGCGGTTGTGTGCATGTGAATTCAAAGCCATGTGATGACATCAAATATGCCACTATTGGACTTTTCCATTCCTTGCCAGGTCTTGGTAAGTTGTTGAATATTTCATCAGTGCTGGGCTCTACCAGGCAGTTGTGGTTTGGCTCAGGTAGCCTGTAAGTCAGTGGTCAGGACTGCTAGTGGGGGTTGTGACCGCTTCACAAGTGATCTTAAGGCTTACTCGATTTTAAAACTGTAAGACAACTTTTGAAAAAAACATTACGTTTGCCGCAACCAAAGACCTACTGTAATAGAACAATGGCCAAAAGATAAGAAAAGGAAAACAAAATAAACTACAGATTACATTGTATTTCCTAAAATATCAGGAAAACCGATCTCTGTTGCAATATTTTCAGGAAATAATCTTCTACAAATTTGTCCAAACCTCCTGCAATGATTTTGTTCACTAATTTGATTAAATGTACAGTTGTTCAATGTTATGATTCAAATATGTCCCTTAGTTAGTCAGGGGTCTTCAAGGGAAATTGAAATAAAAACAGGAATTCAAGACATTTTTTCCCAATAGTTTTTCCCAATAGAATACAAATTCTGTCTTCCAGGCCGAAGAATGTCAGGGGTGGGGGCCAAAAGTCGTTGATAGATGGAGGATTGCCAAACAATAATAGGCCTGCTAATAGAGTTTACCTCTGAGTCTGCTGCCCCATGTGAACTCCACACAGCAGTGCTGTGCATAAATCTCGCACGCACGCACGCACGCACGCACGCACGCACGCACGCACAGAGATGGTGCCCTCACAAATGACCACTTTTCTATTCAAAGGTTTCAGTTCATGTGGGGATAAGTAAGTAAGCCCGGAGGTTTACCTACATAAATAAACGGATGTGTACACATAAATGGACACAAAAGCCCTCATATAAAAATAGATAAAGATAAAGAGAGCCAGACTCAATTTTGTTTTGATAGAGAAGTCTATACTGAGTACACAAAATGAAACTATAAAAAGAATATGTTGACTTTTGAGAGACAAAATGGGTGGTTGTTAAAGGCAAAAAACAATGCTTAGTGAAGGTATGAGGACTAACCATTGAAAGACAGACATACAGACAGACAATTTCCCCCATGGTTTGTCTTATTTTTGCAGCTGGAAAAGAGCGTTGCATCAGCCTGACAGCATGTTGTATGGATTTCAAAGGCATGGAGGTATATGACAATAACATAAATATGTCATATGAGACATTGCTTTTGTAGGAGGGCTTGTACCATAAAGATGTATCCATCCTCAAAATGAAATAACCCAGAATATCTTGTATCGTAATATATCTTCTTGGATCATCTAAATCTGAGTTGCTGCAGGCCAGTGGTTGTCAGAAGAATATTCATGATATTTGTGGACATGAGGCGATTCTCCTCCTGATGCTCTCAACATATTGTTCCATCAATGCTCCCTTCTGCAGGCAGTAATGACAGACCAGGATAGGATTCATAAATCAGAAGCCGGTGGGGAGGGCTGCTGACATTGATGCATGTGGGGACACTGAAAACACGGCAGAGGAAGAGCAAAAGACAAAGGACAAGTTGAATGGCTTCATATGCACAAGACAGTGATGAGTACAGGAAGCGCGATAACTCGTATCATTGCTGTGGAGTATATGATCTGAGATTCGTGAATGCCAAAGGCTCCAATATATCTACATAATGTCTCACATAAGCTGCAAAGCCCCACACTGCCAAACACATACCCATGTACACACCACCGTTTCTGGTGCTTGCACATACAAACACATGTTGTCATCCACACACAACCTTAGCTGTGTTCATTCAAGGTCATGGATGTAATGAGTCACATTACCATAAAGCTCAGGTTGAGTTTTGTCTCTCAACACACGCCTGTCCACTAGCGTGAAAGATCAAAGACAAGGTGAACTGCATTAGCTTAAAGGCCAGTCCTATCCACCTACACTTATTAAGCTGTGAAATACCTGCTAAGCCTACATTCATCACTTTGGTTTTATGAGGCAATAAAATCCAATGGTATATATTTTCTTTAGGGAGACAGAGATTTACTTTTTTTTTCTTTTTGCTGGGTGGCCACTCTGCCTGTGCAATGGACACGTTATATTCACCAATGTGTTGCTTAGTGGAAACAGGAGAGGCTCCAGTGTTATACTCAATGTGGACACCTGTGATTGTGATTCAGCAGGTGGGGCATGTCGATCATAGGGTTGGTGGTTCAATTTCTGACTCATTCTGTCCACTTCTAAATCCTCTTGAAGAAAGTGCTGAACTGTAAATTGCAGGCCAGCACCGCACTTGTATGTGAGTGGGTAGGTGAATGATAGTCAAATTGAAAAGCACTTTGTCCAGGAAGATAAAAAAATATGCCATGCAGTATGAGAGCAGTCCTTTTACCCTTTATTTTATGGTGGTGATGGTTAACTCCTATCTACACATTCCTCGTGTCATACTTATTTATTTAAATGTGTATTTAGGTAACATAGAATTACAGTATACTCTGCTGCTTATATTAAGAATCATAGATGTGTATGAAATGTAGGCCTGCGTTTTAAGATAAAAGGGATTTGACAAGTGCAATGATTTTAAATAAGGTTTGTGAACAGATCAATTCAGACTTGATTATATATTTTACTTCTAAAACTTGTGTGACATTATTGCTGGAATATGACAACATAAAAATAGTTCAACATGTGTTTATTGCAAATACATGCATAGCAAACAAAATCTCTTGTTGGAGTGATTAGATCTATCTAACAATACAATATGAGATACCCTGTAATTAACTACCTTAATCCTTGCAGTATTACACAATGAAGTTTATTCCGAGGATTTTTACTAGATGGTTCATTATTTTGATTTTGAAGCAAATTCATGGTTCATCTCATTTTGCATGCATGTCAAAAATCTTCAATTCAAACCCTTTGACTGCTTGTTGCTCCCATTGCTCTCTGACAGAAGCAATGCAATGCCTTCTGTCTGGGTGGATATGTTTTTAACACACAGGATGGTGAAAGCATCCCATGTGGGCTCCAACCTAACACTGGAGCTCAGTCAGAGTAAATGTAATCTTCTACTGAAACCTGAAACACACTGTTCATCCCCTGCAGTGAATGGATCTATGGATCTTGGTGAACAAGTCTCAGGAGGTAGGACAAAATATCAACCCAAACCGATTGGTCTACGTGCCACTCGCAACTGATCAGTCGCCAGGTAAACAACATTAGCATTTTCAATCTGCCTTCAGGGTTGTTAACAACTCTTTCCTGACTGGCTGACTAATTGATTGAAGCCACAGCACCGATTCAAATCTCCCTTTTGTCATTAAGATCATGGATGAGTTTTTAAGTATATATTTAGAGCAAATGGCTCTGATGGACTCCTGTTGTAATCTCCCAATCCACATGGCTATCAATTGTTCAAATGAGAGGAATCAGATATCTTAGCCTCTGATATAGCTATGAGAAAAAGGGAATTTATGCAGAGGCAAGTGTCATCTCTCGCCCAGCTTCACCCTCCCACATAATAAGAGCTGCAGAAGATATTCATGCGTGCCAGTAACCTAGATTTCTAAATGTTTTATTTGGCCGCTTTTCTACTGTTGCTGAACAGGGTCTATGGAGGATCTTCTAGGCCTCCTCTCACCGCTTTGATGTCTGGACTAAGGCTGTTTATGTGCGCATGCATAAGTGTTATTAGGAATGAGTGGATGGCTATACCCTTAAATTATCCCAGACATAAAAAAGTTTATCTGGAACGATGCTTATAATGCATTAAAGGAGGGCAATGCCAGACAGCTGCTAGCTATTAAACTATTGTTAAAATGGTGTGTGTATAGGTGTGTGTGTGATGGTGGTCAGGCTGGCACTGGATACTGCTTGGTAAGTAAAGCAGAGCCATTCTACACCACTTTTCCACAGCATATTGCATTACAAGGAAATGACATTTGTAAGGATCAAAATCGACACAACTAACAGAATAACTCATGACTAACAGAGTCTCAGTTACCGACAGGATGACGAGCCAGGAGCTTACCAGACGCTGCTTTGTTGCTGGTGTCATCTGAATCCTGAGGAGAAGAGGTGATCAGGCTCACAATAGACAATGTGTTAACACTGCCTGTTAACATGCACATATACATAAACACTTTATATACTTTATAGTAGTTGAAGGAGTTTTATATAGTGTTCTTCCTTCTGTCATGCTAGCTATCTTGTTCTGGGCCTAGTCTTTGTGACGTCTTATACATTTGCTAATTTATTTCAAATTCAAATCTAGCACAAAGCGACTGCATGATCAAAGTAATAGTGCACTGCGTGTTACCTCAATGAGAGAAAATCATATAGGAACAGAGGAACTTACAAAAACACCAGTTGATCTTAATTAAACTAAGCACTAACGTTGTCAATCAGAAGGTATTCACAATGGTTTGATGACTTTCACAGTTAACAGTTAACATTTTCTATCTTTGGTTTCATGTGACTCTGCTGATGTAAAGACTGTATAATTAAAGTGAACAAGACAATTGCAAGCTCAAAGTTAGAAATAGATTAGGAGCTGCAATGAAAAAAGCAATACTTGCAAAATTGCATTCATTACTTGTGCATGGCATAAAGCAGGCATGCCATTGATTGCCAATTGTGCTTTAAAATTCCCAGAGCACATCCTCACATCACCTGTTGCTTACTATCAATGGCAGAATGACCAGCTGTTGAAGATGATAGCAGACTCTGATTGCAACCAGACTAACCAGAGCAATCAGCTCAATCTTTAAAGCAAAGAGCTGAAGGTCCACCTTAGAAATCAGCAAGAGGTAGTTATGGACTCTGAAAAGGCCGGGTCAGTTGGTTCTGTTGGACCGTAAGGCTGGATTGAGAGCAGGAGGGACAGGTGCAACGAAATGGTAGGTGAGTGGTGGATGCACCTAAAGCAAGGGTGTCAAACTCAATTTCATCGCGGGCCACATTAGCATTATGGTTACACTCAAAGGGCCGGTTGTAACTATATAAACAGTACCGTAATATATATTAAATAATGTATTATATTAAATTATTGGCTCTGCATTGGATTATTCTAATAACTTCATAAATAACTACGTCTGAAAGCAGAAGTCTAGGGCAAATAATTGAAAGCAAATATTCAACAATTACACCAATTGTATTGTATATAATATTCTTTGCAAGCTCTTGCGGGCCACATAAAATGAGGTCGCGGGCCGGATTTGGCCCACGTGCCTTGAGTTTGACACCCCTGACCTAAAGGGTTGTTGCCGAGGCTTCTTTGAGAACTTCCATCAGGCCCTTAAACTTCTTCTAACAGAATACGCTATCGGGAAACATGTGTAAGAAAATCACTGATGAAGCAAATGAGCCACTGTTGCTGGTTTGATCTATGACAGTAACCTGAGCAAAATGTTGAATAGCTTACAACTAAGGTCCCTGAGGGGGCTAAGACTGTAACGGCCCCTACACAGGACAGCGTGCGTTGAAGCTTAGCGGTGGGCGTGTCTGAAGCTTGGGGACTTAACGCGACCAACGCGACCAACAACCAATCACATGAATCTCATGTTATTATATAATTACATGTCACACTTTATATGATGAACATTTATGACATTAATGTCTATGGTGGTATTTTATGCAACATTCCATGCTGGCTAAATATACTGTCTATGCCTGCTGTCCATTCAAATGAAGTACACTGGATATAAACTCCCCAAACAGGCAAAAACCTACCAGTTTCACCCACTGTCTCTGCCACCTCCCTCCATGCCTGGCTCCTCCGGTTTGTATCCCGGTAGGTGAACAGGGACTGGTCATACAACACCGGGTGATTCCCTACCGCTACTATGATTTTGTCCTCCATTTTTTAGGACATGAGGAAATGACCTGCGGTATGGCTCTCCCAGCATACACGAGGTTTGATTGGCTAGCGCTTGTACTGGCAGATTTGCATAAACGGGATTTGATTGGCTGACGCTTCCGTCGAAGCTTCAAAAGTAGAACATTGCTCTACTTTTGAAGCGAGCAACTAGAGCAAAGCGAAGCTTCAACGCACGCCGCCGTGTGTAGGGGCCGTAACATGGCAGCATAATAATGGGTTTCCTTCTATAACAATTGCTTCACTCTCAAGAATTTCTAAACACACAGGTTAAATAAGACACCTTAGCCGCGTTCACACCGCAGTACTTTTCCCACTTTAGTTCCGATATAGTTCCGAAATGTCGCGTTCACACCAAAAAGAGCCGGAACTAAAATGAGTTCATCAGAACCTTTTTTACCCCCTTTTCCGTCCCTGCTAGAGAGCAGGGACTTTCGTGGGAGAAAAAGGTTCCTATGTCTGATTGGCTGGGCGGAATGCATACCACGCCCCGTAAAACACCCAAAAAGTTTTGTGAAGCCGCCATTTTATTATCCTCGCATTAGCATTATTAGCATTAGCATTAGATCAGCGCACAAACGCAGAGAGACTAACTTATGGCAACACAAAAGAAAACATGGGAGCGGTGGAGATGAGGAGGTGTCGGCGTTCTGGCGATTTACTCGGAAGGCTTCAGTAGAAGCTGCTGGGACTCCCAGCAGCTTCTACTGAAGCCAGTCCCCAACTTCGGGGACTTCCGGCCGGGGACTTCGGGGTGGCAGTATACGCCGTGAAGTTGTTTGCGGCCTGCCAGTAAACCCAAAGCAGAAGAAGAAGAAGTGACGTCAGCGGCTTCATTTGCCTAATCCTCCTCCAGGGACTTATTCCGGTGTGAACGCGATCTGTACTTAGTTCATGAGAACTAAAGAGTTCTCATGAACTAAGTTCTCATGAACCTTTGTGGGAAAAGTACTGCGGTGTGAATGCGCCTCTTGTGGTCAGTGAATTTGATGTGTTAATACTACATAAGGATAATATTTCAGTTTATACAGTAAAGTATTGCTAGAGTAGCAACCTTTTGCGGAGGAAAATGTTCCAGTAGGCACTGCAAACATCAATGTTAATGTATTCTAGGCCTTCATTGATTATCTCAGACTTCAGGATGAGTCGGCTATTAACATTGAAACTGTTGGACTGCTTTTCTTTGGGATCTGTTTCTGTGTGTGTGAGAAAGAAACAAGAGAACCATGCAGCGAGAGTGAGGTAAAACAAGAGAAAGAGACAGCAGACGCTTAATGTGAAAATCAAGTCTGGCAAATCAGTCCGCCCTGCAAACCAACACCCGCTGACGCCGGGGAAGTTGCTATCTGTGAAGTACAACTGTTGTGTTTCTAGCTGACTGGTTATCAATAGTCTTGTAATTTGAAATGTAGTTGACTCCAGCCACAGCTTCTGTGGCTACTTTAATTTGAACCAGAGTGTTGCTTTAAATTATTTGCTGGAGTAACATTGTGCATGGAATGTAAAGCTGTGGGGTTTGCATGAGGACAAAACAACAAGCCGATCAGGCAAAAGCAGCCTGCAATCCAGAAATATCGATCTGCCACTCTCAAAATGAATGACCTGCAAAGATGTATTCTTTCTCTCCCACCCTCCTTGTTTATTTCTTTCTTTTTTTGTTATTTTTCTCTGTTAACCCCCTCCCGGTTTCCCGTTATTTTACCCCTTACCGCTTTAATCCCTTCATGACTCATTCATTTAGTAATTCTTCCTCCCTCTCTCCACTGCTCGTCTACCTCTTCCTCCTTCTTTGTCTCCCTTTTTCGTTTCCTTTTTTGACCTTTTATCTCTGAGGCTTGTCAGGGGGTTGTTACCCTCTTTTTCCCTCTTTCTTTCTCACCTTCTTGACTCCAACCCCCATGTATGCCAGTTACCCACATAGGCACAAGGTTGGCACAGAAAGAGTCATGTGGACGCAGATAACAGCGCCCCCTAAGGTGCCATGTCAGTGCCCTAAAACTCTTCCAGCAGAAATTGTTAGAATATTCCTAAACCCTACATGCAAAAATACATTTTTTCATTCAAGCAAACATGTTGACATAAAATAACAGCACATTAAAAAAGTAAATTCAGCACCACATTTCAAGTTGTTACATCATACTCCGGAAAAGGCCTTTTTTTTTAATATAGCCTGAGGAGGTTATCATGTTGTTTGAAAGAGCAACAGCATAAGACAGCACAGCTGGAATCCTAACAATTTGTTGCGGCTTTTAAGTCTACAAAACGCTTCGATTTTTCGTTCTAAGGCAGAGAAATTGTAGATTTATATACTTTCATTTTACCATAGTCCCCTGCTTTTAACAAACATACTGCATGTAAAATGCCCTTTATCCAGGTAAGCCCCATGCCCCCGGTACCGGGGGCAAAACGCAACATCTTGCAAGAAACAGCGTCTGAGGGCTCCTTAAGATTTAATAAACTATGAATGTGTCATATCCACTTAACGGGAAGAAACTCAGCTATCAGACAATATTAACATTTTTTAGCAAAACGAAACATAAGGGTAATAACAAAGGCTCTGAATTAGCCCTGAGCGAAAGAATGCTAACGCACTTAGCACAGAACTCATGGTAAAATACCCTTATTACTTAACGGATCTGTACAAACAAGATATCGATTAGCAAGCTGAGATTCCACAGAAATATAAGTATCATCACAGAGCGACCAGAACTCGCGGCATGGGAAACAAAACCACAACGTAGCTTTAGGTAGCAAACACGGGACATTGTCTTACCTTTAGCTGTTTCTGATCAAAAGTTGTATTCAATGGCATTAAAACGATAAAAACGCTGCTGAAGGTTAATCCAATGTGTCACTTTGAAATGATTACTGATAATCCATCTTCATATTTATGTCAATAACGGAGATTTATATTAGATAGATAGATAGATAGATAGATCGTACTTTATTGATCCCAAATTGGGAAATTGTTTTTGTTACAGCAGCATAAAAGGCATTTTACAATAAAACAAAATATACAAGAATAGAAATAAAATAAAATAAAATATAAAATATACATGTCAAAATACAAAATAGAAAATATACATACAGATATTATATATATATATATATATATATACAAATATATATATATTCAAAATATATGGAATTATGGAGTATTAAATATGAAACAGATTATGTGTGAGTAAAATATACAAGGTGGTTTTATTTCAAGAGAAACTATGGAGCAGAGAGTTCTCTTCCAGCCAGAGGTGATTTATTGTACAGTGTTATAGCAGTGGGCAGGAATGTTTTCCAGTATCGGTCCTTGTGGCAGGGGAGCTGCAGCAGTCTGTTGGAGAAGGAGCTCCGTTGACTGTCCAGCTGCAGGTGGAGAGGATGGGTGGGGTTATCCATGATGGACAACAGCCTGTTCAGTGCTGTTAGCTGTTAGCTGCTACGAGAGTGTATGACAGCTTCCAGTTTTGGGCATTCTGGCTACGCATCACTCATTCACCAATGGATGATGTTTAGATGGATTTTAGGAACTTCCCCTCGATTCTATTGGCTCTAACGTTAAAAAGAGGTGTCAATCATCACAATCAACCGAGGGGGGCCAGAGAAATGGAAAATGCACCCAAATGACCCCAGAAGTGGGTTTTCTTTTCTAAATCTCTCTAAAAAGGTCAAATGTCACTTGTTTTGCATCAATCTTGATACAGGGTACTTATTATATGTTTTAGTTTGGATTCCTAAAGCTTTTAGTCTACTATCCCATCATCCAAGGGTAGTTTTCACTATAAGTCATGGACACTATCATTTACATTTTTTGACTATGTTCAATCTGAATTTACTTTAAAATAAAAAAAATTCTATATTGATTCTGACTTTTCTACATCCAACTCACAGGTTTATCATTGCTTTGAGAAACAAATTATTAATGTACCCCTTTTAGAAGTAAAGATATAGTGAATTGTTCTGGGAATGTCATCTTCGAGCCTGAGGCCTGAAAAACAGGCTTGGGGCTCAACTGGATGATGTACAAATCATTGGTTTATATATTTTTATGATTTGATTAAAATGTTTACCTTATAGCCTGGAAGTCACATTTACATGCCATTCATTTAATAGGCTTGACTGTTGATATGTGAATCACAACAGACACTATATCGAAATGCCATCTTTCCCTCTCCCTAACCAACGTGTGATGACTAAACCACAGACTAAACTTTTTCAAAGGTTTTTGTGACCCTGTACTCCATCTTTTCCTCTACTTTTAGCGTGCTGGAAATCCCCAGTCAGAAACTTAAACACATGCATATTTTGACTCTCACAAACACACAATATTTATTCCAAGGGTAGTTCTAACACTGGCACCAGCGATATAATGTAAAGCCATTCCACAATATGAAATATATTGTTTTTTTTTATATATACCTGGTTAATAGCAGAAATGTATATTGTGAATGATTGGGTAGTATTCAGTTACCCACAATGGGGTCAAATGACATAGTTATATGCTATCTTTACTAGCCAACAAGTATTGACTAAATACTCTAACTGACCAGCACTCAATGTATTATGGGTTCCAAGTCTGGGAAATTGAGTGTCATGAGAAGTTTAGTTGCTTGTTGGTTTTTCCTGGCTCTCTGTCTCAGACTCAGCACCTTCTCATCTTCCCTGCCATGAAGGCTACACGTCATGCCATTCTCTAACCATCCACTAGATGACCCAACATCGACTCCCACCTACATACTGTACCTTACACCCCTTACTTCATCAGCCTTGTAGTTTTATAACAGCACATATCAACTTGTAAACTGTCAGATTGTCTTACTGTACTCTTCACTAAACGTTCCAGCCTCTTGCTGCCTGCCAGATAACTGCCTGCCTGTCTGTTAGCTGCCTGTATGACTGTCTTAAACTTGGCCTAGTGCCTATTGCCTTCTCCCAGCCTTTAGAAGTCTGCCTTCCTTTATTTGCCTGCTTGGTTACTTGACTCAGAAACACAATCTTTTTACCTCCATCTGCTTGGTCTTTGAGCCATGCTTTCACCCATGATTTTTTTGCTGCATTTGGAAAAGCAAAACAAATGCACCACAGAAGGGCAGATGTTAGGGTCATCAGTGAGAATGCTACAGATCCAGAGTCAGCTTTCTCACTCCCTCTCCTGGCATCTTTCATATTTGAGTTTGTTTGTCACATTTATTTTCCATCCAAGCCACATTCCCACAGTATACCTTCTATGTATGCATTGATTATGAACACCACTGATATTTTAAAGACACATTTTAAGCAGTTTACCAAATGTTTGTTATTGTTAATCCTAATTCCTGTATTTGTCTTTGTTTAAATAGAGAACTAGAAACATTTTCCGAGCATCCCACCTTGGATCTAAAAGGTGTTAATAGAGCTTAGAGACTTTTGACCTTGAATATTTCGTAAACCTCTTTCCTCTTGACAGTGATTAATTTCAGCTAGAAACACCAGGTCGTGGATGGAACAAAGATATGTGATCACTGCACAAAACACAAAAAGACAGGTACAACCCATTCAGCCTACATGCCACGGCTTCTGATAATGGCACAATCTGTCAGGGGAAAGATGTGAACACTATCACTGTATCATCAACACAATACAGTGCATTACAAACAAAGAGGCATTAATCATGGTCAAGCACGATAAAGATGCTCTGAGAGACTGCTTAAAGTGGACCTATTATGCTATATTGGAAAAATATATTGTAGGGCCATACCTATACAAAACATGTCTGTGAAGTTTTTTGCTTAAAATACCAAACAGTTCACCCATTGTAGCCATGCCTCATACTGCTCATACCCCTCTTTTGCAGCCCTGTTAGAGAAACGCGGATTTTGGGTCCTTAGCTTGAAAAAAGAAAAAAAGGAGGCGGAGCTAATGCCTGATCAGAATTCTACCGGAGATAAAGTTACATTTGGTTGAGATAAAACGCCATCCTGTTCTAAACCACGTCAAGGATTATTTCTGAAACAGTATGGAGCTCAAATGCCTTTTTCTCTTGCGGGTTTATCACAAGGTGAGTTCCTTTTTATATTTCCTGCTTTTTAAACACATGTGCTCTACAGTACAGGTTAGCTCTGAGTGTTAGCGAGGCTTGCTAATGTAAACAATGACAAGATTACGTCCAAAACACATCAGGCATTGTTTCTGATATCAATTTTATGTGGGTCCGCTGCCGATTTGACGTCAGATCGGCAGCAAATCTGTATCCGCTCGTTGTACCCCTGTTTTTAAAAGATTTGGGTACGGAAGAAAAGAGAGAGGGTTTTATTTTCTGACGCTGCGTGAGTTCCCCGACGCACCGGGGACACATATTTATGTATAAAAGACATCACAAAGTGCATTTTTGATAGGTCCCCTTTAAGGTATGTAATTATCCAATATACCATGTTTGTGTTGGAGCCCTTTGACGTAGTCCTCAAGAGAATGAAGGTTATCGATAGATTGCCTTGTTTACTCATGCATGGCAAAGATGAAAGTTAATTCTGATATATTTCTGCATGTTGACAAGAAGTTTGAGATTTTCGAGAGATGCCCCACAATGACAGGAGGTCACAATTTACAAAATACGGGAAGTCAGCCTTTTAACAGTGTGTGCTATTTGCATCTAACCTTTATACGCATGTATTTGTTGCTAGATTGAGAGGACAAAGATAATTAAACATGATGTAAATGGCACGAAGAGCTCAATTTCAAAATTAAAAACAGCCGCCATTGAGAAAATGTGACACTGTCTCTGACAAAATGATTTGCTGGCATGAAAGTAAAACTAATTGCAGAATATTAATGACCATGTGAGCCATCAAAATAGAATTATTTCTGATGAGGCTATCAATCATCTGTGTCCCTTTTATATATTGAGTAATGCATTTCAGGTAGCAATCTACTGTTCAAAAAATGATGTGAGGTTGTGGAATGCGAATGCATTTATGATCCAGGTTGTTCCAGGAAAAGAAATCTCTCTTTGTCGAGCTGTGATCAATAATCTGGTCAAAGGATACAAAAGTCAAATTAAATATAAAGCTATGCTACATGTATACATACAGTAGATTTGAGAGTACAACTGATGGCAATCCTTTGATGGAAGAAGGCATCCATGCAGGAACATATCCAAGGTCATCTGAGGGGCAAAACACAAATTTGCTTTTATACAGTACCTAGATTAGAAGATATGTGAAGACAGACATGTATTCACTCTAAATTGGTTTATCTTCAGTCTTCTGTGCACACGCATGTGTATGAGTACTGATATGATACAGTAATCCAACAATCCTACCTCATCTGTCTGTCGGACGCCGGATATCAAGGACAATTGACATGCACTAGATAGCGGGCTAAAGCTGGGGTGATCTCCCTGCACACACACATCACCTAACCTCATTTGTTTGTGGATTGACATACAATAAGAGATAGTGTGTGTGTATGTGAGTGTTATCTAAGGTATTTGTTTTTTTGTTTGCTTGACAAAAACTTCTACAGATGTAACCAGGTATTTAAATAAATAAATGTTAACCTTTGCTTTACTCAAACACTGAATACTTTGGAGCTCTTCATTGCCATGTATTCTACTTTATGCATAAGGGTAAACATAAACAAGAATTATTATCTCTCTGTTGCCTTTTCGAGCAAATACAATTAGTTAGATTTCAAAGCAGCTATTTCCATTGTAAGACGTAAACAGGTGCTCAGTGATTACAGAGTATTTTAGTGCATTGTATTGAGCGCCGTTATGTGGGGGTTGTTTTAACCAGGAGAATGCAAAGACAGCATGCTGCAGCTTTCTTAGGAAAATGATTGATCTTCCCATAACTCTAATGGGGATTGATGGCATTCTGTTAAGCTTCAAAACCCTTTTTTCACAAACACAAACAGTGGCTTTATGAATCACAATTGCACAGCTCTGAATGGGAAAGAGCAAAAATAAACCACATCCATCACTGAGAGATGGTAAGTAGATGTATTGTCATCATTTGAATGTAACAAGAAAGAATAGCTTTGATGTTGAGGAATCTGCGTGGTTGTATTCACATTAAATCAGCATGCATAAAGGTTTACCTGTACCTGGGTGAAGTCATCTTTGATGGATATGTATGGAAAATGTTCATGAAAAAAGCTTTTAATAGTGTGAAATGTAGCGAGTTTCATATTTCTGACACTTAAATAAACAACAATACTTATGGAAGGGATATAAAAACCTGCAGGCTAAAAGACAAGATGTTAGATGGTTGTTATGTAAGGGATAATGTGCAGCGACGCGGTCATTATGGGTAAAAGAACACCGACAGGCAGATCAGGAGCCCGACGCGAAGCGGAGGGATCTAGATCTGCATGAAGGTGTTCTTTTACCCATAATGACCAAGTCGCTGCACATTATCCCGCTTATTACATGGCCACATTCTCAACAAAGTAATGATATGACTCCCAATATTAATTGAAATGCTTTCATGGATTTAGAAAATGATTTTATTGATTTAAAAAATAGTTGTATGTATTGATTTAAATTGACATGCATCCGCTAAGGAAAATAGTCCGTTGTTACCGTTTGAAAAAAAAAACGGAGCAACGCAACGGCAGGAAGGCGGAGCTTTTTGATTACAGATTTGAAAACATCGCTGCATGCTTTAAAAGTAGCACAATTCATGATGTCAAACCTTGGAAAGTATCTAGATATCCCTGCCCTAATGCCAAAGTAACTGGCAACTGAATATGTGTCGCCGTTTGATGTCTATGTCTGGACCGCTGCGTAAAAAGGAGGGTTTCTGCCCATTACTTCTCCGCTGTTTTCTTGTCGCTCTTGTCTTGTCAGTTAGAAAAGCAAACTGCATGCAGTTTGCTTTTCAGCCAAACTGTATACAGTTCAATCGACCGGACTTCTTTCTGCAGATTTGAGCGTCCTTAACAACGGTCATAAATCCTTGACAGCGGTCTGTCTGTTCTGGATTAACAACGTGTCACGTGTTCTGAATTGACCAATCAGAATCGAGTATTCAACTAAACCATGTAATACATTTTTATATATGTGACTTGCTCTATCGAAATCAGTCACATTGACCCGAAGACACATTTTGAGTTATATACACTGTTGGAAAGGGGAGCTTTCTAATGATATCAGGATTGTTGTTGTACTCCAAATATTAAGCAAAATACGTCACATTATATAATGACTATCAAGAGTCATCATTTTGAGAAAAAGGCCTTCAAAGTTTCCTCTTCTCTGGAATCCATTGATCTGACTGATTATTAGCGGAGCAAATTCTCAAAATACTACGGAGGGAAAATATTTGTGTGTGTGTGTGTGTGTGTGTGTGTGTGTGTGTGTGTGTGTGTGTGTGTGTGTGTGTGTGTGTGTGTGTGGTGTTTGTTTCCCGGGGAAAACACTCACGAGTTGTTATGCCTGCTGTGACGTTAAATTACTCCGTTCTCCGCTTGTAATTATGCCGTTACAAGCTTCAAAGTTGTATTTATCATCAATAAAAGTTTCATATTCTGAAAGCCAAGACTTTGTTTATTTAAAATCAAACAAAACACCCGAACCCTGAAAAACTTGTTTTTTACACAAATCCAAGTTTATTTTTAAATGAGCCGTAGCGACTTCCGACTGATTTCGATAGAGTGGGTCAGAGGGTGTTTCTCAATCGCGAGTAAAGCTGCTGCAGAGCCACTATTTCAAGCATACTACGTCATCGAGTGCCGCCGAAGTACTGTTCCAATCTCCAGCATACTTGGAAATCTACCGAGCCCGGCGTACTCCGTTTGGAGAAATATCGAGGCTGCACATGAGTAGACTCTGCGGTCTTAAAATCCCCACAATGCTTTGCGCACGGACCAATTTCCCCAAATCTGTGGCGGAAGATGTAAGGCGGGGCCTCTCATATGACGCACACCTGCACACTTGCTAGCCTGTTCCACTCTTTGTTTTCCGAATGGCAGGAAGTATTCTTGCCTCGCTTCTGAAGCAAGATGCTCGGCAGACATGTGCTACCAAGCAAGCGTACTCGCGATTGAGAAACACCCACATACTGTATACAGTATGGTAGTTTCTATGTAATATGTTAAATAGAAGAGTAGCAGGAGTCAGGTAAGTATCTCAGAGTTTATTATTGGCTTGATGTCCTTGAAGAGGCTGACAAAAACAGTGGAAAATGTTTTGATAGTTGTCCAACAACATGGAAAAAGTGTCACAGCATAGTATGATGTGCTCATTGAAAATGAACTTGATAGGGGCTAGGTCTCCAATTATCATGCTTGTTCTCTATTATGGGGATGTTTTCTTTATATGGTGATGTTAATGCATTCAAATCAAGTTGTAAAAGAAACTTTGATAAAAAAACTTTGGCAAAAGGTATCATAAGCCATGTTTCTTTGACAACTTGATTTGAATGCATTAACATCACCATATAAAGAAAACATCCCGATAATAGAGAATAAGCATGATAATTGGAGACCTAGCCCCTATCAAGCTCTATACTAAGTGTAATGTCAGGACCTCGGCACAAACTGATGGAACTAAATGCACGACCCAGAGACAAAGTCTTAAATGTAAAAACTGTATCTTTAATTTCAAAGATCGGGAAATCCCTCTTAACAGAGTAGGTAGGTACTGGAATCAACCAAAAGCGCTCACAAGTAGGAAAAACTATGCATAACAAAAAGAGAACTTAAGAAAGAAACTTAAGCCTACAAAATTAACAAAACAACACAACCTGACATGAGTGAAAGCGATCTTTTCTTAGCTGAGGCTTGGCACGACCATTCGGGGAAACAAACAAGACGAACTGACACAGGACAGGGGAGAGACAGGACTATTTAAACATGAGGTGAGTGGGAACAGGTGGAAACAATCAGGGGCGGGGCAGACACTGATGATGGCGGGAAAAAAGGGGAGGAAGAAACAGGGCCTGAAATGAAAGAGGTAAGTACAAAATAAAACAGGAAATGGAAAACGAGACATGACAATAAACACAGAGACTGACTAGAGATGAAGGATCTAAATAAACAGACATGACCAGACGTGAAAAAACATGAAAATGACAGACATAATACATAAACATAACTAACACATTTGACGAGACACAACATATAAGCCAGGGGGAAAGCAGCTGGATTATGTCAGCTACAGTGACAAAGCAGGGCTTTACAAAAGTTGTCGCTTAAGAGAAACTGAATGGGCTGACTTTTCTATGTATTGAAAAGATTACGTTGGGATGTAGGCCTAGAACACTTTGTGGACGATTTTGTACAATGCAAAGCTTATGCCGTTTTAAAAGGTGAGCGCTTGTTGAACAGCATTTGTCTGCGCTAACCTAGGAGCATATTTCAAACAGATTGCTGCTTATAAACAATGTTTTGCATTATACTATTGATAAATGGTACAATTGAAGGGTGAAGCATTGGGACCTTGACCAGAGTCAGCGAACTTGAATAAAGTGCCTTCCTACACATGCACACATGATGCACCTCAAACAAAAAGGATGGATTTTGACCCCCGTGTGGTGCAGCCAGGACCTTAACCTCCTAAATCATAAATGTGTGTGTCAGCCACCACTCTGGAAATAGCCTATTTCGCAGGGGATGAGAGGCTAATCTCACTGTAATGACTATTCTTGGACACGGCATCACACACACGGTATACCCTAATACTACAGCCACGTATTGTTGTGAGTAGACCAATATGTTGTGTGCAGCAAGTCAAAGGCTTCTGATGAATCAAATGCCATTTTGCTGATTTTCTTTTTAAATCTGACCATTTCTCCTTTTACCTTCTAAAATAGACCATTACAAACCTTGTCAGACCTGCAGCTCCTATACATCATGTCTCTCCCTCGTATCTTTCCTCTAACTGGTGAACAGAGAACAATATTGATCAAAGCTGACATCCTAACCCAACAAACAGCAGGACTGGGGCATCTATTCACATTTAACCACTTCAAGAATAACAGGTGGCATCCAGGTGGTGTGCTGTTGGGCCTCTTGTGTTGGCAGCAGTCATCCATTTGGGGGTCACGCCAAAGGCATGTGTCTTATAAAGCAATGGTAGGGTAAGATCTACCCTATACATGTAGATGCATTTAGTGAATGGCGACATCAGGCTAATGGTTGGACTTTCCTTTCCTCAAGCTTAAGTGTATGTTTGCTCTCATGTTGAAATTGCTACTCCCTGAGCCCAGTATAATACAGAGGGTGTCCATATACTCATGTGTTTTGATCAAATTTCAGCTCTCTGAAAATGAATTCCAGTGACACTCCCTGTCTAACGACGTTTGGCTGGCCACGGTGTGAGTCTCAAATAATATTACGTCTCAACATACATATGACCTTCTCACAGAAATCTTTATTATATATTGTCCTGTCAAATCCGCTTGCTAATGCTCTGTTTAATTCATGGATCATTTTCTTGGATCGTTTCTTACTTTCTGTGGCAGGAGTCCATACTGCACGGCCCTAAGACATGTTCTTGTAGCTCGATTTCCTTGTCTATAAAAAGGGCCTGGTTGTCTTTCTAGTTTCCCTGCTGATAGAAGAATAAAAAAGCAGCTCACATTTGTTATTCTTACAGTCTATGACAGTCTGATCAATATTTTTGAGCAACACCTCTTCTGTAACAAGAAAGATCTACACTCTAATCTTAGAGTAAGACTGGCCCACTCTCTGTCTTTCCCATCAGTCATTGTCAGTACACACACAAATCAATGGTTTGATTTGGCTTCTCCAGGGACACATACAGCTCATTCCAACACATTTCCATGCACAGCGCACACACTTGCATGCAGACTCTCAGCTCCACATTAAAACTTCACGCTCTCATTAGTATGCAATACAGTCCACAGCCACTTAAGAAATGGCCTTGGTAATTGATGATGTATCAGTTCCGCAGCAGATGACTTCAAATGCCAATACCACAGGCAATCATTTCGGTTAAAGTCAGTCATTTTTCTCCTGTCTGTTGGATGCAAGTTATTTTCTGTCAGAGACACCATGTACTAGCACATGTTCAAGGAACACAGCTATTAAGATATCACTACGCAATGCAAGGCTTTCACATCCCACAACATTTCCTTGAAAAGCAACGCAAACATCCACATTATTCAAAGCAGCAAGGGATTTTTTTTTAGCTTTTGAAGACACCCTACCCTCAATCAGCCCCCAACTTCCCCTAAAGCACAATCAATGCTTACCAACAAGGTTGCCTAGCACCAGTTGCTTAGTAACCACCAGTCCATTGCTTTCTACTACAGAACGTCTCATTAATTCTATGTCAGTGCTAAATTTAGAAACGCCTTTGATTTATCCCCCTCACTGGATTGACAGACGTTGGCTGCACAGAAGGAGTCTCTCTCGAACGGTAGCATGCTTGATTTTCAACCTCAGCGCTGTCTTTTTGCACTGAAATCAAAAGCTGCCAGCTGTTAGAAACAGGTACAGTCCAATTAAATCAGAGCCAAGCTAGAGAAATGATGTATTCCTGTCATCTGTAGGTTAGTGCTGCTGATTACCAATCAGATGTGTTTGGCTGCTGATTGTCATCTGAAGAACAAAGGTTTCCAATAAGAAACATTCTTTAGTTTGTGAGCAGTAAACATAACTTTATTTTGAACAAATTAAGTTGATCAAAGCACTATAGGTTTTAAATTGTTATACTTTCTGTATCACTGCTGTCAAGTCTTCTTGTAAAGCTGCTTATTCAAATTCCTAACGATGACAATTGATTTGTCATTTAAAAGAGTCTGTTAACAGGAGAATATTTCTATTAAAATGTGTAGACATATATCCGTTTGAAACTGCAACAATGTGAATAAATCCTATTTAACTGGTTGGAAATAATGTCATTTTGCCAGGATAATCAACAAATATACTGCTTCTTTTTTTACCATCTGTTATTTTGTTTTGGTTTCTTACTTATTGTGTTTAATTACGTGCTTAGATATTTTTTTATTTTGTTCCTCACTCTAGCTGCACTATCTGCTGTTGTAATCATGTAAATGTTCCCGTTGCGGGACAAATAAAGGATTTCTGATTCTGATGCACTGACTCTTGCAAATATATTCAACATTTTTCCTAATTACTCCGTCAGATACCAAATATCTGCCAACTGTCTTTCCAGGCCTTTGCAAACAGTACAGTACATTGACAAGTTAGATCTGCTCAAACACCTTAATCATTCCCCTACAATTCAGAGGGACAAAGAGGGAAAATGTGGAGAGAAGCAGAAAAACAAAGGAAGGACGCCAAGTAATGAGACGGCAGATGAAATTGAGCAGAACAAAAAATGCAGAAGCAATGGCTCGTCACATCGTTGTCAGTGAGTACACCTCATGTTAATGAACTTGAAAGGTGATGTGTTTTTATGTCTGTTTGCATAAGTTGTATCTCTGTTTCTGTGTGTGTGTGTGTGTGTGTGTGTGTGTGTGTGTGTGTGTGTGTGTGTGTGTGTGTGTGTGTGTGTGTGTGTGTGTGTGTGTGTGTGTGTGTGTGTGTGTGTGTGTGTGTGTGTGTGTGTGTGTGTGTAGGTATGTGTGTGTGTGTGTTTAGATGTTGTCTTATTAAGACATAGTGGCCTTCACATTCTTGGTTTCTAGACATCTATCAGTGTATTAATCATTTAGATGGGAGGTATGACCAGAGAAACAAACTGCATTACAGAACACAGAAATCACACTCTAAACACAGATTTACATACAGTACTTCATCTCCCTCTGATTGTCTCTAACATAGGTGACCAGAATGTTTAAGATAGCAAATATGTATTTTTACGAATAAACAGAGCAACTGCAAACAAGAACTTACTAATGTGATTGAACTGTATTTTCCAGCAGACAGTGCAAATATCCATTAAGCGCCGTACATGAAAGAAAACAATTACATTAGGGTCTCTGTATATTCAGAAGCCCATGCTGACTACTTAACTGTAATAAGTCTTGGCCTTTGCTAAGACCCAAAGTATGAAGTCATGTCTCTCACACATCATTTCTTTCTTGTTTGTTCATTCTTTATTTTCTTTTTGAGGCTTGTTAACATTATTTGACTAATACTTTAAAACGTATTCACTCTTTTTTGCACTTCAAAGAGATGTTTTTAATGGTGTAATACTATAATGCGCAGTGCACTATTCTCAATACTTTAAGCCCTGTATTCAGCCTTGCTCTCTTTCTGTTTGTAATAATATGAGTTGTTAGGGATAAAACTTGAGAGGCACTTTTATACTGCTGTGAATGCTTGCAGTCTGTTTTATTTGGCAGAGGCAAATCTCCTATCCTTTGCAGAGATAGGGTGGCCAACCATCCCGAGCGGCTGACTTAAGCCTCCGAATTTAAGATAGGGTAGCATTCAGGCTCAATGATTTGGTGCATTAGTGCATTAAATACGTTTTTCGTGTTTTTTTTGTCTTTCAGACATAATACCATTTCCCCATCATTAGATTTCTACACCACAATCAACATATTCCACTCAGTGAGCTAAGTGTGAAGACTTGGATAAATATTGTACGACAATTATCTCCAGCCTGCATTCTGCATGATAATGCTGCCGATTTGGTTTCGACACAGCTGTCTGTTTCTTCAGAGACGGAGTCAGGGACACTTTCCATTGACAAACAAGCCAAAATTGAGGTAAATTACCAGAGTCACAGTTAACGAATATTACATTAGCAGAAGGTTGTGCAAGCATGTTGAATTAAAAGAGACAGGTCATCAGAATCTCAATCAGGGCTGTGTGATCTTGTTACCGCAGCGCCGACAGAGCAGCTAACAGGTTGGGCCTGGCTGTGCTCTTCAGGTGACGTGACAGTTTTATCTGCTGCTTCTATTCTCTGCGAGGGGAAATGAATGGCCTGACTGGGACAACACCTGCCGTGTTCTCATTAGTTAGATAAAGCATAGTGTTTGATTTACTGACAGAAGGTACGGTTGGCTTGACAACGTCATGATGTGATAGCCTACTCAGACTGATCTTATTGCACATAACCCTCAAACATGTCTTACCAGAAGATAAATCTGTTTTAGGTCAAAAGAGGTGAGGAACACATGTATGTGTTGCTGATATGAATTATCTCTTCTTTTTTTTTCCCCTTATAGAGTTTAGGTTCATTAATAATAATAATAATAATAATTTCAATTTTTATAGCGCCTTTCAAGAGACCCAAGGACGCTTTACAATGGGAAACAAAACAACAAAATAATAATAGTCACACAGATACACAGGTTTGAAAAAGAACAGGTTGCTGGGTACTGCATTTACAGGTGTATTCAAATGGTAAATAAACTAATATATTCACAAAATGTCAAAAAAGGTAATGTTATGACATGTATTCTCTTTATTTTAAATGACACTTATCTGAATTGGGCAGAAAAAGTATGACAGACTTATTTTGTGTCGAGCATCTACAAAACCATGACGTGTCTTTCTGCTGTGTGTTGCCGTGGCACCAGCCCCCCCCCCGCTGTCAATGTGCACACACCAAAGTGCTTTGATATATACTGTGACATGACAGAATAATTGTGGCGTGTAAAGGGGGGAAAAAGGCCTCTGATGAACAAGAGAGATATAGGAAAATAGGCCATTTACTACTGTATTGTGTTAAACGACCTCCAAAGGTGACGTGTTCCCTGACTGATGTTAATCAGTCGTCACTTAGCAACAGACCCTTTTCACAGCAGATATTTCAACTTGCCATAGTGGGAATAGCAGGTGTAATTAACTATAATAAAGATAAAGATGCCTGGCAAGCTATATCCAGAAACCTTATTGTTCATGCTGGCTTACGGTGTACTGAGACTGAGCCCCTGTTACAGGGATACTTTTATCTTTCCTGCTTTGTCATATGTGGTATGTCATGTCAAAATGTATAATGTGTAAATATCTGGTTCACCTACAGCTAACTCTTTCTCTCCCTGTTGTCAGAACTAATGTGGACTTGTGGCAATTTAGAGTTGTATTCAGCTTGACTGAATTCAATCAATTTAAAATTATTTCAGCTGATTTAACAACCTCACCTGAAATTACATGAATGCCCTCAAACTGATCCTAGCTGCCTCCATTTGAACTGAATCAACATTTGAGATAACAGAACTTTATCTGCTATGATCTTCCCTCGCTGCTTCTCTGATCTCTGTTTTCATAATGAGACCTTGAAAGGGCCGGTTAGGCTGTCTGTGGGTAATACGAATCAGTGCAGATGTCTACACTTGGCTGATTGCTTTTCTTTAAATCAGTTTAAATGACTTCATCTCCTTTATCCTCCTGCTGTGATTTCCCATGAGTTTTACACTTTCCCTTAAGCATGTGTTTGTGTGTGCTCAAGTGTGTGTGCAGGCAATGAGTGTATGTGCTTCCTAGCAAATTTGCTGGAAAGGCTGTCCAGAGATCCTGATCATGTTTGGTTACTTATTGTAACTGTTGTTTGCTTGTACTGCTGAAGTCTGCTGGGATGAAGCAGATATGAAAAAATCCTGCTCAGATGTGTTTCTTAAAGGGCCCATGTCATGGCCATTTCCACTGATCATAATTACATTGTTGAGGTATACTAAAATAGATTTATACTGTGCAATTTTCCAAACTCACATTGGTTTCGCATACAGCATCTCTGTCAAGCATGTGTATTCAGCAGTATTCACTTTCTCCACTAAACGACTCGTTGGAGCTCTTGCCCCCCCCTCCCTGTGAGCCTAGTGTGCTCCGATTGGTCAGCTCGGCCACTCTGTTCTGATTAGTGAACCACCAGAGAGGCTCCGCCCGCTTTTTTCGGGGAACATCAGTGTAATAATGGCGTCGGTACAGCTGATATTTTATACTAACTAACCGAACTGAACCTACAACTGTTGTTATAGAAGAGTGTGACGGCCCCAGGGCCTTTGTGCAGGTGTGTTGCAGGGCTTACGGTGGGGTGGAGCTGAAGAGGGTAATCAGCGCGATCACGGACACCTCCGTAGCCGGTGCTATTAATCCCAGCGGCCCGGAGTCTCTCTCCAAAGCGGCTGCAGAAGGACGAACTCAGCGACCCTCTCCCCTCGACCACCTATCTCTGCATTTACCACAATAAATGTGCTGTGGTTTTGTAAACTCGTGTATGTCTCCTTGCCTTTCCGTTGTGGCCTACGAGCCGGTCATAACAAAGAGTAAGTTATTTTTACCTGTAATAAACTACTACTGTTTGATGAGAAATCAAATCATGGTTTGCTATATATGAATTCAGGGAAGAAGGGATAGGCCTACTAAGTATTTCCATTAAACTTTATTTTTAGAAATGTACAAAATGAACATAAATATACATATATACACACGGTATATCATCCATTCCTCCTTGCATCTTGCCTGCGCACAGCCGGTGCGGTGCCTTTTAGCACGAGGCCTCAGTAGTAGTAGAAGTCCCGTCCCCGTCATGGATTGTCCGCCAGGATATGGCTGGACGAAATCAAATGCAAATCACAAAATATTAGAGAAACTTAGTTGTTTTAGATTCGTTAGTAGTAGTTGTGGTAGGAGTGTAATGAACAGCTTGCCTGCTAATATGCTAACCTAGCTTTGTTTACCTTGGTAGCTAACACGATATGAACGTTAGCTTGGAGGAAAGGCAACTATAATGCAGTGTAATAAAACTACTATGAACAAAAGCTAGTGGTTCATATTAGGCTAGCAATAACGTGTTTATAATTGCAATCGTATACGGGTATTATGCTACCATACAATGTAACTTGCATGAATACATTGTTTTGCGCTAGCATACAGCTAGCCTCGTTAGCTATACATGCAGTATATGTACTGTCACAATGTACGGTAAATCACCCGGAGTATACTGTATGAGTATTCCGTGTGTGTGACTGCAGACATTCTCCTGCCATGACAAACATGTAAGACCATCTGCTGACATTGTAGTTGATATATTTAAACGCTAGCAACGTAGCATCACAAAAATGTTTTTCCGACCAAACCTAGCTCTAGCTCCGTGTGTTAGATCGGTTGCATACACGCTACGCCAGCTATAATGTAATTACGTTTCGCGACTGACCGCACGGCAAATCACCCGGAGTATACTGTCAATAGGTATTTTGTGTGTGAATGCAGACATTCTCCTGCTATGAGATACATGTATGCAAGGCCATCTGCTGATATTAGAGTTGATATATGGAAACTCTAGCAACTTAGTTAGCACAGTTAGCACTGTGTCAATGGCTTAGCAGTCCAACACAGTTTACACATTTAAACAGTATTGTTTGATAAATACACAAATAACAATGCAAACTTACAGGTTGTGTACCCGGATCTTCCCCTGCTCCAAACGGTCCAAACAAGCTGTGCATATCCGGCCTCAAACTGGGCAATGTTTTGGAAGCTTTCGTCTGTGAAATGCCGGTTTTTCGAACCTCTGGAGGAGGAACACGCCGCTGCTGGTGTGGCCATAGCTCTTCGGGATTGGTCCATTTCGTTCCGGGTACCGCATGACATCAGGCGGTACCCGGAAGAATCAAATGGGCAGTGACGTATCTCCAACGAGGCGTTTTGGGGAGGTATTTTCTGTGTTAGAGTTTTACTCGCTACAGGGTGTACTTTGAGGGTTTTGACTCTGCACACCGTTTACATGCATAAAAACCTTCATAACACACAAGGGGACGGGTAATAACCGGAAAAGCATGACATGGGAGCTTTAAAGGCACGGCTCATGGTCCAACTGTAAACATATGGTCATATGGTCACACACAGCCAAGAGGTCCACAAAGTTGCTAATGTGATTTTTAAACAAAAGACTAAAATAGAAGCAAACAGTTTAGATACTGAGTAAAATGTTGAGTAAGTCAATCCATTTTTGCCCCTCTTTTCCCACCTTTATGATCAGTGGTAATGAGTTTAAAGGAACAAGTATAGGCAGTTTTTATGAATTCAAGTGAAAGGAATAATGTAGGTTTTTTAATGTCTCCATGACAGGCTCACACACATTTGTATTTGTGTATCTTTTCTTTTAACACTTGAAGTCCACAGACCGGGTTCCATATATCATTTAAGGTGATTTACAACCCAACCTGTAGGCCATACATCATTTAGAAGATACCTGGTAAGAGTTATAGACCATGTTAGTGCTGTTGTGTCATCCATGAGGCAGTCTCCCAACTAGCCCCATGGTGTCAATGAAAAAAGAGCTAGAAAGTTGAAAGGTCTCAGTGGCGTAGCAGTGGGTTGAGAGCACCTTACAAAGGCTCAACTCTCCACATGACACTTTATAGCATGACCTTCGATCACAGCGTGACTGTGTCTTTTGTGCTGTACATTTTTGAGCCCCAGCTAAAAGCTTTCCAGGCTCCTTTGAGGAAATAGATTTGGTCATGGAGAGAAGAGAGTGACACAGAAAGGCAATCTATACTGTCGGATCTGCAATCTTTTCCTCTTTCTCCCTCTCATAGTTTCTCTTATTCCGGTAGAAATGGTGAAAGAAAACCGCAGAATTTTCTTTAGAATCCCTCATTGGACAACTATCTCTCATACATGGCTGAATGAGTGTAGAAGAGTAGAGAGATATTTTATTATGTAGGTAGGAACTGTATGCATCGCTAAGGTTAATTTAAATTGGCTATGCTCAAGTATGTAGACAAGCTAACGTCGAAGTAGTGTATGTGAAATCAACCTCACAATAAGATGTGTGTATATTACAATTATTAATGTCATATTTCAAGATGATTACTTAGATATTACAATATGGTTGGTTGAGCTGGAGTTCATTATTGAGCTTACACATTAACGTCACAGTCATCTGAAGAACGAACCCAAACGTTGTTGTTTTTATTAATTGCATTACCAAATTGGTATCAAATAAACAGTAACACAACAGCATTGGTAACACAACTTCCAAAGTTACAGTAAAATAAAAAGAACCCTGACTCGGACAATACACAATCCAACATGTTCAACAGAAGAGAATAAGTTATATTGTTTGTACACATGGTTCTTTACATATATATCTGTTTGTTTAAAGTTTCCAGGTGATGCAGACAGGATGGACCAGAGAGTGAGAGACAGAACTGGACTCCTCACAGCAGTGAACTTCAGCACAGGTACAAATACTCTTTTTTCATACTGTACAAAGAATCAAGAAAGATATTGGTTTAAATAAATGAAGTATTGACTTTAATACACTGATATACATTCCATTAAACAATACTAAATACTAGATCACCTACACATCAGTGAAGTTGAGGGTTTTTTCCATGCAAAGGGTTACATTTAGATGTTAACAAGCAATATGACTGTCAGCTTTCTAATTTAAGGTATTGAAGGCAAAGCTATTAGTGACAACTGCTATTTATCTCTCAATATTGTCTGTAAAAAACGTGGTAAAAGTTATGATTTCAGTGAGAGAACAGAGCAAGCTTCTACAGTTGCACTAAGTTTTGATAACAGTTAAATATTATTTTGATAATAAAATATATTTCAATGTTGATGAATGTCATACTGTTCATTCATAATCTGATTGTCTTTGTAGCTCACTGTTGAAATAAAATAAAACATTACAATTACAAAATAATTATATCTACACAGCCCCTAAACACAAGCACACCTCTTTCATAAATAACACACTTGTTCTGCAATAATATGTTTTATGTTTCCTGTAATTTTTGTTAGGAAAGGACATGCCTGAAAGACACGACTCAACATTTTCTCCTTCTCTGAGGGTCAAGAAGAACATCCAAGAGGAAAATGAAAAGCTGATGTTATGAGATTTTAAGACCAGTACAGGACATTCACTAAGAAACTACTTTTATTGTGAAGTCAGCTGATCGAATGCACCTATTTCCACATCTACACTCCATCAGCTGATTAATTCTATTTGCCTCACTTTATGAGCTTCACAACATGTACCTTGTACCGCAGAGTTTGCAACGCAAATAAATGGGGCCAATCTTCAGTCGGATGTGAATGTGTAATCTAACATTTTCAGTAAGAATAATGGACAAAAGGAGTGCAAATACAAATTCAATTTATTGAAATCTGAACCAAAAGTTAATCAAACATGTTTTAAATAAAAAAGCACATATGGACAGAAGGTGTAAACCTATTAAATGTATAAGTAAACACATTTAGTCAAATAAAGTGACAGACAAGGCCTGTGCAGTTGGTATCAGCTATGCCCAGCATGGGCTCCTCCATCAGGCCTGGTCCTTCTCGCAGAGGAACGACCCTCAGTCCTCTCCAAATCACACTGAGGTTTCTCCCTGAAGTCTCTGCAGCTCTCTGGACACCACGCTGTCTCAATCCGTCCACACTGAATATGAGAGGGGAAAATGAAAATAATAAATGCTTTAGACAATAAGAAATATAAAGTTGACTGTTGAGTTGCTCAGTTTTTTTAGATTGTCAATACTATTACTGTATAACTAATATCCCAGGTTAAGAGGCACCTTCAAATAAAGATTGGTCTTTAAATACATTTTGTCTTTTGAATTGTTTGTCTAAAGTCAAGGATCTAGAACTGGTACTTATAGTTTTAATGATACAGTCTGGTTATAATGCTGTTTGGAGGAGGCCTCACAGGTAAGAGCACTAACTAGCTACCATCACATGCACCTTAGCTTAACTTAAATGTATTAAACGTATAATTAAGTGATAGCAAAATATAAATAACTAATGTCCATGATTCCAGTGTTGCATTTAGCACATTGCATACAAACGTTAAGGGATTTTAAGATTCTGAAGTATTATGCTAAAAACTCAATAACTTAGATTATTATTTATAGTTTTGCTGAATAGTTTCATGTCCGCTTACCTTAGAAACGTAAAATGTGACAGCAGTGTGCTGATGGGGAAGCATGTTAGCTTAGCTTCTTAGCTTGAGCTAGCTCTGTTACTTCCCAGCTGGAGGCAGAAGGTCCCGCCTCGGCTCCGCCTCTTTGCCCTTATTTGGAGCAGGCGGGAGTTAGACTCAGACGTCACTGTCGAGCCGTTAGTGGCCGACTCCGCCTACTAAGGGCTTCTCGGCAACTCTGCAGAATCCTATGGGTGACGTCACGGACCCTACGTCCATTTATATATACAGTCTATGGTTTTAATCTAGCCTTTTTTAATAGATTTGAATGTGTTATAGCATCCTTCTTATCTTTTTTAATTAATCTTAACATATTTTGTCACTGTTTAAAACAAGTTCATTTCATTCATTTAAAAGTAATTAGAAAAAATTATGTACCATTTAATTACCACATACTGTCCTGTCTGCGCATGTGCATACACAAGCAGACCGCCACTTTTCCCTCCATTTTCCATTCGAAATCGGAAGGACAGGACTGCCTGCGTAGCTCCGTGAGGTGAACGTTCTCCACGGCTCTCCGTTTTAAGTAAGTAGGCTAGCTAATGTATAGCATTGGGTGTATTATATTATACTTAAATAGGTAGCTTAATAGCTAACATTAACGCTATAGACTGTGTGTTTTGCAGCTAGCTAACTGTTAGCCTACTGTTAACCTAGCTTAGTTGTGTAGTAATGTTTAAGTAACCTAAATGAAGTGTAACATGCATCATTAACATTATAAGATAACTTAATACTGCTCTCAAGTTAAATACGTGTTAAATTCAATCTTTGTCTTGTTAGACTTTCTTATTAGTTGTTGGCTAATACAAGTTGAATGTTAACTGCCTGTTCCATATGGCTTTTTTTTTTTGTAGCTTCAACTTCCCCGCTGCCCCGGCTTGTATACTGGCCATGCTGTCTTCCTGACCGACTGTAAGTATGTTTTTGTTTTTTTATTCTTATCACTGTGGTAATATTAGGACACAATTAAACATGAAATCACGTTGGTAAGGGTGCTTTTGGTAACGTTACTCTCTGGCGGCAAGCGGTTAATGTTACCGCAGCTAACGTTCATATCTTGGTTTTATAGGCGCTTTCACACCGGACCGGAGTACTTTCCCCCCCGAACTAGGGGGGAGGGGGGGGTAGTCTTAGTTTCTCCAACACCGTATATAATATGCTATAAGACAAAATGCGTCTATGATGTATTTTCGATCTTTCCAATCCAGACGAGAGATCTTTCTCTCCCCCGTGCCCCGTCTGTGTGCGAGGGGGCGGGGCAGTTTACACACAGGCGGCTGCTACATGCATTCAACACACACACGGCGGAGAGAGAACTAAGCGCTCCGAGGTGTGTTTATATGTTACCCGTCTTGAGGTGGACTCTTTGCCAAAAGTGAGAAATAATTGGTTTTGGCTATAGAATAGAATATTGTAGCGACCCGGTATAGGGTGCTGTGTGGGTCACTCAAGCATTCCCCGGTTCTCTGCCAACCACAGAGCGGCACAGTAATGCTGGTCAGGCGTGCGGGCCTGTGTTGTGTGTGTGTGTGTGTGTGTGTGTGTGTGTGTGTGTGTGTGTGTGGTGTGTGTGTGTGTGTGTGTGTGTGTGTGTGTGTGGTGTGTGTGTGTGTGTGTGTGTGTGTGTGTGTGTGTGTGTGTGTGTGTTGTGTGTGTGTGTGTGTGTGTGTGTGTGGTGTGTGTGTGTGGTGTGTGTGTGTGTGGTGTGTGTGTGTGTGTGTGTGTGTGTGTGTGGTGTGTGTGTGTGTGTGTGTGTGTGTGTGTGTGTGTGGTGAATTGCCTATTTATCGTACACATTGAGCTGATACAGAGCGACATGATCATACATTTGAAATGGTGTTTCTGTCCATCTGATAAGTCCAATATTCACTATCTTTTAGCTCTGTTTTTGCTCTCCACCAACTCCTTAGTAAAGTATTGGCTCTTTAGCTGCTCAATGTTCCGCTTTCCTCACCAGCTATTCTCTAACTATCTGTCTGCTGTTTGATTGTCTGAAGAAAACAGCTGCTGCTGGAATTGGGGTTTTCACTTTATACCTCAACATTTTACCCATTGTCAATTAAAAAAAGTATTAGCAAGGTTTAAACAACCATACAGCTTACAGGTCTAGTTTTAATTCCTTGCAATTACCTTAGATTAATAGAAATAATTTGGTTAGAACACACTGTACACTAATACACATCTCATCAAGGACTTGGTTAATGAGGTCAAAATGAGAATCTATCCTTTAATTATATAGTAGATACAAAATATCATTACACCAATGGCTGAATGTGCTCTTTGTCTTCTGTCGTTTTGTTTTTGCATAACAGATACATGCTGAATTCCAGCGCATAACAACTATCCCACTTGAAACGGCCTTCATGGCGCAGTTGGACAGCCATCTACCTCAGCTGACATCTGTCTTCCAGAAGAAGGAAGGAGTTGTTGGCCAGAAACTAGCCAAACATCTGGCGATTTTGCAAAAGGTAAATGTATGTATACACTGTTTTATACAAATTGTCATATACTCTGTGGAGCAATTTTATGAAATGTACCTGTCTAGTACCGTATAGAGCCCCATTTGCTTCACAACAGCCTGGATTACTTGCCAGGTGCAAGAATGCAAGACACTTTTCTTAGGAAATCTGATCTTAATAAGGCAATAGTGGCATACTGGTTAGAGAAGCAGGCTTGTGACTGTAAAGGTGCAAATTCAATCCCCAGGTGGGGAAAGTGAAAAAGCAGAACCTGCCTTGAGCAAGTCACTTAATCCTCAGTGGCCAACAGATCAGACTGTGTTTGTACTTGGCAGATTCCAGGTGTGAACTGTGAAGAACAGAGCATTGCTCTTGGTGAAAAGTCCCTGGATGAGTAGAATTAGTAAACAGTGCTATCGCCCTAACACATTCAGACCTCTGACATTGTAATACATTTAAGTCACAATTCTTTAACATACTTTAGTTAGGTCAGTCCATTTACATGTATAATGAAGTCATTGCAATATTGTTATTATTGATGTATTTATAAATATTTTAATTGTAATTTTTTTACACAGGCAACAAGTGATGTTAACCTTAAAAGGGAAGCAATCCTCAAGGCACTTTTCATCCACCTTGGTGAGGATGATGGACATCTCATTCGGGAGTATATGGTGAGTCATTGTAATTGCATTTGCCAGTCACATGTAGTGTTTTAAGATCCTAGTGTCAGGCATCAATTTTAGATAATTATTTTTTACCTTATAAGGAGCATGAAGGTTGAGCATATTTATATGTATGAATGTTGATATTCATCAACAGACTAAAGCATTTCAAACCATCACCTTGTTTCTTTATACGATGAGGTTGGCTTTATTCATTGTTTTTCTTATTGTCCAATGGAAAGACCATAATCAACAATGTCTTAGTCCACCTGTCAATCCTCTCTGACTTCTGACACTCATCACCAAGCGTATTGGGTCGTACGTAAATCTTTAAAAACACCTCACACATATTTAGTTTGATTCAGAAATATATATATAGTATGACCAGCTTTGTTTTAAGGGATTAATAGGTATGTGAGCAATATTACAAAAAATGTATAAGATAAAGTATGTCTTTAAAATTACATATATTGAATGAATACATGTTTTTTCTTTAAATATACAGGACATCGGAGGAGATGACGTCACCAGAGACCTGCAGAAATCTTCCATGGGCGTATACGTCATCAACAAGGATGGTGGAGAACCTGGACATTATGACGACGTTGGGATTTTTGTTGAAGGACTAATCATTCTGGACAACATTGGATCTGTAGCCCGAGCTTGTGCCATCATGCTGGGAGTTATCTATACACTGAACATGGAGCTAAGGTACTACTATGAATTCATTCAGAAAGTGCTCTTGCAAATGGATGGTGAAAGGCTTTCCCCCAAAGTCCTTGGACTGAAGAACAAGATACATGCTGGACTGTAGGATTTCTTCAGCCGCTCTTGTGAACCGATGCCACTAAAGCATTACAAAAACACCAGTCAAACCTCAAAGGTTGGGAGAAGAATGTGGAAATGTTGATGGACTTAGAAGACATGTATTACATGTATTAATGTGTGGAAGGTTATATTCTCCTCAGCTGTTTAAGTCACATGCTTTATGTTACGTCAGGATTTATTCGCTGTCTGTTTCCACTGCACTTTGTTGCATTTCGTTTTTATCGAAACGGCAACTTTTTCTACCTTAGCCAAGCGTAAAACATTTTATTTTTTATATTGGCATTTTACATCTAGTTCTGGAGAAGAATGTGAACATATTACATGTATTAATGTGTGGAAGGTTATATTCTCCTCAGCTGTTTAAGTCACATGCTTCATGTTACGTCAGGATTTATTCTCTGTCTTTTTCCACTGCACTTTGTTGCTGTCATGGCCTCCACCTCTGCCTAGTCTGTCTCTCCCCGTGCGTGTGTGTGTGTCCACAATCCAATCACCTCTGCTATAAGACTCCGGCCCTGACTCCTCCACTTCGCCATATCGTAGACTCTGTAACCACAGTCAGTCACGTCTCCTGTGCCTGCAGCTTCAAGCCAGCCTGACTCCTATCCTGTCTCCAGACCACCTCCAACGTTGGACCCTGTCCCGCTCCTCCAGGCTCTTCTCCCTGCACTCTCCAACCTGGTCAGACCTCCGTTTCCTTGGACTCCGTCTAGCTTCCCTGGCTCAGACCCCCCTGCCCAGTAATATTCAATAAACGTTATTATTGTGCTTGAAACTCCTGCCTCCTGTCTCTGCTCTGCTCCTGGGTTCCCTGCTAGCCTTAACAGTGGCCAGATTGTACTGTTACTGTTAACGTTTATTGAATATTACTGGGCAGTAGGCAGGGGGGTCTGGGCCAGGGAAGCTAGACTGAGTCCAAGGGAGAGGGGAACGGAGGTCTGACCAAGTTGGAGAGTGCAGGGAGAAGAGCCTGGAGGAGCGGGACAGGGTCCAACGTTGGAGGTGGTCTGGAGACAGGATAGGAGTCAGGCTGGCTTGAAGCTGTAGGCACAGGAGACGTGACTGACTGTGGTTACAGAGTCTACGATATGGCGAAGTGGAGGAGTCAGGGCAGAGGTGATTGGATTGTGGACGCCACACACACACGGTGGAGGCCATGACAGTTGCATGTTGTTTTATTCGAATCAGAAGATGTTTCGTGTAAGACACATGCTTCATGTTACCTCATTTTGTACAAGATAATAAAGTAAGAGTATGTATCAAATATGTTTGTTTTTATTTTAATATATTGAAAGTTAACATAGTAATAATGGCTGAAAATGTTTAATTAAATTCAACTTAATTTTTGTATGAAGAAATTAAACTTGAATTGATCTGAATGTACAAAAAGAAAAAAGGTTACTGTTACATAATCCATTTTAGTATACTTAACATGGGTTTAGTGAGTAAATTCTACTCGGAATAGTTGAGGTGAAAATTATCAGTATAATTAAATTGAAATTACTCAAAAATAATAAGTACAGTGAACTTAAAAAAAAAATCTGGATTTAGATAACTTTCTTTCGTGCAACCACTTACCTTAAAGCTCCCATGTCATGCTTTTCCGGTTATTACCCGTCCCCTTGTGTGTTATGAAGGTTTTTATGCATGTAAACGGTGTGCAGAGTCAAAACCCTCAAAGTACACCCTGTAGCGAGTAAAACTCTAACACAGAAAATACCTCCCCAAAACGCCTCGTTGGAGATACGTCACTGCCCATTTGATTCTTCCGGGTACCGCATGATGTCATGCGGTACCCGGAACGAAATGGACCAATCCCGAAGAGCTATGGCCACACCAGCAGCGGCGTGTTCCTCCTCCAGAGGTTCGAAGAACCGGCATTTCACAGACGAAAGCTTCCAAAACATTGCCCAGTTTGAGGCCGGATATGCACAGCTTGTTTGGACCGTTTGGAGCAGGGGAAGATCTGGGTATACAACCTGTAAGTTTGCATTGTTATTTGTGTATTTATCAAACAAGACTGTTTAAATGTGTAAACTGTGTTGGACTGCTAAGCCATTGACACAGTGCTAACTGTGCTAACTAAGTTGCTAGAGTTTCCATATATCAACTCTAATATCAGCAGATGGCCTTGCATACATGTATCTCATAGCAGGAGAATGTCTGCATTCACACACAAAATACCTATTGACAGTATACTGCGGGTGATTTGCCGGTCAGTCGCGAAACGTAATTACATTATAGCTGGCGTAGCGATCTAACACACGGAGCACTAGTTTTGGTCAGAAAAACATTTTTGTGATGCTACGTTGCTAGCGTTTAAATATATCAACTACAATGTCAGCAGATGGCCTTACATGTTTGTCATGGCAGGAGAATGTCTGCAGTCACACACACGGAATACTCATACAGTATACTCCGGTTTACCGTACATTGTGACCGTACATATACTGCATGTAGCTAACGAGGCTAGCTGTATGCTAGCGCAAAACAATGTATTCATGCAAGTTACATTGTATGGTAGCAGAATACCCGTATACGATTGCAATTATAAACACGTTATTGCTAGCCTAATATGAACCACTAGCTTTTGTTCATAGTAGTTTTATTACACTGCATTATAGTTGCCTTTCCTCCAAGCTAACGTTCATATCGTGTTAGCTACCAAGGTAAACAAAGCTAGGTTAGCATATTAGCAGGCAAGCTGTTCATTACACAACTACTACTAACGAATCTAAAACAACTAAGTTTCTCTAATATTTTGTGATTTGCATTTGATTTCGTCCAGCCAGATCCTGGCGGACAATCCATGACGGGGAAGGGATTCTACTACTACTGAGGCCTCGTGCTAAAAGGCACCGCACCGCACCGGCTGTGCGCAGGCAAGAGGAGGAGGAATGGATGATATACCGTGTATATATGTATATTTATGTTCATTTTGTACATTTCTAAAAATAAAGTTTAATGGAAATACTTAGTAGGCCTATCCTTTCTTCCCTGAATTCATATATAGCAAACCATGATTTGATTTCTCATCAAACAGTAGTAGTTTATAACGGGTAAAAATAACTTACTCTTTGTTATGAGAGTAGCTCGTAGGCCACAACGGAAAGACAAGGAGACATACACGAGTTTACAAAACCACGGCACATTTATTGTGATAAATGCAGAGACAGGTGGTTGAGAGGATCGCAGAGTTAGTCTTCCTGCAGCCGCTTTGGAGAGAGACTGGGGCCGTAGTGTCCGGAGGTGTCCGTGATCGTGCTGATTAGCCGCTTCAGCTCCACCCCATCGTAAGACAAAGGCCCTGGGGCCGTCACACTCTTCTATAACAACAGTTAAAAATATATATGTATATAAAATATACCGCTGTACCGACGCCATGATAAGACTGATGTTACGCTGAGAGCAGCCGGGAAAAGCACTGACATGGGTGCAGCCTCTCTGGTGGTTGACTAATCAGAACGAGTGGCCGAGCTGACCAATCGGAGCACACTAGGCTCACAGGGAGGGGGGGGCAAGAGCTCCAACGAGTCGTTTAGTGGAGAAAGTGAATACTGCTGAATACACATGCTTGACAGAGATGCTGTATGCGAAACCAATGTGAGTTTGGAAAATTGCACAGTATAAATCTATTTTAGTATACCTCAACAATGTAATTATGATCAGTGGAAATGGCCATGACATGGGCCCTTTAATAAAATTAAGTAAATTCAACATAACAATTTTTTCAGTGCACATACACACTCCCTCCCGGTCCTCCCGATGGCCAGTCCGGGTCTCCCGGTGAGCGTGGAAGTGTGGTCTGCCACAAGCGGCAGTAAGAGCGGCGCTGTCAGCTCAGCTGACAGCCCCGCTGTAACGTAATGTAAACTCTGTGGAGGAACGGGGGGTCTATTTGCAAACTTTCAGGAGAGGCTCTATGATGTCACCGATGATGTCATCACATTCCGCATGACATCATGGCTGATAACGTTGTCACTGATGAAGACATCCCATTATTTTAAGCTTTTAAAATGACATCACCGATGCAGAATGCGATGACATCATCGGTGACATCACAGAGACTCTCCTGAAAGTTTGCAAATAGACCCCCCGTTCCTCCACAGAGTTAACGTTTTTTGACGATGCCAAGCAAACGCAGACAAGCCGCTCGCCCCGTGCGCAGACGCAGGAGACCTCAAAGAAGTCCCTGGCTGCTCGCAGACGCAAGAGAGTGGTCCGACGCAGACGCTAAGCAACGACAGGAAACATGTAGTACAAGCCTTTAAAAAGGTTATGCCTTTTTAAAAGCTTGTGCTACATTTTTAATGGTCCTTATGACCATTGCAAACTTTCAAGTTGAGGCTTTATGGCAGGGGTCTGCAACCTTTTTGACCAAAGGTGCCACAACCCTTTTCCACAATTTCTTTTGAAAAAAAAAAAGATATATATATATATATATATATATTTATTTTAAAAAGTTTGCAATAGTCATAAGGACCATTAAAAATGTAGCACAAGCTTTAAAAGGAAAACCTTTTTAAAAGCTTGTGCTACATGTTTCCTGTCGTTGCTTAGCGTCTGCGTCGGACCACTCTCTTGCGTCTGCGAGCAGCCAGGGACTTCTTCTGAGGTCTCCTGCGTCTGCGCACGGGGCGAGCGGCTTGTCTGCGTTTGCTTGGCAGGTGGGGAAAGTGAAAAAGCAGAACCTGCCTTGAGCAAGTCACTTAATCCTCAGTGGCCAACAGATCAGACTGTGGTTGTACTTGGCAGATTCCCGGTGTGAACTGTGAAGAACAGAGCATTGCTCTTGGTGAAAAGTCCCTGGATGAGTAGAATTAGTAAACAGTGCTATCGCCCTAACACATTCAGACCTCTGACATTGTAATACATTTAAGTCACAATTCTTTAACATACTTTAGTTAGGTCAGTCCATTTACATGTATAATGAAGTCATTGCAATATTGTTATTATTGATGTATTTATAAATATTTTAATTGTAATTTTTTTACACAGGCAACAAGTGATGTTAACCTTAAAAGGGAAGCAATCCTCAAGGCACTTTTCATCCACCTTGGTGAGGATGATGGACATCTCATTCGGGAGTATATGGTGAGTCATTGTAATTGCATTTGCCAGTCACATGTAGTGTTTTAAGATCCTAGTGTCAGGCATCAATTTTAGATAATTATTTTTTACCTTATAAGGAGCATGAAGGTTGAGCATATTTATATGTATGAATGTTGATATTCATCAACAGACTAAAGCATTTCAAACCATCACCTTGTTTCTTTATACGATGAGGTTGGCTTTATTCATTGTTTTTCTTATTGTCCAATGGAAAGACCATAATCAACAATGTCTTAGTCCACCTGTCAATCCTCTCTGACTTCTGACACTCATCACCAAGCGTATTGGGTCGTACGTAAATCTTTAAAAACACCTCACACATATTTAGTTTGATTCAGAAATATATATATAGTATGACCAGCTTTGTTTTAAGGGATTAATAGGTATGTGAGCAATATTACAAAAAATGTATAAGATAAAGTATGTCTTTAAAATTACATATATTGAATGAATACATGTTTTTTCTTTAAATATACAGGACATCGGAGGAGATGATGTCACCAGAGACCTGCAGAAATCTACCATGGGTGTATACGTCATCAACAAGGATGGTGGAGAACCTGGACATTATGACGACGTTGGGATTTTTGTTGAAGGACTAATCATTCTGGACAACATTGGATCTGTAGCCCGAGCTTGTGCCATCATGCTGGGAGTTATCTATACACTGAACATGGAGCTAAGGTACTACTATGAATTCATTCAGAAAGTGCTCTTGCAAATGGATGGTGAAAGGCTTTCCCCCAAAGTCCTTGGACTGAAGAACAAGATACATGCTGGACTGTAGGATTTCTTCAGCCGCTCTTGTGAACCGATGCCACTAAAGCATTACAAAAACACCAGTCAAACCTCAAAGGTTGGGAGAAGAATGTGGAAATGTTGATGGACTTAGAAGACATGTATTACATGTATTAATGTGTGGAAGGTTATATTCTCCTCAGCTGTTTAAAGCTCCCATGTCATGCTTTTCCGGTTATTACCCGTCCCCTTGTGTGTTATGAAGGTTTTTATGCATGTAAACGGTGTGCAGAGTCAAAACCCTCAAAGTACACCCTGTAGCGAGTAAAACTCTAACACAGAAAATACCTCCCCAAAACGCCTCGTTGGAGATACGTCACTGCCCATTTGAGTCTTCCATTTAGTTCCGGGTACCGCCTGATGTCATGCGGTACCCGGAACGAAATGGACCAATCCCGAAGAGCTATGGCCACACCAGCAGCGTCGTGTTCCTCCTCCAGAGGTTCGAAGAACCGGCATTTCACAGACGAAAGCTTCCAAAACATTGCCCAGTTTGAGGCCGGATATGCACAGCTTGTTTGGACCGTTTGGAGCAGGGGAAGATCTGGGTATACAACCTGTAAGTTTGCATTGTTATTTGTGTATTTATCAAACAAGACTGTTTAAATGTGTAAACTGTGTTGGACTGCTAAGCCATTGACACAGTGCTAACTAAGTTGCTAGAGTTTCCATATATCAACTCTAATATCAGCAGATGGCCTTGCATACATGTATCTCATAGCAGGAGAATGTCTGCATTCACACACAAAATACCTATTGACAGTATACTCCGGGTGATTTGCCGGTCAGTCGAAACGTAATTACATTATAGCTGGCGTAGCGATCTAACACACGGAGCTAGAGCTAGTTTCGGTCAGAAAAACATTTTTGTGATGCTACGTTGCTAGCGTTTAAATATATCAACTACAATGTCAGCAGATGGCCTTACATGTTTGTCATGGCAGGAGAATGTCTGCAGTCACACACACGGAATACTCATACAGTATACTGTACTGTGATTTACCGTACATTGTGACCGTACATATACTGCATGTAGCTAACGAGGCTAGCTGTATGCTAGCGCAAAACAATGTATTCATGCAAGTTACATTGTATGACCGAACGTAGCAGAATACCCGTATACGATTGCAATTATAAACACGTTATTGCTAGCCTAATATGAACCACTAGCTTTTGTTCATAGTAGTTTTATTACACTGCATTATAGTTGCCTTTCCTCCAAGCTAACGTTCATATCGTGTTAGCTACCAAGGTAAACAAAGCTAGGTTAGCATATTAGCAGGCAAGCTGTTCATTACACAACTACTACTAACGAATCTAAAACAACTAAGTTTCTCTAATATTTTGTGATTTGCATTTGATTTCGTCCAGCCAGATCCTGGCGGACAATCCATGACGGGGAAGGGATTCTACTACTACTGAGGGTGCTAAAAGGCACCGCACCGACTGTGCGCAGGCAAGATGCGAGGAGGAGGAATGGATGATATACCGTGTATATATGTATATTTATGTTCATTTTGTACATTTCTAAAAATAAAGTTTAATGGAAATACTTAGTAGGCCTATCCTTTCTTCCCTGAATTCATATATAGCAAACCATGATTTGATTTCTCATCAAACAGTAGTAGTTTATAACGGGTAAAAATAACTTACTCTTTGTTATGAGAGTCGCTCGTAGGCCACAACGGAAAGACAAGGAGACATACACGAGTTTACAAAACCACGGCACATTTATTGTAGTAAATGCAGAGACAGGGTGGTCGAGGGGAGAGGGTCGCTCAGTTCGTCCTTCTGCAGCCGCTTTGGAGAGAGACTCCGGGCCGCTGGGATTAATAGCACCGGCTACGGAGGTGTCCGTGATCGCGCTGATTACCCTCTTCAGCTCCACCCCACCGTAAGACAAAGGCCCTGAGGCCGTCACACTCTTCTATAACAACAGTTCAAAATATATATGTATATAAAATATACCGCTGTACCGACGCCATGATAAGACTGATGTTACGCTGAGAGCAGCCGGGAAAAGCACTGACATGGGCGCAGCCTCTCTGGTGGTTGACTAATCAGAACGAGTGGCCGAGCTGACCAATCGGAGCACACTAGGCTCACAGGGAGGGGGGGGCAAGAGCTCCAACGAGTCGTTTAGTGGAGAAAGTGAATACTGCTGAATACACATGCTTGACAGAGATGCTGTATGCGAAACCAATGTGAGTTTGGAAAATTGCACAGTATAAATCTATTTTAGTATACCTCAACAATGTAATTATGATCAGTGGAAATGGCCATGACATGGGCCCTTTAAGTCACATGCTTTATGTTACGTCAGGATTTATTCGCTGTCTGTTTCCACTGCACTTTGTTGCATTTCGTTTTTATCGAAACGGCAACTTTTTCTACCTTAGCCAAGCGTAAAACATTTTATTTTTTATATTGGCATTTTACATCTAGTTCTGGAGAAGAATGTGAACATATTACATGTATTAATGTGTGGAAGGTTATATTCTCCTCAGCTGTTTAAGTCACATGCTTCATGTTACGTCAGGATTTATTCTCTGTCTTTTTCCACTGCACTTTGTTGCTGTCATGGCCTCCACCTCTGCCTAGTCTGTCTCTCCCCGTGCGTGTGTGTGTGTCCACAATCCAATCACCTCTGCTATAAGACTCCGGCCCTGACTCCTCCACTTCGCCATATCGTAGACTCTGTAACCACAGTCAGTCACGTCTCCTGTGCCTGCAGCTTCAAGCCAGCCTGACTCCTATCCTGTCTCCAGACCACCTCCAACGTTGGACCCTGTCCCGCTCCTCCAGGCTCTTCTCCCTGCACTCTCCAACCTGGTCAGACCTCCGTTTCCTTGGACTCCGTCTAGCTTCCCTGGCTCAGACCCCCCTGCCCAGTAATATTCAATAAACGTTATTATTGTGCTTGAAACTCCTGCCTCCTGTCTCTGCTCTGCTCCTGGGTTCCCTGCTAGCCTTAACAGTGGCCAGATTGTACTGTTACTGTTAACGTTTATTGAATATTACTGGGCAGTAGGCAGGGGGGTCTGGGCCAGGGAAGCTAGACTGAGTCCAAGGGAGAGGGGAACGGAGGTCTGACCAAGTTGGAGAGTGCAGGGAGAAGAGCCTGGAGGAGCGGGACAGGGTCCAACGTTGGAGGTGGTCTGGAGACAGGATAGGAGTCAGGCTGGCTTGAAGCTGTAGGCACAGGAGACGTGACTGACTGTGGTTACAGAGTCTACGATATGGCGAAGTGGAGGAGTCAGGGCAGAGGTGATTGGATTGTGGACGCCACACACACACGGTGGAGGCCATGACAGTTGCATGTTGTTTTATTCGAATCAGAAGATGTTTCGTGTAAGACACATGCTTCATGTTACCTCATTTTGTACAAGATAATAAAGTAAGAGTATGTATCAAATATGTTGTTTGTTTTTATTTTAATATATTGAAAGTTAACATAGTAATAATGGCTGAAAATGTTTAATTAAATTCAACTTAATTTTTGTATGAAGAAATTAAACTTGAATTGATCTGAATGTACAAAAAGAAAAAAGGTTACTGTTACATAATCCATTTTAGTATACTTAACATGGGTTTAGTGAGTAAATTCTACTCGGAATAGTTGAGGTGAAAATTATCAGTATAATTAAATTGAAATTACTCAAAAATAATAAGTACAGTGAACTTAAAAAAAAAATCTGGATTTAGATAACTTTCTTTCGTGCAACCACTTACCTTAAAGCTCCCATGTCATGCTTTTCCGGTTATTACCCGTCCCCTTGTGTGTTATGAAGGTTTTTATGCATGTAAACGGTGTGCAGAGTCAAAACCCTCAAAGTACACCCTGTAGCGAGTAAAACTCTAACACAGAAAATACCTCCCCAAAACGCCTCGTTGGAGATACGTCACTGCCCATTTGAGTCTTCCATTTAGTTCCGGGTACCGCCTGATGTCATGCGGTACCCGGAACGAAATGGACCAATCCCGAAGAGCTATGGCCACACCAGCAGCGGCGTGTTCCTCCTCCAGAGGTTCGAAGAACCGGCATTTCACAGACGAAAGCTTCCAAAAACATTGCCCAGTTTGAGGCCGGATATGCACAGCTTGTTTGGACCGTTTGGAGCAGGGGAAGATCTGGGTATACAACCTGTAAGTTTGCATTGTTATTTGTGTATTTATCAAACAAGACTGTTTAAATGTGTAAACTGTGTTGGACTGCTAAGCCATTGACACAGTGCTAACTGTGCTAACTAAGTTGCTAGAGTTTCCATATATCAACTCTAATATCAGCAGATGGCCTTGCATACATGTATCTCATAGCAGGAGAATGTCTGCATTCACACACAAAATACCTATTGACAGTATACTGCGGGTGATTTGCCGGTCAGTCGCGAAACGTAATTACATTATAGCTGGCGTAGCGATCTAACACACGGAGCTTGAGCTAGTTTTGGTCAGAAAAACATTTTGTGATGCTACGTTGCTAGCGTTTAAATATATCAACTACAATGTCAGCAGACGGCCTTACATGTTTGTCATGGCAGGAGAATGTCTGCAGTCACACACACGGAATACTCATACAGTATACTCCGGTTTACCGTACATTGTGACCGTACATATACTGCATGTAGCTAACGAGGCTAGCTGTATGCTAGCGCAAAACAATGTATTCATGCAAGTTACATTGTATGGTAGCAGAATACCCGTATACGATTGCAATTATAAACACGTTATTGCTAGCCTAATATGAACCACTAGCTTTTGTTCATAGTAGTTTTATTACACTGCATTATAGTTGCCTTTCCTCCAAGCTAACGTTCATATCGTGTTAGCTACCAAGGTAAACAAAGCTAGGTTAGCATATTAGCAGGCAAGCTGTTCATTACACAACTACTACTAACGAATCTAAAACAACTAAGTTTCTCTAATATTTTGTGATTTGCATTTGATTTCGTCCAGCCAGATCCTGGCGGACAATCCATGACGGGGAAGGGATTCTACTACTACTGAGGCCTCGTGCTAAAAGGCACCGCACCGCACCGGCTGTGCGCAGGCAAGAGGAGGAGGAATGGATGATATACCGTGTATATATGTATATTTATGTTCATTTTGTACATTTCTAAAAATAAAGTTTAATGGAAATACTTAGTAGGCCTATCCTTTCTTCCCTGAATTCATATATAGCAAACCATGATTTGATTTCTCATCAAACAGTAGTAGTTTATAACGGGTAAAAATAACTTACTCTTTGTTATGAGAGTAGCTCGTAGGCCACAACGGAAAGACAAGGAGACATACACGAGTTTACAAAACCACGGCACATTTATTGTGGTAAATGCAAAGATAGGTGGTTGAGAGGATCGCAGAGTTAGTCTTCCTGCAGCCGCTTTGGAGAGAGACTGGGGCCGTAGTGTCCGGAGGTGTCCGTGATCGTGCTGATTAGCTTCTTCAGCTCCACCGTAAGACAAAGGCCCTGGGGCCGTCACACTCTTCTATAACAACAGTTAAAAATATATATGTATATAAAATATACCGCTGTACCGACGCCATGATAAGACTGATGTTACGCTGAGAGCAGCCGGGAAAAGCACTGACATGGGCGCAGCCTCTCTGGTGGTTGACTAATCAGAACGAGTGGCCGAGCTGACCAATCGGAGCACACTAGGCTCACAGGGAGGGGGGGGCAAGAGCTCCAACGAGTCGTTTAGTGGAGAAAGTGAATACTGCTGAATACACATGCTTGACAGAGATGCTGTATGCGAAACCAATGTGAGTTTGGAAAATTGCACAGTATAAATCTATTTTAGTATACCTCAACAATGTAATTATGATCAGTGGAAATGGCCATGACATGGGCCCTTTAATAAAATTAAGTAAATTCAACATAACAATTTTTTCAGTGCACATACACACTCCCTCCCGGTCCTCCCGATGGCCAGTCCGGGTCTCCCGGTGAGCGTGGAAGTGTGGTCTGCCACAAGCGGCAGTAAGAGCGGCGCTGTCAGCTCAGCTGACAGCCCCGCTGTAACGTAATGTAAACTCTGTGGAGGAACGGGGGGTCTATTTGCAAACTTTCAGGAGAGGCTCTATGATGTCACCGATGATGTCATCACATTCCGCATGACATCATGGCTGATAACGTTGTCACTGATGAAGACATCCCATTATTTTAAGCTTTTAAAATGACATCACCGATGCAGAATGCGATGACATCATCGGTGACATCACAGAGACTCTCCTGAAAGTTTGCAAATAGACCCCCCGTTCCTCCACAGAGTTAACGTTTTTTGACGATGCCAAGCAAACGCAGACAAGCCGCTCGCCCCGTGCGCAGACGCAGGAGACCTCAGAAGAAGTCCCTGGCTGCTCGCAGACGCAAGAGAGTGGTCCGACGCAGACGCTAAGCAACGACAGGAAACATGTAGTACAAGCCTTTAAAAAGGTTATGCCTTTTTAAAAGCTTGTGCTACATTTTTAATGGTCCTTATGACCATTGCAAACTTTCAAGTTGAGGCTTTATGGCAGGGGTCTGCAACCTTTTTGACCAAAGGTGCCACAACCCTTTTCCACAATTTCTTTTGAAAAAAAAAAAGATATATATATATATATATATATATTTATTTTAAAAAGTTTGCAATAGTCATAAGGACCATTAAAAATGTAGCACAAGCTTTAAAAAGGAAAACCTTTTTAAAAGCTTGTGCTACATGTTTCCTGTCGTTGCTTAGCGTCTGCGTCGGACCACTCTCTTGCGTCTGCGAGCAGCCAGGGACTTCTTCTGAGGTCTCCTGCGTCTGCGCACGGGGCGAGCGGCTTGTCTGCGTTTGCTTGGCAGGTGGGGAAAGTGAAAAAGCAGAACCTGCCTTGAGCAAGTCACTTAATCCTCAGTGGCCAACAGATCAGACTGTGGTTGTACTTGGCAGATTCCAGGTGTGAACTGTGAAGAACAGAGCATTGCTCTTGGTGAAAAGTCCCTGGATGAGTAGAATTAGTAAACAGTGCTATCGCCCTAACACATTCAGACCTCTGACATTGTAATACATTTAAGTCACAATTCTTTAACATACTTTAGTTAGGTCAGTCCATTTACATGTATAATGAAGTCATTGCAATATTGTTATTATTGATGTATTTATAAATATTTTAATTGTAATTTTTTACACAGGCAACAAGTGATGTTAACCTTAAAAGGGAAGCAATCCTCAAGGCACTTTTCATCCACCTTGGTGAGGATGATGGACATCTCATTCGGGAGTATATGGTGAGTCATTGTAATTGCATTTGCCAGTCACATGTAGTGTTTTAAGATCCTAGTGTCAGGCATCAATTTTAGATAATTATTTTTTACCTTATAAGGAGCATGAAGGTTGAGCATATTTATATGTATGAATGTTGATATTCATCAACAGACTAAAGCATTTCAAACCATCACCTTGTTTCTTTATACGATGAGGTTGGCTTTATTCATTGTTTTTCTTATTGTCCAATGGAAAGACCATAATCAACAATGTCTTAGTCCACCTGTCAATCCTCTCTGACTTCTGACACTCATCACCAAGCGTATTGGGTCGTACGTAAATCTTTAAAAACACCTCACACATATTTAGTTTGATTCAGAAATATATATATAGTATGACCAGCTTTGTTTTAAGGGATTAATAGGTATGTGAGCAATATTACAAAAAATGTATAAGATAAAGTATGTCTTTAAAATTACATATATTGAATGAATACATGTTTTTTCTTTAAATATACAGGACATCGGAGGAGATGACGTCACCAGAGACCTGCAGAAATCTACCATGGGCGTATACGTCATCAACAAGGATGGTGGAGAACCTGGACATTATGACGACGTTGGGATTTTTGTTGAAGGACTAATCATTCTGGACAACATTGGATCTGTAGCCCGAGCTTGTGCCATCATGCTGGGAGTTATCTATACACTGAACATGGAGCTAAGGTACTACTATGAATTCATTCAGAAAGTGCTCTTGCAAATGGATGGTGAAAGGCTTTCCCCCAAAGTCCTTGGACTCAAAGGTTGGGAGAAGAATGTGGAAATGTTGATGGACTTAGAAGACATGTATTACATGTATTAATGTGTGGAAGGTTATATTTTCCTCAGCTGTTTAAGTCACATGCTTTATGTTACGTCAGGATTTATTCGCTGTCTGTTTCCACTGCACTTTGTTGCATTTCGTTTTTATCGAAACGGCAACTTTTTCTACCTTAGCCAAGCGTAAAACATTTTATTTTTTATATTGGCATTTTACATCTAGTTCTGGAGAAGAATGTGAACATATTACATGTATTAATGTGTGGAAGGTTATATTCTCCTCAGCTGTTTACGTCACATGCTTCATGTTACGTCAGGATTTATTCTCTGTCTTTTTCCACTGCACTTTGTTGCTGTCATGGCCTCCACCTCTGCCTAGTCTGTCTCTCCCCGTGCGTGTGTGTGTGTCCACAATCCAATCACCTCTGCTATAAGACTCCGGCCCTGACTCCTCCACTTCGCCATATCGTAGACTCTGTAACCACAGTCAGTCACGTCTCCTGTGCCTGCAGCTTCAAGCCAGCCTGACTCCTATCCTGTCTCCAGACCACCTCCAACGTTGGACCCTGTCCCGCTCCTCCAGGCTCTTCTCCCTGCACTCTCCAACCTGGTCAGACCTCCGTTTCCTTGGACTCCGTCTAGCTTCCCTGGCTCAGACCCCCCTGCCCAGTAATATTCAATAAACGTTATTATTGTGCTTGAAACTCCTGCCTCCTGTCTCTGCTCTGCTCCTGGGTTCCCTGCTAGCCTTAACAGTGGCCAGATTGTACTGTTACTGTTAACGTTTATTGAATATTACTGGGCAGTAGGCAGGGGGGTCTGGGCCAGGGAAGCTAGACTGAGTCCAAGGGAGAGGGGAACGGAGGTCTGACCAAGTTGGAGAGTGCAGGGAGAAGAGCCTGGAGGAGCGGGACAGGGTCCAACGTTGGAGGTGGTCTGGAGACAGGATAGGAGTCAGGCTGGCTTGAAGCTGTAGGCACAGGAGACGTGACTGACTGTGGTTACAGAGTCTACGATATGGCGAAGTGGAGGAGTCAGGGCAGAGGTGATTGGATTGTGGACGCCACACACACACGGTGGAGGCCATGACAGTTGCATGTTGTTTTATTCGAATCAGAAGATGTTTCGTGTAAGACACATGCTTCATGTTACCTCATTTTGTACAAGATAATAAAGTAAGAGTATGTATCAAATATGTTGTTTGTTTTTATTTTAATATATTGAAAGTTAACATAGTAATAATGGCTGAAAATGTTTAATTAAATTCAACTTAATTTTTGTATGAAGAAATTAAACTATTGAATTGATCTGAATGTACAAAAAGAAAAAAGGTTACTGTTACATAATCCATTTTAGTATACTTAACATGGGTTTAGTGAGTAAATTCTACTCGGAATAGTTGAGGTGAATATTATCAGTATAATTAAATTGAAATTACTCAAATAATAAGTACAGTGAACTTAAAAAAAAAATCTGGATTTAGATAACTTTCTTTCGTGCAACCACTTACCTTAATAAAATTAAGTAAATTCAACATAACAATTTTTTCAGTGCACATACACACTCCCTCCCGGTCCTCCCGATGGCCAGTCCGGGTCTCCCGGTGAGCGTGGAAGTGTGGTCTGCCACAAGCGGCAGTAAGAGCGGCGCTGTCAGCTCAGCTGACAGCCCCGCTGTAACGTAATGTAAACTCTGTGGAGGAACGGGGGTCTATTTGCAAACTTTCAGGAGAGGCTCTATGATGTCACCGATGATGTCATCACATTCCGCATGACATCATGGCTGATAACTTGTCACTGATGAAGACATCCCATTATTTTAAGCTTTTAAAATGACATCACCGATGCAGAATGTGTTTACTTGCCTGCCTTCTGGTTAGACGCAAGCACTCAAGGTCATTGACAAAACGTATTTGTAAGTAAATGTTTTGTTGTGAACAACATTAGCCTCCCTTAACTTTACTTTTACAATAAAACTTTTTAAACCTCATAATAAATCTCAGTTCAGAAAAGGTTTCCCACACGTGCTCCCATCGGCGCATGAAGTGATGCATGTTGTTTGTGTAAATCAGGGTTAGTGGGAGATAATTGCAAAAACATGGCTTAGGGTCTTTCACTCATTAAATCTGCATATTGTTTATTCTGGTCACAGAAGCTGAGACTTTACCCCGGGCTGCGAGAGACTGATGTCTTTATAGACAGCTTTTATCCTTTGATCCTGTCACAACCAAGATGGATCAGATCAGAAGCTGTTGCAACACTGTGTGTGAAGATTAAAGTTAGCAACACCCAACCTCCTGTACGACCGTAGTAGCCTGAGATGTTGAACTGCTTTTACTAATACAGCTGTGTGCGTTTTTATGTGTTTATATGAGTGACAGAGAGATTTGCAAAGCAGGAGGCATGATCATTTGTAATCATCTCACCGTATGTTACATGCAGGGCAGTGTGCGCCTGCTGTGACAGCTCAAGAGTGATGCAATAAAAAAGAGCAGAGAGAAACAGTTGAGGAACGTGCCTGGACTGCATAAATAGCTTCAATGGAGACATATTTTCTTAAACAGGGCCAAACAAATCCAGTCCTGCATGAGATAGAGTATAACATAGGTGAGAAAAAACATTTGCTTTGGTGAAACATTTTTATTTGTGATTTATAAAATCATGAATAATCATAATAAAGACTTATTTACTTTCAATATAAAAGACACAAATCTTGCAAATGTCAGAAAGAGACACCCCAGCAGACGTATTTCTAACTGTATCCTTATTTTTCCCATTCTGATAGCAGATGACAGAAAAAATGACAGCTCTGTAAGGCCTTTCCAAATGCCTAAAGTTATTTCAATCCTATGTCAATAAAAGTGTTTTCTATACTTTAAGGTAAGTCAAACACATTTACTGTGTAGATTAACCTCTGTAGAAGGGCATTTTAATATTGGAATTTAGCCACAGCAACACATTTCTTAAGTACATTTCATTATAAGACACCACAGATATTGCCTAACAAATAACAGTTAAATCAAAACCTCTCTTATACAGAGTTGTAGCTGTGTAAACTGTAGCTATAGTATATATACAACAAATATGAACTGTATATAAATATAAACTATATGTGTACAAATATAAGCTTCACAGATAAGGTGTATTGAAATAGACGGGCAATTCATAAACAAGTGTGTATATCTGATGCTTCTCAAGGGCTTGCTCTAGTACTCTGTGAGGGCACTTATAAAAGGCCTGCTTTGTGAAAGAGAAAATCCCACACAGGCAATATTGTTGCTCTGGAAGAGTATTTCATCAGTCTGTGATCTTGCTCATGTACAAATTATACAAACACACACACAGACATACACACACAGTTACACGTGCACACACGCACAAATGCACAAGGACACATGGAGAGAAACAGAAAAGTAGAAAGAGAGGTGTGTGATTCAGATGGAGAAACCTTTGTTAAAAATGGACCAATAACCTTTATCCTACCAACTATGGTACATACAGACCCCAGATGCATGCTATTTGTCATATCCCAAAATGCTTTCATTACAATTTTCAATGACTGTCAATCTTTTTTTTCTTATTGAATTCATATCATGGAAAAATGTGTTGCAAATGTTGCTTTCATATTTGCCATGAACCCCAATAGTCCCTTATAGTATCACACACTATAAGGGAGGGTAGGGGCACTCTGTCAGTCATTTGCAGGGGTTTACAACAGATGAAACACATTCCTCATTAATCTGTCCACTTGTTTTACACAATATGCCAAACAATTGTAACTTTTTTTAAAGGTCCCCTATTATACTCTTTTTCAACAATATATTATAGGTCTCAGATATATACAAAACATGTCTCTGGAGTGTTTGGCTCAAATTGCCAAACAGATCATGTATTGTAGCATACCATAAACCCCTCTGTTTCAGCCCTGTTTCAAAAGTGCTGATTCTGTGTCTGTCTTAAATGCAAATTTCTTGGACCGTTACTTTTTTCACTGTACATTAATGACTTGCCTAATGTATGTCCTGAGTTGAATGTGCAAATGTATGCCGATGATGCGGTCATCTTTATACACGGGAAAAACACTGAAATGATTGCATCTTGTCTCTCTAATGCTTTGGACAAGGTTCAACACTGGCTGAACAACATTTGCTTACAGTTAAATGTAAAAAAAAACAGTATGCATGATGTTCAGTAAACGACCAGTCAAAATCGAAGGATCCAACGTGTTTTTAAACGGAGCAGAAATAGAACTAGTGTCCCACTTCAAGTATCTTGGAGTCATACTGGACTCGAACTTGACTTTAAGAAACATATTAAGAAAGTATCCAATACTATTAAATTCAACTTGCAAAATGTTAAACAAATTAGACCCTTCTTAACTGTCAATGCTGTAAAGTCATACCTCCACTGTATGATTCTATCCCACATTGAATACTGTTTTACAAACTGGTCGTTTGCTTGTGCCACAAACCTGAAACCAATAGAACAGCTGTACAAGAGAGCTATCAAGGTGTTTGACAGAAAGCCTGTACCATCCTTGAAAAACACAATTTCTTGAGCTTTGACCATTTTAAGTCTTTTAAAAGTATGTGCTTTATTTATAAATGTTTTCATGGACTGGCCCCCCCTCCCTTAGGGGAATTCATCCACAAAAAACACACTGGACGCTGCACTAGGTCAGAAACCAGAGGAGACTGTGAGGTCCACCGCAGACGGACCACTTTTGGACAAAATGTCCTTTCCATTAAAGGCAGCTCTTTGTGGAATAGCCTCCCAACTGAGATACGGGATTGTCCCACTCTCAATAACTTCAAAGGTCAACTCAAAGAGTGGTTGAGAAACAAACATCCGTGCAATCACCGCTAAATGCACTTTAACACAGGGGTATCTCCTCTTGCACTTTAGATAGCTCTTGTATCTTCTCTTGCACTGTATATGTGTCGTTGCTGCTGTATTGTATTACCATGTCATAAATACTTGTGTATGCTGCTCTTGCTCTTTTGCACCTTTTGCATATCATGTATTTTGTTTTTGCTATGTTTGTAAAATGTGAACTTCTTAAATGTTTTATGTGAGGGACTGCGGATGGAAATTAGCTCAAAGCTAAATCTGGCACTGTTACGCTTGACACATTTTAATGTTTTAAGTGTTCATTACTGTGCATTGTCCCTGCCAAATGAACTATTAATAATAATAATAATACAAAAATGAGCTTCCACTCCCCTCTGGTTTGAAAAAACACAATGGTGCTCTAGGAGGAGATTCAGGTGATAAGGTGGGCGGCAGTTACCTTTGTGATTGGCTAATGGTTGAATAACCCAAAAAGAAATCGTGGTTACATTAGTTATTTTTGAATACCTCAGTTGGTAGGCTGACCATTTTTTCTTAAAAATGGTTTCAAGATGAAGGTCTATAGTCATTGGTTATACAGTCATATTTGTCAGGAAAGATTCAGCTCTGCAATGACAATTCTGGGTACATATTATGCACATTTTCAGATTCAAACTTGTATTTTTTGTTTCGAGCAAAACATTTTTACATGCTTTAATGTTTAAAAAACAAATTATCAGAAAGAAAACAAATCTTTGTTCCCAGGTGTATCTGTATGTATTCTCTGTTATAAACACTTTAGTTTTTGCACTTATCTCTTTAAGCCCCCTCCAAAAAGAAGTCCCAGTCTGTTCTGTGAGACAAATTACAAAAGAAGTTGCTGTGGTAAAGCAGCTGTAACAACAACTAGCGCTCTTATGAGTTAAAAGTGTCAGGATGGATGGATTGATTGGGAGTTACTGTGCCGCACAGCGGTGAATGCAGCAATCACTGTTAAGTATGTGTGAAACAGCTCATGCCAATCAGCTAATACAGGCATGACTTCAGCACTCTGCCTGAACTAACCCTATGCTTCATTACTTTATTCAGCCTGCAATTAATGAAATTACCATCCACACTATGTAGCCTACACTGAAAACCTGGAGAGGTGTTTCAAGCTAATAATAAATATATAAAAAATGTATTAACCCCTAAAGCTCACGTGTTAACACCTAATGCCTAGTAATGAAATGTTAAAGGGGACCTATCATGCAAAATGCACTTTTTGATGTCTTTCATACATAAATATGTGTTCCCGGTGTGTCAGGGAACTCATAAAGTGTCAGAAAATAAAACCCTCTCTCTTTTCCTCCGCACCCAAATCTCTAAAAACGGGGGTAAACGGAGCTGATCCAGATTTGCGTCCGATATGACGTAATGTCAGAAATGCGGACCCACGGCACTATCAAACTAAGAAAGTTGCTATCAGAAACAATGCCCGACTATTTTGGACGTAATATGGTCTTTGTTTACATTCGCAAGCATCGCTAACACTCAGAGCTAACGCAGTACTGGAGAGAGCATGTGTAAAATAAGCAGGAGATAAAAAAAGGAACTAACCTTGTGGTAAACCGGCAAGAGAAAAAGCATTTGAGCTCCATACTGTTTCAGAAATAATCCTTGATGTGGTTTGAAACATTAATCACAGGAGCATTTGGCTGAATCTGCCGGGTAATTCTGAGCAGGCATTAGCTCCACCTCCTCTTTTTTTTTTCAAGCTAAGGACCCCGAACCTGCAGTTCTCTAACAGGGCTGGAATAGAGGAATATGAGGGATGTCTAAAATGCATGATCTGTTTGGTATTTTGAGCAAAACACATCATATACTGTACATGTTTTTTATATATTGTTTTTTTTTATTGCCTAAAAATAGCATAATAGAAGACCTTTAAAACAAAAATGTTGGTTTTATTTGCCGTATACTACTGGAGTTGCAGTTAGATGGATTTTGTTACCATCGCACAGAGCTGGACAAAATGTTTCCCCCGTTTCCAGTCTTTATGCTAATCTAACCATCTGCATGCTGGTGGTATCAATATTTTAATCTAGGTCTCAGCAAGAAAGTGAATAAATGTTTTTTCCTCAAATGTGGAGTGGTTTTGTTATGGTACTCAATTATTTCCTGGATTATGTTCTTTCTGTTTGGCCAGTTGCTGCTTTTTTATTGTGTAATATTATGTTAGTGTATTTAGTGTTGCAACTTTCAATTATTTATGTGCTTGTGTTCTCTCACACATCCGGCTGTTTGAACACAGGCAGCAGAGCAGTGTCAGAGGCATAAATAAGTCAACAACATGGCTTTATATTTGACACGTCGACACACACATCAGCGATTGCTACAGTGTTGCACTGTGTTCAACAGTGGCAAGGAGTATTTGCAAAGGAAAATAAGAGAACAGTACACACCCACACACATAAACAGGACTCCACAAGACCTCCGCATTAAGGACTGTCTGTCCAAACAGGAAAAAAATACAGCAGCGCAGAGTAAAACCTAGAGTTTATGAGAAAACACAGAAACATATACAGTCTGTGTGTATAAGGCTGATAATGGCCCTGTAATAATATAATAAGGCCATGCTGACCCATCGGTGTCCTCTGCTAGAGATAATGGATGTATTGTAAATTGTTTGTTTACAATAAAATGTGCTTGTTTGACCAACCCATTAAGATATAGCTTACACATATATCAGCATTTTTATCAGCAGTACCAGTTATAAATCTATCAGTACTAGCCTTTAACTCCCATATTCATCCAATGACAATAAAATAGAATAAATATGTCAGTGTTTGTGTGTGTGTATTTGTACCACTGCTGCATGTGTTCCTACACTGGTGATAATGGATGGTGGGTCACATGGGAGGCAGTGTGATCCCTGAGCAGTGTGAATCTGTCACCACGGTGACAGGCTGGACTGGAGTATGATTAATCCTCACTTCTTCTGTGCATTTGTCATAAAGCTTTGATATGTACTTCCTATATTGCACTTTTTTGTGCTGACAAAAGGCGAATATAGGTGAGAATGGTGCGAGAATTGTCCATTTATTTATATCAGTTATGATTGCATTGTACTGATCAAAGTAATTGCTGAGATCTGAGAGCTCTAAAATTGCTTAAACAAAGTCACACAAAAGCTGCAGATAAGAGATATCGAATAATCAAACAGTTTAATCATATTATTGAAAGTGAGCATGCTCAAAAAGTCAATAATAATACATCATGGCACAAGAAAACATTCGGAATCCACAAACTGAACCAGAAAGTCAATTTGTAAGATATGATGAATGCTTACAATGAATGATTGTCTAATTATTCTTTTTTTCACCCATCCAAGGCACATCGCTTCTGCCAATTTTCTCATTGAACTTGTATTTGACATTGATTGGAATAAATAAAAACTACATGAATATTATTCAACTAACACACCGGAATAATCTGTTACTGAGAATCAGGTACAAGACTTAGGCTTTAATATAATCTTTTGTACTGTTCAACTATTATTTTTGCACTCTGGTTCAACTGTCCCTAATCCATTATGTTTGCAGCTCTCTGGATGTGAGGTTAAAGAAGAGAGACTTACTACATTTTCCCTCAGTAAATCCATATCGGGTTTGCAAAAGCAACAGAGCCCAAATCCAACTAATGCACATTATAGACCTTTCTGTTCCCTCCTTTGGGGATTAGAGGGGCTACCTCTGAGGGCATAGTAAGATGAGTGTGACCCACATTGCAGATACACACATGCAGGCACTGAGACACTGACTTTGGTTCTCATAATGTGATGAGTGTAAGTGTATAAAGTGTGTATTTAGATTTGATGTGCATTTCTTAGAGATCTCTCACTAGGATCAATGTCAGAATGGCTGACACAGTCGGGAGCTTTAGTATGATAACAGCTGTGTCATCCTATATATCTCAATAAGCCCTGGATTCGGTTATACTGTACACACAAGCTGCAATGAGGATACAGAAACACACACACACAAAAAGGGAGAGAGGCATATTGTTACAGGGTGATACACAGACACATAAAATAGACACTTTCTTTTATGGGATTCAATGGGGCTGCAAATGGGGAGGAGGGAGATGTGGTCAGACGCTGCGGATGGCTGTCTGCAGAGAAGACCCAGCCACACCACGGACATCCTTCAGATTGTTTCTAATGGCCCTGTAAATATCACATTACACATTTGGACAAAAAGTGTCACTTTAAGTGTTTCATTTAAAGCTGGTCATCACTCAGTTTGAAGATAAGGGACAACATAAGGAATGCAATTCAAACAGAGAGCCATATTGCTTCCTAATACAATAAACAATGCTCAGCCAGTATCTCAGAATCAGCTTGAGATAAAGGCCAAACTTCCTCATATATATTTGATCAAGTATAAAAAACATCGCCTTTACTTATGCCAATGATGTGTCTTTCAAAGTCAGAGTCTAAATTACTTCCAAGGTTCCTTAAATACATCATCATTACTTGTAACGTGCCAAAGTAGAGTTAGAGTTAGAGTAAATACTCATATATGTTAAATGAAAATCAGCTATGTATTGTTTGCCAGCATTAACCACAATGAGTTACTTGTCTTAACAGCTTAAGGAAACATTCAGTGACTAACTTCCATATTGAAATGACGATGGGAAGATTTTTTGGTTTTCAAATCCAACCTTTTTACTTGTACAAGCAAGACTGTGTTTTTCCTCTTTCCTAACTGACTCTATACTCTTGATTTAATGTGGGCAATGACGGTAACTGTTTATCTCTTTTTTAACTTGGCTCTAATTTGGCCTTGCAGGAGATATTTTGAAATGTCAGCCCATGTGAACATATCTTTTGGAAACTCTCCAAAATGATGCCACTGGCATATTTTTCATGGTGAAGAAATATGTCTCCCGAATTCAACATCATGCCTCTTGATTGCGATTTTAATTTGTTTGGTTGACATTTGAGGCACAGAGAAAAAAGCAGCATGTGGTTGTGGGTAGTAGAATAATGGGATTTATTGATAATAATAAAAAAGATAAATCTTGCCTTATACCTTATAAGACTCAAAGAATCTTCCAAAATTTGAGCGAAATCGTTGTATCTTTTATCTTGTCTTCACCACTGAGGGCCTGTGCTACTGTTCAGCAAAAGTAACATGTGCTTGTTTTAAATATCAATAAACCTTATGTGCAAACTTTCCCCTCACATGCGGATCATCATATTAATGTATTTAAGATGTTAGAGTATGACTGTGCATGTTCACTTGTGTATTTAGTGTTTAAAGGTCAGTGGTGTATATTTGTTTGTGTGTACTAGCCTTTAACTCCCACATAGATCAAATGACTAAAAATGAATAAAATGTTGGTCAAAGATCCTGAACTGCAGGCATATGTTCGACAAACTAAACTCTAAACCCTTCAAAAGAATCCAAAAATAGATTGTGACATTATAAACCTCATCACCAAATAGCTTCCACAAATGTCAAAATGCCCTCAGTATTAACGAGTGATCTTCAAATATAACACTTAAAGGCCCTGGGTGTATACAGCTGCAACTCCAACCAAAGCACATATGTTGTTTTTGTTAGACTGGGTCCATAACTGCTTAATTCTGACCCGAATATACTTCAAACTAATATAGTGCTATTTTTATACTGAATTTGTAAGCGTGATTCATATGTTGTTTCACATTTACTGATTTGGGGCAATGGGTCTCTTAGGGGTCAGGAACCCTCAAGAGGTGGCAATTACTGGTTTCGACCTCTAAAGATCTTTCAAATAAAAAGGAATGAATGACTCTTGGGTGAAACTTGTCATTTAAGGGGTCACTGTCAAATGCCACAGTTTTAAGTTAATATTGAATACATACTATGTAGGTAGATGTCGTTGAGTTTTGTTATTCTCAATCATTGTGAGTTAAATAGTTTATGTTTATGTTTTACTTAGAGTTCACATCATCATGCATTTAAAGCAGGCTCTATTTATGATCAATGATCGACGTTTTTCTTTTTGACCTACATAACTATGGAAATATGTATGTTAGTGGTGAAATGATGGTCCTGTAAACACTGCATTTGTGGAATTACTGTAATGGTAGCAGTCAGATAAGGACACTTCTGACGAAAGCTTTCTACCCTTGGGCTGTTCCAAATATTATCTTGGCACTAGACAGAATTGGGATTTAGAATCATAGAGTAACTGGCTCTGTACCTCTCAGAAATCCTTTGGAAAGGGATCCGAATGTGGAGCGGGGTGGATTTAGTGAATTTGGCGCAGGGCACTGATGCACAGTATGCGATGGAGTCGTGGTCTTCACGGTTTTGTTCTTTACAGGAAAGGTCTAATAGGGGTTCACTGCCCTCTCTGCTAACTCTGAAATCCTACTACTTGTGTCTGATTAAAACACTGTAATGTATTCTTGAGCGTGCTAGCTTCAACACCCACACAACTCTGGGCCGGGCTTCTCCCAGTGCCTGACTGGAGTAGGATCTTGTTTCATGTAGTGTACCGGTGTGTGTGTAATCAAGTACTGCTCTGAGATAGGGAACGACAGGCAATTGAGGAATGATTAAAAGACACTAAATCATCCTGTCACTGTGTGTGTGTGTGTGTGTGTGTGTGTGTGTGTGTGTGTGTGTGTGTGTGTGTGTGTGTGTGTGTGTGTGTGTGTGTGTGTGTGTGTGTGTGTGTGTGTGTGTGTGTGTGTGTGTGTGTGTGTGTGTGTGTGTGTGTGTGTGTGTGTGTGTGTGTGTGTGTGTGTGTGTCTTCCAGTATGCTGTAAATCTCTGATCTGTTGTTGTGTGCTTTTTTCCAGCATAGTTTCCTTTCATCACAGCAGCTCGCTGGGACGAGCGGACATAACTCATCGAAAGTGGCCGCCTGACGGTGGACATTATTTCCTGTCTAAATTAATGGGATAAATTGGACACCGGAGTTGGCATCGAACAAGTAAACATTACACACACACCAAGAAGCTTGCATCAGTGTCTCTATCATTCTTGCATACAGATTTGTCTATGTCTTCCTGTTGTTCTCCCTCTCTTTTTAAAAGAGCAAAGAAACTGCATTGTCTATGTGAAATATATAAAGATATTAAAAGTTCAAACTGCGGTGTGTGACTTTGCAGTAGCTTGGTTTGGGACACGATCACAATGTTATTTTGTTCCCTTGGGGTGGGGGGTCCCTGTTCCTGCTGCTGTACAAAGACATATTGTACTAGCCTGACTGTCATTAACTGTTCCTGTATACCCCCCCTCCTCTGAGACAGTACACTGTAGAGGTTGTTGGCCAGGCCTGATGCTCAGAGGACTAACAATTATTGGCAAATGTGCAGCAGCAGAGAATAGCTACAAAGGTACAGAGCGATGAGCAGCTAAAAGCTAAAACCGCTGATTAGAAAGTGTGTATCATATCATTTAATTCCATAAGAGCACATTGTTTTGTTATAGAACAGGTCGGTTTATTGCAAAATGAATAAGGCACTAAATGATATGACCTTTTTTAAAAAACGGAAAAGGTCAGCCATGAAAGACAAGTGGTCGTTTAGATCTTAACTTCCAACAACTCCATACTGACTGCCTGGTGTGACCATCACTAATGTTACACTGTGCTGCCCTCTGCTGGTACATACGCTGAAACCATAGTCTTACGTGGAGAGAGTTATGTCACTTAAAAGCAATTATGGACACACATTTTCTTGTTCAAATACAGAGCTGATGGCTTCTTTCCATGCCTCTTAGTTAGTGATTGTTCTGTTAAGTGACTTTGCTTTCACCTTTAAAACTGCTATGCACTAATCTTAATCTTATTCTCTTCCTCCTCTGCTGCATTTTAAACATGTCTTCCTCTGGTTCAGCAGTGGCAGCTAGACATTCCTGATTCACCCCAGCATGACTCAGCATGTACTGCGAACACATGCTTGGCAGTAAGAGAGAGAAGGGCAAAAACAAACACCAGCACACATGCACACACCCACTGATGGAAGAAGGTGACATTCACCAGGACGTCCGCCAATCCAGAGTAGAACAAGGGTAGATTTAACTTTTGGAGCCCCATAACAGCTCTACTGCTGTATGTTCATTTGTGTGAGCATGCATGGAACAGTATAAACCCACTATCTGATCACACTTTCCGTGTCAATAACTCTCCATGTAGTACAAATAAAAACTGCCTACTACTTTTTGTTGGATGGGTTTCATGGATTTTTGTGTTATTCATATATATTCAGGCGCATTCATGTATACCTGTGTGATAAAGAGATACAGAGAATGAGAGATGTCAGTCTGGTTTGTGTCTCACTGCAACTCAGCTGTCATCTGGTCACATATCCAGGTTTCCCTTCCAATGTCACAGACTCTCTGAGGCTCAGGACTGACAGGTGGATCCCAGAATTCATTAGCAGGTCGATTAACATTTCCCAGACAACATCTGGAAGACACACTGGCCTCCCAGCTGCTATTACACACCTCTTAATTTCCCCTCTCCTCAGAATAGCATCAAAAACGATGTAACTGCAGTATAATGACTCCATCTTCGACTCATACTGAGTGTTGAACTGCAGAAGGCGTGTAATTGAATCCTGTCTGCATGGCAAAGTACCCAGGAGCAACTTAAAACAACGGTCAGAAATGTAAATGTTGGATTTCGGACACATTTTATAGGCTGTTTTGTTGTGAATTATTCACAATCTTCCCCCTGCCTTGTGTTCAGACCTCATCATCAGCTTTTCCTTCTGATTCCTATGGCCTCCCTTCAATATCTTATCCGTCTCTCATGGCCTTTTCTCGCTATACTTAGAAACTCATCTTTACAAGATTGATCTGAGCCAAGCAGAGAGCAACGGGGCTACTGCCAGTTGTTCGGTGTAGTGCTGCGGGCAGACAGGCATTTGCAAAATTGTGGGCACATACACACAAACGAACGCTGCTTGTTGACATTAATACATTCACATGGGATCACAGATATACAAGAGAAGAAATGAGAAAAACAACTCTATTTATTCTCTGAGGACCGAGCCACAGCCAAAGGCGGCCTCCTTATGTCACAATGGAATATTCTTTCCTACCAACTCATTTGACAGATGAGGCTGTCTTTTTGTGACTATTTGATTGATCTATTTTGTTTTAATTATTTATTTATTTACAAATAAACGTACCTTTTAGTAAAGGACACATTGACAGAGGAAAAAATGTATAAATGCTTGGGAGGTTTTGTAGTGAAGAAGGAAGGGAAAGCAGATTGTACGGATCCATGCATAAATAACCAATTGGAAACTATTTGATATCTTATTCATATATCTTTATATACATGACATGAACAGAACATAACTAATAAAGTTTTTTACCAGTATCAGTAGTGCAATTCAGTAATTTACCCAAATTGCTTCTTATGGTCCAAAACAGGTTAGCAGAATTCACAAGAATAAAGACAAATTGCTGAGATAATTATCTCATATCATGAGTTATTTATCAAATATCAAATCAATTTTCTGCCATGATGAGTAGACTTGTGATTGGAGTCACCTGTAGTCTGAGAGCTTGTTTCAGTAGATATTACAACTGTAGTAAACATTTTATAGATTAGTATATTCTGCATTTATTTTAATACTCTAGATTAGTTTGTTACATTTAGAGTTGATATAATGTTGTTAGGCCCACAGTGGTCATTTTTAAACAGTCAACCGGAAGTACCCTTGTCAATGGTGCTCTAATCTCTTTATATTGCTATTTCAGAAGTACACATTGTAGTTATTAATCTAATTATTTCTCCCTCATTACATTACATTGCATTTAGCTGATGCTTTTATCCAAAGCGACTTACAGTAAGTGCATTCGACCAAGAAGATACAAACTTGAAGAAGACAGAATCATATAAGTACATTAGGTTTCATAGAGCCAAAACATTTCAAGTGCTACTCAACTGGCTTTAGATAAGCCAGTCCTTTGTTAGTATATAAGTGCTTTGTTAGTCATTTTATCGCTCGAAGTGGAGTCGAAAGAGATGAGTTTTTAGTCTGCGCCGGAAGATGTGTAAGCTTTCTGCTGTCCTGATGTCAATGGGGAGCTCATTCCACCATTTTGGAGCCAGGATAGCAAACCCACGTGTTTTTGAGGATGGGAACTTGGGTCCCCCTCGCAGTGAGGGTGCAGCGAGCCGTTTGGCTGATGCAGAGCGGAGTGCACGTGCTGGGGTGTATGGTTTAACCATGTCCTGGATGTAGGAAGGGCCAGATCCATTCACAGCATGGTACGCTAGTACCAGTGTCTTGAAGTGGATTCTAGCAGTTACTGGAAGCCAGTGAAGGGAGCGGAGGAGCGGTGTGGTGTGGTGTGGTGTGGGAACATTTAGGAAGGTTGAAGACCAGACGAGCCGCTGCATTCTGGATGAGCTGCAGAGGTCGGATGGCACATCCAGTAGTCCCTCCAATCTTTGCCCATACATAGTTATCAGTGTAGGCGTAAAATGACTGTAAAGTCCAGTAGTTAGCCTATCCTTAATCTTTTGCACTATTTGGCATTACAAAACACCTGTTTCCAAACCTGTTTCCGTGGCCTTGACATTTGATCGCTAAGTAAACAATGCTTACTGTGCTTTGCAGGTTGGGTTATGTGTAGTTGTCATGGAACACGTGGCTACAGCTGGATAGGAACAGGTGCAGGAACGGATTGAATTTAATTCAGCTGCATTTTGTTTATGGCAAGTGAAAATGTCTGCAGCGAAAACGGATTGTGTAACAGTAAGATAGTGTATTTTAAGTTATACAGGAAGGAATATCTGGTGAAGTTACTTGATAACTCTTGTGTCTCTGTCTTTCATCCTTTATTTTCACTCCTTTCCTCACAATACAGTGCTGCCTTTGTTTGAAAATAAACACTTGGCATGAATCACTGTTATTCAAGGCAATTTGACCTGACCAGAATAAAATTATTATTGTTCAGTCAAAGTTCGAAATGGACACAGGGTTTCTACATGATTTCCCCACAATGTGAAACATTCTTTCTCCCCTTGTTAAAACATTCCACTAACCTGAATAACAAGACACAATACTGCTTCTGCACTTGACTTCTGTGTTACTTTTAGACACCAACTTTATAAAAACACATATCGACAGTCTAATAAAATCAATTACTATGCTAGTAAATCAATCTATTAGCACGAGGGAAGTTCCATCATCCTGGAAGGTGGCCACGGTGACACCGATCTTTAAATCTGGGGATAAGGCAATGATGTCCAATTATAGACCTATCAGCATCCTCCCCTGTGTCTCTAAGATAGCTGAGAAATGGGTGTCAAAACTGATCACCAAACATTGGACAAAGGTTTCGCTCCACTCCACCCAATGCAGTTTGGTTTTCGTGCTCACCACTCCACTGAGACAGCTAACTGTGTCTTTGTGGAAAAGGTTAAATGTATGTTGGACACGAGCCCATATGTAGGTGCTGTCTTCCTTGATCTCAGGAAGGCTTTTGACACTGTTAACCACCAAGTGCTCCTTACAAAGCTGACATTTTTCAGCAGTTTCGATACATTGGTTTAAGTCTTACTTATCGAACAGAAAACAGTGTGTTTTGGTCAACGGAGCCAGGGAAAAAGACTGAAATAATCACATCCTGTCTCTCAAATGCATTGGACAAGGTTCAACACTGGCTGAACAACATTTGCTTACAGTTAAATGTAAAAAGAAACAGTATGCATGATGTTCAGTAAACGACCAGTCAAAATCGAAGGATCCAATGTGTTTTTAAATGGAGCAGAAATAGAACTAGTCTCCCAGTTCAAGTATCTTGGAGTCATACTGGACTCGAACTTGACTTTTAAGAAACATATCAAGAAAGTATCCAATACCATTCAATTCAACTTGCAACATTTTAAACAAATCAGACCCTTCTTAACTGTCAATGCTGCAAAGTCATACCTCCACTGTATGATTCTATCCCACATTGAATACTGTTTTACAAACTGGTCGTTTGCTTGTGCCACAAACCTTAAACCAATAGAACAGCTCAGCTGTACAAGAGGGCTATCAAGGTGTTTGACAGAAAGCCTTATTCATACCACCACTGTACCATCCTTGAAAAACATAATTTGAGTTTTGACAATTTTAAGTCTTTTAAAAGTATGTGTCATGATCTGTCTGTGTTGTGTTTTGTCTTGTCTTTTTCTGTCTTTGGTTTCCTGTTTTATTTTGAAAAGTGTTCACCCCCTGTCTTGCCTGTTGCTTTCTGTCTGTTTTCCCTCCTACCTGATTACCCGATTGTGTTCACCTGGTGCCCCTGTGTTTTCTCCTCCCTCCTCACCTGTGTCTTGTTTGTGTGATTAGTCTTGTGTGTATTTTAGTTCTGGTTTTTCTGTCTGTCATTGTTAGTTCCTTGTTTGTCTTACTACGGGGTAGTGTTCTGTTTTCTACTTTGTTACCTTGGATTAAAGGAATTATCTTGGAAATCTGCATTTGGGTCCTGCCTGCTTCACTCAACCCTGACAGAAGGAACTAACCAGAAATGGGCCCAGCAGATCCATTTGAGGTGGATTTACTAAATTGTACCTTTTCTTTGGCTAGCTGCTATGGTAGGTGGAGGGGAGCGTCCAGTGTTCAGCAGGAAGGCCCAATCCCAAACCACTCCCTCGACCCTACCCCTCCGTGACGGAGTGAACTCCGTCTGTAGCCACACTCGCAGCTGAATGAGGCTCCCTCCTGTCAGATGGAGGGAGTAAATACAGCGGCAAGCTTTGGGACAAACTCCCCTCTCTCCGGCAGAAACAGGAAATGCCGTAACTGTATGTAACAACGGTTTCAAATCAGCATCTCTTAGACAAAACAATGTAAATTAATAACTCAAATAAAACTCCAAACATCTTTCATTGTGTTACTTATTTGTAAAGCTCTTTTAGTTTTAAACCTGATGTTTATAAGCTTCTTAGTTTTTGCAACAGTCTGTAAATATACACAACTTTATAATAAAATGCACACATTTACCTTTTTCTAGACTAAACACAGGTATGATCCTAAGTTAAAAAAATATGAGGTTATCATGAGGTTGTTAACATCGCAGTTTATCAGTGGATGTTTGCTGGAACAGCGTGTTTCCTGACGGACACACACAGCGTGGAGACCGGTCAGGTAGGGCAGCAGGTGAAGTCAGCACCGATGCAGACTCGCTGTTTGAGGGCTTGATAGCCCACTCCCCTTCCACCCCGCTCCACACTCGTTGGTTTGGAACAGCACTCAATGTGGCGGACCCTCCGCGTGAACGCGCAAACGGAGGGGTAGGGGTAGGGTGTAGGAGGCGGTTTGGGATTGGGCCAAAGAGGCTGCTCTGGCAGAGGCTCACCAGTTGGCAACAGTGGATCCATGTTTAGTTCAGTTCTTACCTGACTGGATTTTGGATTTCCTTTCGACATGTGATTCCCGGCCTGCTAGCCCCAGGCATGCTAGCCCCCTGCCTCCCAATTCCCAATTCCAGGAGCCGTTCTCGGGCACTCGTCTGGCTTTTGGAGGTCCACGGAGCCTCCAAAAGGCTCCTAAGAGAAGGAGTCGCAAGTCCAGGCTAGCAGCCCGAGCCCCAGAAGCCATGCTTTGGGCTCCAGTACAGGCCCCAGCAGCCATGGCTCCGGCTCCAGTACCGGCCCACACAGCCATGGTTCCGTGCGCCAGTGCCGGCCCACACAACCATGGTACCGTGCTCCAGTACCATCCCACACAGCCATGGTTCCGTGTTCCGGTTCCGTGCCCAGCAGCCATGGTACCTGCTCCAGTACCGGCCCACACAGCCATGGTTCCGGCTCCAGAACCGGCCCACACAGCCATGGTTCCAGCCCCAGTTCTGGCCCCAGCAGCCATGGTTCCGGCTCCAGAACCGACCCATACAGCCATGGTCCAGGTCTCTGTTCCGGTCCCAGCAGCCATGGTCCCGACTCCAGTTCCGGCTCCAGTACTGGCTCCTCGGCCGACGCCAGCCCCCCGTGTTTTGTTAGTGGTTCGGCCCACTCCAGCCCCCCGTGTTTTGTCAGTGGTTCGGCCCACTCCAGCCCCTCGTGTCCTGTCGGTGGTCCGGCCGACTCCAGCACCTCGTCTCCTGTTGGCGTACCGGCCGACGCCAGCCCCCCGTGTCCTGTTGGCTCTACGGCCAAAGCCTACCCCATGTCCTGTACCGTTGGAGGTCCCGCCGACTACTCTTCTGCCGGGGGTCTTGCCAATCCTATGTCCTGTCCCGTTGGGGGTCCCGCCGACTACTCTTCTGCCGGGGGTCCTGCCAACCCTATGTCCTGTGCCGTTGGAGGTCCCGCCGACTACTCTTCTGCCGGGGGTCTTGCCAACCCTATGTCCTGTCCTGTTGGAGGTCCCGCCGACTACTCTTCTGCCGGGGGTCCTGCCAACCCTATGTCCTGTGCCGTTGGAGGTCCCGCCGACTACTCTCCTGCCGGGGGTCTTGCCAACTCCATGTCCTGTCCCATTGGGGGTCCCGCCGACTACTCTTCTGCCGGGGGTCCAGCCAACCCTATGTCCTGTGCCGTTAGAGGTCCCGCCGACTACTCTTCTGCCGGGGGTCTTGCCAATCCTATGTCCTGTCCCGTTGGGGGTCCCGCCTACTACTCTTCTGCCGGGGGTCCTGCCAACCCTATGTCCTGTGCCGTTGGGGGTTCCGCTGAGGGTCCTGCCAACTCCACGTCCAGTCCCGTTGGGGGTCCCGCCGACTACTGCTCCGCCGGATTTCCTGCCAACACCAGATCCTGTCCTGTTGGGGGTTCCGCCGACACCTGCTCCGCCGGGTTTCCTGCCAACACCAGATCCTGTCCTGTTGGGGGTCCCGCTGACACCTGCTCCGCCGGATTTCCTGCCAACACCAGATCCTGTCCTGTTGGGGGTCCTGCCGACACCTGTTCCGCTGTGGGTCCTGCCAACCCCATGTCCTGTCCCGTTGGGGGTCCCGCCGACTACTGCTCCGCCGGATTTCCTGCCAACACCAGATCCTGTCCTGTTGGGGGTTCCGCCGACACCTGCTCCGCCGGGTTTCCTGCCAACACCAGATCCTGTCCTGTTGGGGGTCCCGCCGACACCTGCTCCGCCGGATTTCCTGCCAACACCAGATCCTGTCCTGTTGGGGGTCCTGCCGACACCTGCTCCGCCGGGTTTCCTGCCTACACCATATCCTGTCCTGTTGGGGGTCCCGCCGACATCTGTCCCGCCGGGGGTCCTGCCAGCTCCATGTTCTGTTCCGTTGGGGGTCCCGCCGACACCTGTCCCGCCGGGGGTCCTGCCAACTCTGTGTCCTGTTCCGTTGGGGGTCCAGTCGACACCAGCCCTTGCTCCATCCGGGGTCCCATTGACACCAGCCCATGTCATGTTCAGGATCCCGTCTACGCCTGTCCCGTCGGCTCCGGTTCCTGTCCGGCCGATACTGGGTCCTGCCTGGCCTCCGGAGCTGTCCCGTCAGCGCCTTCCTGCCCGGCCTCCGAAGCTGTCCCGTCAGCGCCTTCCTGCCCGGCCCCCGGAGCTGTCCCGTCAGCGCCTTCCTGCCCGGCCTCCGGAGCTGTCCCGTCAGCGCCTTCCTGTTCGCCCTCGAGCCCGGCCCCCTGAGTGCCGTGGTCTTCGTCCTCGAGCCCGGCCCCCTAAGTGCCGCGGCCTTCGCCCTCAAGCCCGGCCCCCTGATTTCCCCAGCCGCGGCCTTCGCCCTCGAGCCCGGCCGCCTGACTCTTCCAGCCGCTGCCTTCGCTCTCATGCCCGGCCCCCTGAGTTCGCCCGCTGTGGCCTTCGCCCCTTTTTGAACTCTGCCTTGCCCCCGGGCCGTCCGCCCGAGACCCCCTCCTTGATCTCTGCCACCCACCCTTTTGGCCCTAGTTATGTGTCCCTCCTCCGGTCCCCCTCCACCCACCCTGCTGGACTTTTTTGGGACGTCTGGGATCCGTCCCTTGAGGGGGGGGTACTGTCACGATCTGTCTGTGTTGTGTTTTGTCTTGTCTTTTTCTGTCTTTGGTTTCCTGTTTTATTTTGAAAAGTGTTCACCCCCTGTCTTGCCTGTTGCTTTCTGTCTGTTTTCCCTCCTACCTGATTACCCGATTGTGTTCACCTGGTGCCCCTGTGTTTTCTCCTCCCTCCTCACCTGTGTCTTGTTTGTGTGATTAGTCTTGTGTATTTTAGTTCTGGTTTTTCTGTCTGTCATTGTTAGTTCCTTGTTTGTCTTTGACTATGTCACGGGGTAGTGTTCTGTTTTCTACTTTGTTACCTTGGATTAAAGGAATTATCTTGGAAATCTGCATTTGGGTCCTGCCTGCTTCACTCAACCCTGACAGTATGTGTTTTTTTTATAAATGTTTACATGGACTGGCCCCCCATCCCTTAGGGGAATTCATCCACAATTGCCCTTGGCACTGGCGAACTAGGCGGTCGCCTAGGGCGCCAGATCTGGAGGGGTGCTGCGCTGGGAGAATAATAATAATAATAAAAAATTAATTATTTTTTGTATTCTCCCTAATTGTCTGCCCTTGATGTAATACATTTACATTAATAATTGAATAAAGTAAACACCCTTTGCAACCCGGGCCGGCAATATTTTGCATTTGCCCTGTACACAAATTGCTGGGTTATTTCTGTAAACACATTGCTGGGTTGATTTGGCTGGGTCATAATTATGGATTATTTGGGTACTGCAAACACACTGGTGGGTTGTTCATGCTGGGTCAAAGGGGTTATTAGGGCTTCAATTGCAGTTGAACACCTGCCTGGGTTATTTTTAACCCAGAGGTTGCTTTATTCATTTTCCCACTTCTGAATCATTCTGGAACCATCTTTTTGTCATTTCTCACATCAAAACACAAGGTATGTAACCTATATTTTATCACTATATTTTACCTATATTTATATAATTATACAATTCTGTAACCTATATTTTTTTAATGAGTTGTGATAACAGCACAATAGGGATCTGTATTAATAGTAATATGGCATTTAACAGACTGTGCAAAGTATAACATTAGCAGTTAACGTCAGCTACAAATGTTTTACATTTCTGTCAATGCTATATCATTAAGTGAAAGAGCCTTGAATTTACGTTGTGATGCGATGAATTATTATTTTACAAAGACGTTTGTTCTACTAGTAGCTATAAATAGGTCTGAACTATATATAGCTTTGGGTTTGTGTGCAAAATTATTAGATGTAATGTACAAGCTTCACTTCAGTGTAGCTGTTGGCAGTATAAATCAGATGGCTTTTATGTCACAACTCTCTTTCCCAGCATGCAGCTCGGGCGCGCGCTTTCACACACGGACAGACAGACAGAGAAAGAAGCTCATTGATTTAGGTAAGTTTAGGTTATTAGAGTTATTTATTAATTACATTAATCATTAAAGTTAGCAACTATTGAAGTTATTTTTAGGAGTGAGTGACCGAAGTCACCGAACCACATAATGTAACATTTTAGTTCCCTGCCATCGACGTGTTACCACAGGTTAGGTTAGCTTAGCTTAGCTTAGCTTAGCTTAGCTTAGCATAGCACACCAACCAGCTAGGTCGTGAATGGCGAGGGGCGACGTCAGGGTCCAATAATAATAATAATAAATCGTGAATGATTAAAATGTCTTCATGGAGAGATTGTTCTTTCGTGAGAGTGAGCTCTATCACTGGTCTGCTTTTATATTGCTTTATATTCGGCAGTGGTTGCGTGCCTAAAGTAGCATTATTTATTCTTCTGTGAAACGTCATTTCATTCTATTGTGTGTGTGTGCATTTTTTTTCTATCTAACATAGATTTGGCAGACCCCCTGTAGTAACTGTACATTTGTAGCTTGGTACCTTACAATAAATGTTAAGACATTGCACAGTTTTGTGAAATTCTAATGTACTTAATCTGATTTCATTCTAGTAATGTGAGGGTTTCACCATGGACACGTTTGTCACAGAGACGTTGACTGCATGGCAGCTTGAGAACTTGATTGACACATTTAAAGGTAAATTCATTTTTATTGAGACAATGTTGAGATGTTACTATTAAATATTTTTGTTATATATTAAAAAGAGGAAGGCCATATCCAGTTTTGATACTAAATATTTTCTATTTTCACTAGGTAATTAACCACTTAAACCCTATGGATTTTTCTTTTAATCTCAGTGATGCAAATTAGTCGCTTTTCGGCGCTTCCCGCTTTTTTAACGCTGATTTGGGTGACTTGTGTAATTCGTGGAGAACCGAAGAGTTTTCGTTTTGGGGGTGGGGGTGGGGGGGAGTCCGTCCGTCAGTCCGACTGATGGACAACTTCTCACTTCAAAAAAGAAGAAGAAATCTAGACCGCAAAAATAATTATACAAGCGAGTGCCTGTTTTTCCTGGCCAAGGACAGGTTCATTGAACACAACACGAGCGTAACGTGTCTTCACGTGGTATATGTCTCGTCTGAAAGGAGTGTAGACTAGAGTGCTGACGGAGAGCACCGGAACGCCGCTCCAGCTCTTCAAATATTGCAGTGCCAGTACCCATAACTTAGGAGCCGTACACATGCCGCAGTGTTTGCGTGGCTGTGTCTTTAGTTGTAAGCACAGTGGCGATCTGTTGTTATTAGCATCTGGTTAGCTAGCTATGCTAACGAATTTAAAGAGCTTCTCTACAACCAGGTGGAAGAGAGCGCTCTCCTGAGAGCAGGGTTCCCGCGGGGTCTTAAAAAGTCTTAAAAAGTCTTAAATTTGATCATCTGAATTGAAGGCCTTAAAAAGGTCTTAAATATGACCAAAAAAATAAGAAAGGTCTTAAATATGATTTAGAAGGTCTTAAAAATGATGGGATTTGAAAGGTACTTCTGTGTTGCGATCGCGTCTAAAATGTGTTTTGGGGGAAATGTCCGGGCTGCGAAGTAACGGTAATAGCCTTTCAGTTCCCCCCAACAATTTGTATTGAAATAAATCAACATGGAACCAGTAATCACTAACTTTGTTTCCCCCGGCCCCTTAACGGAGAACACCCAGCTAGTAACCTAGCAACCAAGCTTCAGCTAGCGGCAGTCAGAAACTCATGTCTCTTCGAATCTACTTACAAATAAATATGGGGAAGTGTAAGTTCAACCGTATTTGGTTGGAAAACATCGAATTTAGTGCTTGGTTGAAACCAGTGGAGGGGAACGTGTTTGAAGCCTGCTGCACCCTTTGCAAAAGAAATTAGCGTTTGTTTGGCTAATGTAGCGTTAGCTAGTGCAGCGTTAGCTAGTCCAGCAGCTCCCGCAACAACACCGTTGGACCTCCGGGCGACGTTTGGGTCTACGTCAACCCAAAAAGCGGAGGTGCTGTAGTGTATACGCTAAATACCGTAGTTAAACACCAATCATACAACAGCAACGATGAAAGATTGTAGCCAAGGCAGCAGAGCTCTGAATATAGCTCTTGTTACTCACTCTCTCTCTCACACACACACACACACACACACACACACACACACACACACACACACACACACACACACACACACACACACACTGCTCGATTATGGCAAAAATCATAATCACGATTATTTTGGTCAATAATTGATATCACGATTATTAAATAACATTATTCATTGACTTTGAAAACATCCATTTATTGAACTTTAAAACAAATAATAATTTGAACAGTATCTTTTTAACTGTTGATTACCCTGAACGTATAATTCAACTGAAAAACCAATACAAAAATTATTTAAATAAATAATATCAAAATAATAAATACCAATAAACAAGATCAACAAATATTTTGGAGCGCACTTCCACAAGCTACTAAACATATATAAATATGATAAATAAAAATAAATTAGACTAAAATTAATTAGATCAAATATGTCGTAGTGCACTGTCACAACCTAGCAAAGCTAAATAATAGTTTTTTTCGATTATGTTGTTTTTGTAATTGTGGCAGGCCAAAATCGTAATTGCGATTAAAATACGATTAATTGCACAGCCCTAACACACACACAAGCACACACAGAGACACATACACACTTTTTGGCTAACACAGTTCTGTACTGTTATGCTGTTATGTTCAGTCATTGTTCTTATGTTGAACATGAATACATTTGATTTGTAAGTAATTATGGGACGTATTTCTTCTTTCATAGCAATTTTCCTTCATACTTTCTTGCCGTGAAATAGGTCTTAAATTCTATTCGAAGTGGTCTTAAAAAGTCTTAAATTTGAGTTGGCGAAACCTGCAGGAACCCTGTGAGAGGCTCAAATAACCTCAGCTCAGTGAGGTTAAGGCACACCTTGATATGATCATTATAGTTATTAATGAGACATTAGAGACTAAATGAAAGTTTGTTATGACAGTAACAAAAAAGTTGTTAAAAATAACAAGAATAGAGTTTAAAAGGTGAGTGATTTGTAAAATATCCAAAAAGAAAAATCTGCTTACAGTTCTGTTTCATATGGGTGTTGAAAGATGTATCCATAGATCTCTTCATTTTGCTCTCAAAGTGCACCAGATTGATGCTTTTAACTTAAAGGGGACCTATCATGCAAAATGCACTTTTGTACGTCTTTTATACATGAATGTGTCCCCGGTGTTCCAGGGAACTCACCAAGTGTCAGAAAACACAACCCTCTCTATTTTCCTCCATACCCAAATCTCTAAAAAATAATAATAATCTAATTTTCTCTTTTACAGGGAGCTTGGTACACACCTGGCCGAAATCACAAACCTGCTACAGGTTTCCTGGAGGAGCGCTTGAGGAACGTCAGGAAGCGCATGAGAATGCTGAAACGACCACGCCACCAAGAACAACAGGAGGAACAGACACCTAGTACACCAGGTAATACTAATAACTAGGGATGTCCCGATCCGATCACGTGATCGGGGATCGGAGCCGATCACGTGATTTTCACGTGATCGGGGATCGGGAGAAAAAAATCGGGGATCGGATTTTTTTTTTTTTTTTTTTATAAAATAATTTTATACATTTTATTTAATGTTACAAAACAAAAATGACCATGTTCACGTCTTAAAGTCATCCTGAGGCCTTAGTTTTGGGTTAAAATTACACAACATCATGTATGTGTTGCTTCTTTTGGGCTTGTTTTCATAGACCTGGTTGCTTATTTCTCTCAAATCTGGCAACAGAGTGGGCGCAGTGTCTAATAGTAGCAGTAAGCTAACAAGAGGCTACGTTCAGCTGGTGACTCGGGAGTCGGGACAGAGAAAATGTCAGGAGTTTGGAAGTATTATAAAATTGAAAGCGAAGGCAGTGTAACAGCCAGATGCAATGTTTGCAAGGCGGAGGTTCTGCGTGGTGGAAAGAACAGAGCTACGTTCAACATGACCAATCTAATACAAACACCACCAACAACAACACGACGAGTACACAGCGGCCACTCAGGTAACGGCACTGAAACAACCGACACTTTCAGAGACTTTTAAAAGGAAAGAGAAACTACCCCAGAACAGCCAAGATAGCTGAATTCATCGCGTTGGATGACTAGCCGTTATCTGTTACCTTTTTTTTCCTCTTAATGCATTGCATAAAGATCGGATCGGGAAAAATCGGTATCGGCAGATTGTCAAAATCAAATGATCGGAATCGGATCGGGAGCAAAAAAAGGTGATCGGGACATCCCTACTAATAACCAATGTTAATTATCCCCGCCAGGCTAGAATGGACAAATGCAAGGGATTATATTTTCGGTCCCATGACTCTTCTGTCCATCCATCTTCTAAAAGCTAGTCTCAGGCACCGCTGGACCGATTGGCGACTTTTCACACACTCTCCAATTAGGCCAGAACCCCAAATGTTTGAAATCAGCTATAATGAATCTGAGGACCTCTGTACTTATCATTCAACAGAATCTGATGTGCCTCCTGAAAAACTTCTAGAAATGGTTGAATGGATGAAGGTCAATAGGTATCCAGTGTCCCAAGTTGAGGACTACATGAATCAAACAGCTCTACAGAGAGGCAAGTGGATTCGCAGCAATGGATCTAAAAGCCTCCCGGAAATCTTGACTGAGTTCCCTAGGCTTGTAGACAATCCTGGCATGGTAAGAAATTATTTTGCTATTGCGGTTTTGTCTATTTGAATGATACTCTATTTGTGTTAGGATTTTGAGGTAAGGCCCCAAATGCAGATTGAGGAAAAGCGGGTTTCAAAGTGTAACAAAAGGCGAGCTTTAATTACAAAAAGCTGTTGACAATGAAAAAACAAAACAAAACCATATTCTCGTGGTTTCCTTGCGTCTCTCCATGCTTCCCTGGTGGGAGGGACTAGTCGCAGGGAAACGACGCAAGAGAGGGACGCAAGGAATCCATTTAACCGAAGTGAAACGCAGCCAAAGTGAACACAATCGGGTTATCAGGCAGGAGGGAACACAGAGACAGGAAGCAACAGACAAGCCGGGGGGGGGGGTGAACACTTTTCAAAATAAAACAGGAAACCAAAGACAGATCTAGACATGACAAAACACAACACAGACAGATCGTGACAATTTGACTGATACTCTGCAATGCACTACAAGTTTATGTTTAACCACTTAGACCCTACAGTATATACTTTGTAATAATTTAATAATTTACCTGTTGAAGTGACACTGGCTGTCAAATTGTCCCCTAACCCTTTTCCTAACAGGTACTACAAGCCCATATAATTTCTTTAAACACTGTTCTATTGTTTTTCATGTTTTTCAAAATGTATCAGATATCACAAGACTTCCAGCAGCTTCATCCAGAGGCAGTGGGAAAACTGTTTCAGAACTGGGCTACTATGAGTGACCGAATCCTTACATATGCCCAGCGAGAGGGAAAACTGCCCTTGGTGTTTGATGACATGACACCAGGTAAGCTATTTCATACTATGTAACACACACACACACACACCGGTTCTTTGAAAATAGCAGATCTACAAGCTTGCATTGCGTCCCAATGAGACTCGTTGTGAGCTTGTAGATCTGCAATTTTTTTAATATTTTAACAATCATCTTGTATGGGGTCCCTTGCACAACATGTTTTCGGATGGGAGTCTTTGGACAAATACATAAATACATGAACAAGTTTGTGAACCACTTCATTAGATACCTTGTTGTCTTTCTTTGATTCCTGCTCCCCTCCTTTTCTTTCTCTTTCTGGAAACAATCAAAACGATGGAGCTTGCACAAAAACAAATTTCACCCACTGTTTTACACCTGTAAACCTGTGATGTGACAATAAAGATTCAGATTCTGATAAGATGTCACAACACTTCCTGTGATTATAATAGGCTATACAATTCACGCCTTGTTTTTACTATTCAACACCAGGGCAGAAAAGCCAATATTGCTTCAGAAATATCAATCTTTATATACTATTTAAATGTTGATGTTAATATGTATTATTCTTATATTACGTAGACCGAGCTTTGAAAGTCCTGCCGACTCTGCTTCCTCCATCGGTCTACAAGATTGGAGGAAAAGTCCACAGACCCACCATAGAGGAGTCCCGCAAGTCCTTCATTAATATCCAACCAGTAAGTTTTACTTTTGTTTTTCTACTTCAATAATGGTGGGTGTTTCTGTGTTTATATACTAGCATTTTCATACTTCCATAAAAAAGATAATAAAAACAACATGCTTAACTTAAATGGCAGGTTATATTGCAAGTAACTGTTGTGTAATTAACAGGTGGGGACCAACATGGTACAGTACCTACAGACAGCAGAGAGAACTCAACCCTTCCCGCACATCTTGTGTCTTGGTGATGACATGACAACATGCCAGACCTTCACCATTGTGTCAGACAACGCCATTGAAACGGACACTTTGCTGGGTGCAGTAGATCTTTGTTTTAAGGCTTTCTTTGTGTTTGACATCAATAGCCGCGTTCACACCAAGTACTTTCCTGTACTTAGTTCCGGCACTAAGAGCCCTGGCGCTTTTAACCCCAGGGCACTTAGTACAGATCGCGTTCACACCGGAGTACTTTTCCCTGAGGGAAGATTACAAGTACAGTAGGTGGCGGTAAGCACCTTAAAGTTGTTTGCAATCCGCTACAAAACAAGAGAAGAAGAAGAAGAAAAAAAACTTCCCGCGTATACTGTCTGTTGTTTACCTTCCGACCTCAGACATGATGGAGATGGAGTCGACTGAAGTTGTGCTGTTTGTGCTCATGTTATACAGCTTTGTAACTTCGTTAATGCGGCCAGAGCCTGAGCCTATTATGGCGCGTTTCCACTACAGCGCGGAGCACGGTTTAAGAGGGCTGTGACGTCAGCGGCCCGTCTTTGGTTGCGTTTCCACTTGGCCTAGTACCGGCCGGCGGGTCCTAATTCACAGTTTTTCTGGCCTCATAAAATCGCGGGTCTAGGGCCAGAGACAACGAGGCTGAGTCGGGCTGAGTATGCTAAACTAGAGAGAGGATCGCTGGCAAGGGGGCTACAACTACAACAAGATGGACATATTTGACCGTGATTTAATTGTAATACACGTTTCAAAATGATGCCGAAGTACAACATACTGATACCGGTTAGTAAAAACCATGAATTAATGCTTTGTCAAGTCTGCAGACAGACGGCAGGCGAAAAACCTTTTAAAATGCGTGTTTTCTAAATGGAGATTGGCTAAGCTAACGCAGTATATGCTCCGACCGTCCACACTCACAACAACGGCCTATACAGACATAAATAAAGCAGCGACTGTATTCACCATGACACAGGCAGTCTGTGGTTTGTACTTGTTTAACTTTTGTCTAGTTTCTGAACATATATGAGGAGCTGTGAGCTCTGAGTGCTAACAGCTAACGGCTGTGTTGTTTTTCTGGGGTCCTCTGAAGATCACGTCACGGCTCCGCCTACACTGCGTTACTATAGATACTGCCCCAGTTCCTACATTTTTCTTCTTTACTTGCTTGTTAAGCGCTTTGAGCACCAGGAAAAGCGCTATATAAATCAAATGTATTATTATTATAATTATTACCCATTTTGAACACAGCAAATAATCCAGAGGATTAGAGCAAGTGCATTGCTTGAAATGGATTTCGCTTTGGAGAGACAAAAAAGGCACAGTTTCATCTAGTGGCCTTATTGAGAACATGCTTAACCAAGGCATCACCTGAAAGCTTATGTTCTGCTCTTTCAATTGGTTGGCTCAGTTTGTCTTTACTATGAACTGTCACAGAGATATTCAATCAGAAAGAGAATGATGGCATCTGATCCAGCCAGAATTTTTGACTTTTTTTCATATAGGGGTTGCATTGTTTGGACCCTCACTGTAGCTTTCCAGTAGCTAGTTGACCGGGTTGTCCACCCAGGTTGTGATCCTTGAAGGTCCTAGATATCATTTCTGGTGGACAACCTTTTACAACATTCCATGTCTGATTTCCGAAAAAATTGGGTTTTGCCCCCTGGGTATAACTTTCAGGTTAAAAATACAATGAAAACAAACTTGTAGTTTTAGCTTTTGATATTCTATAAATTATGGGGATATGTTCAGCTTGTGTGTTGTTTAGATTAGAAAAAAAATAATTCAACTCTGTGTGTGTGATATTTTCATGCCTTTTCCAATTCAGGGCCGACATAAATAGAAGCCTAAAACGTTTGCATGGGGTGAATATATAATACACTTTTTTAGACGATGAAACAATAATTGCTGATCTTAATTCAAACGTTTCTGGACGTTCAATAGAACGAAAATTAAAAACAGTTATTTTAGATGACACAGCTAACGTGTAGGATCGGAATATTTCGAGCCATGCCTGAATGCACCTCTGCCCAGCGTTTGCTCGCGCCACTGGCGCCAGAAAGAAATTTAAACCGCCGCTGTGTCTCCGCCCCCTCAGAAAATTATAAATATAGGCAGCTCCTTTCCTCCTTTCACTACAACCTTCAACAACCGATTCTTCAGTGTCTGAAAGAAGCAGGGGAAAAATCCTACAAAAATGGTGAGTACTGACGAACAAAACAATTATATAAATAATAAAACTACCGGTAATTTGATTTTTTTTGGCAGTTCAAATCATAACGGTTGAAATTGGCCGTTAAAACGTAACTTCCATCGCTTTAAACTACAGTCAAAGATACTGTATTAATGTATCCCTGTGACTGTATATCTAATAGTCAGGGTGCGTACGGGTGCTGGAAATCCTTGAAAATGCTTGAAATTGTACGAGGTGTTTTCAAGGTTTGAAAAGTGCTTGAATTTTGGGAATGGTGCTTGAATTTGGGATAAAGTGCTTGAAATTGTAAATGCTTTACTTCGCTTTTTAGATTAAAAGAAAATAAAGAAGTCGGAGCGCGCTTAATTGCTTCGCTTTTACATAAAACAGCTCCGCTCCGGCCTTCCTATGCGCGTGACCGGCAAGTGTTTTTGTTACGCGTGTGACCTGGGCATTCTGATGAGTGATAGATGACAGTATGCCAGGAGGTTGCCGTTTCAACGAGCGTTGGCTAGCAGCAGACAAATACAAGCCATGGCTAAGACGAGGGTCAAGCGAAGCCCAAGAGTAGCCTCCTGCAAAGTGTGCAACAATAACGATGCGAGAGTCTGCGCTGACGCAACACACCACACGAAAGGTACGCCAGAGTAGAGCATTTTAGATTAGGCTATCGTTGCATGTAAAATACATGACACTTTTCTCTGTGCGCGGCAAAACAAGCTCGCCAAAATGGCTTCACTAGTCTGGCAGTATTTTAAGTGTCCGAAAATGACAGTAAAATAGCGGTATGCAACGTGTGTGTGAAGCAGAAATCCTGCAGCTCCACCCGCTGTGACGGACCGGTGAGCGAAGCAGAACACACATTAAGAGTTAGACCTAACACACTTAGCTATTTTATCTACCTCTGGAACAAGCTAAACTAGTTATAAATATATTTATTCTGACATTTTTTAAATTACTTTTAAAATGTTCCAACTTTTTTTCCAATTGGTTGATGTTGATAAATAGAGACGAGACACCTCTTCTGTTCAGGGTCAAATTGATTGTACCCGTGTTGTTCCTCAGATGAAGTCCGTACAGGAACCTACCGCCAGCTCTTCCACCCCGAGCAGCTGATCACCGGTAAGGAGGACGCAGCCAACAACTACGCCCGCGGTCACTACAACCATCGGCAAGGAGATCATCGACCTGGTTCTTGACAGGACTCGCAAACTGGTGAGCTCTTCATCTCATGTACATGTTGCAAGTGAAGCCTTTAAAATAAAAAAATATTTCGATTGATGGCAAAACATTAAAAACCATTATCCCTTATTTCCAGGCTGACCAGTGCACAGCGCTCCAGGGTTTCCTGATCTTCCACTCCTTTGGAGGAGGAACCGGCTCTGGCTTCACCTCCCTGCTGATGGAGCGTCTCTCTGTTGACTACGGCAAGAAGTCCAAGCTTGAGTTTGCGGTTTACCCCGCCCCCCCAGGTGTCCACCGCTGTGGTGGAGCCCTACAACTCCATCCTGACCACCCACACCACCCTGGAGCACTCCGACTGTGCCTTTATGGTGGACAATGAGGCCATCTACGACATCTGCCGCAGGAACCTGGACATCGAGCGCCCCACCTACACCAACCTCAACAGGCTGATTGGACAGATCGTCTCCTCCATCACCGCCTCCCTGCGCTTCGATGGTGCCTTGAATGTGGATCTGACTGAGTTCCAGACCAACTTGGTGCCCTATCCTCGTATCCACTTCCCTCTGGCCACCTACGCCCCAGTTATCTCTGCAGAGAAGGCCTACCACGAGCAGCTGTCGGTCGCTGACATCACCAACGCCTGTTTCGAGCCGGCCAACCAGTTGGTGAAATGCGACACCCGCCATGGCAAGTACATGGCCTGCTGCCTCCTGTACCGTGGTGATGTGGTGCCCAAAGATGTCAACTCTGCCATCGCCACCATCAAAACCAAGCGCACCATCCAGTTTGTGGACTGGTGTCCCACTGGCTTCAAGGTGGGCATCAACTACCACCCCCCCACCGTGGTTCCTGGAGGAGACCTGGCCAAGGTGCAGAGGGCCGTGTGCATGCTGAGCAACACCACCGCCATCGCAGAGGCCTGGGCTCGCCTGGACCACAAATACTTTTTAATAGATCAAGTCGTTTCTTTCAGTGTGGCTTAGTACTCCTCCCCTTCTTCTCCTTCGTCCCCCACGCTGTCGACCATTATGGCGCAGTTCCACTACAGCGCGGAGCTCGCTTTAAGTGTGCCGTGTCGTGCCGTGCACGTTTTTGGTTGCGCTTCCACTAGGCCTAGTTCCGGCCCGGGGCCACTTTTTCACGTCTTTTCTGGCCCGATAAAATTGTGGTTCTATCGAGGCCAACAAACAGGGCTGAGTATGCTAAACTAGAGAGAGGAGCGCTGCAAGGGGGCTACAACTACAACAAGATGGACATATTTGACCGTGATTTAATTGTAATACACGTTTCAAAATGATGCCGAAGTAACAACATACTGATACCGGTTAGTAAAAACCATGAATTAATGCTTTGTCAAGTCTGCAGACAGACGGCAGGCGAAAAACCTTTTAAAATGCGTGTTTTCTAAATGGAGATTGGCTAAGCTAACGCAGTATATGCTCCGACCGTCCACACTCACAACAACGGCCTATACAGACATAAATAAAGCAGCGACTGTATTCACCATGACACAGGCAGTCTGTGGTTTGTACTTGTTTAACTTTTGTCTAGTTTCTGAACATATATGAGGAGCTGTGAGCTCTGAGTGCTAACAGCTAACGGCTGTGTTGTTTTTCTGGGGTCCTCTGAAGATCACGTCACGGCTCCGCCTACACTGCGTTACTATAGATACTGCCCCAGTTCCTACATTTTTCTTCTTTACTTGCTTGTTAAGCGCTTTGAGCACCAGGAAAAGCGCTATATAAATCAAATGTATTATTATTATAATTATTACCCATTTTGAACACAGCAAATAATCCAGAGGATTAGAGCAAGTGCATTGCTTGAAATGGATTTCGCTTTGGAGAGACAAAAAAGGCACAGTTTCATCTAGTGGCCTTATTGAGAACATGCTTAACCAAGGCATCACCTGAAAGCTTATGTTCTGCTCTTTCAATTGGTTGGCTCAGTTTGTCTTTACTATGAACTGTCACAGAGATATTCAATCAGAAAGAGAATGATGGCATCTGATCCAGCCAGAATTTTTGACTTTTTTTCATATAGGGGTTGCATTGTTTGGACCCTCACTGTAGCTTTCCAGTAGCTAGTTGACCGGGTTGTCCACCCAGGTTGTGATCCTTGAAGGTCCTAGATATCATTTCTGGTGGACAACCTTTTACAACATTCCATGTCTGATTTCCGAAAAAATTGGGTTTTGCCCCCTGGGTATAACTTTCAGGTTAAAAATACAATGAAAACAAACTTGTAGTTTTAGCTTTTGATATTCTATAAATTATGGGGATATGTTCAGCTTGTGTGTTGTTTAGATTAGAAAAAAAATAATTCAACTCTGTGTGTGTGATATTTTCATGCCTTTTCCAATTCAGGGCCGACATAAATAGAAGCCTAAAACGTTTGCATGGGGTGAATATATAATACACTTTTTTAGACGATGAAACAATAATTGCTGATCTTAATTCAAACGTTTCTGGACGTTCAATAGAACGAAAATTAAAAACAGTTATTTTAGATGACACAGCTAACGTGTAGGATCGGAATATTTCGAGCCATGCCTGAATGCACCTCTGCCCAGCGTTTGCTCGCGCCACTGGCGCCAGAAAGAAATTTAAACCGCCGCTGTGTCTCCGCCCCCTCAGAAAATTATAAATATAGGCAGCTCCTTTCCTCCTCCTTTCACTACAACCTTCAACAACCGATTCTTCAGTGTCTGAAAGAAGCAGGGGAAAAATCCTACAAAAATGGTGAGTACTGACGAACAAAACAATTATATAAATAATAAAACTACCGGTAATTTGATTTTTTTGGCAGTTCAAATCATAACGGTTGAAATTGGCCGTTAAAACGTAACTTCCATCGCTTTAAACTACAGTCAAAGATACTGTATTAATGTATCCCTGTGACTGTATATCTAATAGTCAGGGTGCGTACGGGTGCTGGAAATCCTTGAAAATGCTTGAAATTGTACGAGGTGTTTTCAAGGTTTGAAAAGTGCTTGAATTTTGGGAATGGTGCTTGAATTTGGGATAAAGTGCTTGAAATTGTAAATGCTTTACTTCGCTTTTTAGATTAAAAGAAAATAAAGAAGTCGGAGCGCGCTTAATTGCTTCGCTTTTACATAAAACAGCTCCGCTCCGGCCTTCCTATGCGCGTGACCGGCAAGTGTTTTTGTTACGCGTGTGACCTGGGCATTCTGATGAGTGATAGATGACAGTATGCCAGGAGGTTGCCGTTTCAACGAGCGTTGGCTAGCAGCAGACAAATACAAGCCATGGCTAAGACGAGGGTCAAGCGAAGCCCAAGAGTAGCCTCCTGCAAAGTGTGCAACAATAACGATGCGAGAGTCTGCGCTGACGCAACACACCACACGAAAGGTACGCCAGAGTAGAGCATTTTAGATTAGGCTATCGTTGCATGTAAAATACATGACACTTTTCTCTGTGCGCGGCAAAACAAGCTCGCCAAAATGGCTTCACTAGTCTGGCAGTATTTTAAGTGTCCGAAAATGACAGTAAAATAGCGGTATGCAACGTGTGTGTGAAGCAGAAATCCTGCAGCTCCACCCGCTGTGACGGACCGGTGAGCGAAGCAGAACACACATTAAGAGTTAGACCTAACACACTTAGCTATTTTATCTACCTCTGGAACAAGCTAAACTAGTTATAAATATATTTATTCTGACATTTTTTAAATTACTTTTAAAATGTTCCAACTTTTTTTCCAATTGGTTGATGTTGATAAATAGAGACGAGACACCTCTTCTGTTCAGGGTCAAATTGATTGTACCCGTGTTGTTCCTCAGATGAAGTCCGTACAGGAACCTACCGCCAGCTCTTCCACCCCGAGCAGCTGATCACCGGTAAGGAGGACGCAGCCAACAACTACGCCCGCGGTCACTACACCATCGGCAAGGAGATCATCGACCTGGTTCTTGACAGGACTCGCAAACTGGTGAGCTCTTCATCTCATGTACATGTTGCAAGTGAAGCCTTTAAAATAAAAAAATATTTCGATTGATGGCAAAACATTAAAAACCATTATCCCTTATTTCCAGGCTGACCAGTGCACAGCGCTCCAGGGTTTCCTGATCTTCCACTCCTTTGGAGGAGGAACCGGCTCTGGCTTCACCTCCCTGCTGATGGAGCGTCTCTCTGTTGACTACGGCAAGAAGTCCAAGCTTGAGTTTGCGGTTTACCCCGCCCCCCCAGGTGTCCACCGCTGTGGTGGAGCCCTACAACTCCATCCTGACCACCCACACCACCCTGGAGCACTCCGACTGTGCCTTTATGGTGGACAATGAGGCCATCTACGACATCTGCCGCAGGAACCTGGACATCGAGCGCCCCACCTACACCAACCTCAACAGGCTGATTGGACAGATCGTCTCCTCCATCACCGCCTCCCTGCGCTTCGATGGTGCCTTGAATGTGGATCTGACTGAGTTCCAGACCAACTTGGTGCCCTATCCTCGTATCCACTTCCCTCTGGCCACCTACGCCCCAGTTATCTCTGCAGAGAAGGCCTACCACGAGCAGCTGTCGGTCGCTGACATCACCAACGCCTGTTTCGAGCCGGCCAACCAGTTGGTGAAATGCGACACCCCGCCATGGCAAGTACATGGCCTGCTGCCTCCTGTACCGTGGTGATGTGGTGCCCAAAGATGTCAACTCTGCCATCCGCCACCATCAAAACCAAGCGCACCATCCAGTTTGTGGACTGGTGTCCCCACTGGCTTCAAGGTGGGCATCAACTACCACCCCCCACCGTGGTTCCTGGAGGAGACCTGGCCAAGGTGCAGAGGGCCGTGTGCATGCTGAGCAACACCACCGCCATCGCAGAGGCCTGGGCTCGCCTGGACCACAAATACTTTTTAATAGATCAAGTCGTTTCTTTCAGTGTGGCTTAGTACTCCTCCCCTTCTTCTCCTTCGTCCCCCACGCTGTCGACCATTATGGCGCAGTTCCACTACAGCGCGGAGCTCGCTTTAAGCGTGCCGTGTCGTGCCGTGCACGTTTTTGGTTGCGCTTCCACTAGGCCTAGTTCCGGCCCGGGGCCACTTTTTCACGTCTTTTCTGGCCCGATAAAATTGTGGTTCTATCGAGGCCAACAAACAGGGCTGAGTATGCTAAACTAGAGAGAGGAGCGCTGCAAGGGGGCTACAACTACAACAAGATGGACATATTTGACCGTGATTTAATTGTAATACACGTTTCAAAATGATGCCGAAGTAACAACATACTGATACCGGTTAGTAAAAACCATGAATTAATGCTTTGACAAGTCTGCAGACAGACGGCAGGCGAAAAACCTTTTAAAATGCGTGTTTTCTGAATGGAGATTGGCTAAGCTAACGCAGTATATGCTCCGACCGTCCACACTCACAACAACGGCCTATACAGACATAAATAAAGCAGCGACTGTATTCACCATGACACAGGCAGTCTGGTGTGTACTTGTTTAACTTTTGTCGAGTTTCTGAACATATATAAGGAGCTGTGAGCTCTGAGTGCTAACAGCTAACGGCTGTGTTGTGTTTCTGGAGTTCTCACTGAAGATGACGTCACGGCTCCGCCTACACTGCGTTATTATAGGAACTACCCCAGTTCCTAAACTGTAATAGAAGCGCACAATTACACAAAGCAGTGTCTCCCTACCTGGGAGTTTATCCAACAGGCAGTATATGAAAGTGATGGACATGAATCCTCAAATGTCAAATTTTTGAGGACATCAATTGCAGCTTAGGCCTAAAAGTACACAGAGAGAGAAGTAGCCTTTTAGTGATGTGATTGTGTCAAACAAGTTGACGGCTGCTCTCTAAAAATATGAATGACAAAAAACATGATTGTAAAACACAGTAGGCACACACTTTAATTGTGTCAAAACATTGACACACGTTTACACTGTACCTACTAGTCCTGTTAATTCATTTATTTTTATTTTATTTTTATTACTTTATGTGATTTTATTTACTTATTTAATTTACTTCATTTATTTATTTACCTTATTATGTTTGTGTCTGTATATAGTTTCTGCCGGGAAGAGAAATGTTTTATCTCGATATTTAAACATGTTTTTTTTGTTTGACAAATGTTGTCTCGTGCGAAAGTAGCGAAAATAGCTGATCTGCAAGCTCACAATATGTCAGCAAATGATTTTGTCTCCATTGTTCTTTTATAGTGGAAATGGAATGTTGGCGATTTGCCAAAGCTGTTGAAATGATCAATAAATGCATTTTTTATATATATGGTGTGTTTGGAGATAGTTATTATACATTATTATCATATTCTATTTAGCCCAACAATATAGTTAATTTCAATCAATAGCTTGAGTCAAATGAACAACCCAATGTATGGTTTATATTTAACCCAATGATATAGTTAATTTCAATCACTAGCTTGGGTCAAAGAAACAAACCAGCACATGGGTTAAAATTATCCAGCCCAGCAAATGGGTTAAGACAACCCAGCGCGTGTTCTGTCCTATAGTGATTCAGCAGCTGGGTTATGATTGGGTTATTTTTTAACCCAGTAGTTTTAAGAGTGTACGATGGGCTCTGTAAGTGATGAAAGTGGGGGATGTTGACTTATCAGGCGCCCGCAGCTCACAGCCAAAGTACGAGCGAGCAAGAGAGAGAGAGGGCGCGCATCGGTACCGCGGATTGTTGTTGGATTAAGGCGCCGTTTACACGAGGAGAAAACTGCTTGTATCTGCATAGTTTCGCGTGCGTATAGCCCTATTATTTACACGAGGCCGATAGAAACTGACCCCACAAACAATAACGGGTCCCAAGGTGGATAGATTTGCAAACGAAACGCTCTGGGGGGTCAACCGAGTCCGTGTAATCACCTTGATACGAATATTTCCTGAAAAAATAACGATAGCCCCGGCTCTCCCTACCTCTCCTGCTCACTGCTGTATCAACTATCAAAAATAGCTGTGTTAATTAAACGCACAAGGGGTTCTTGAATGAAATAATATTATAAAAGGCAAACCAGAATTGTTAACGCCCAATATACTCCTTAAACAAAATAAACAGAGTCAGATTTCATGCATTGATCCATTATATTGACAAAGGAGGATCTCACCCGGTGTTTGTAGAGAATATCTCTCTCTTTCTGAGCCGTCCTCTCCACGGAGTTGTTTTCTTTCGTGTTTCTTGGTCGGGATGCAATATCCACAGATTGGTTTCTTTCAGTTTCTTTCAGTTTCAGTTTCAGTTTCGGGGCTTAAACAGAAGGGTAGCCATGGCAACATTGCGGCAGGGGCTGCTTGGTTGCTCTTCTTCGCGGCTTTTGGTGTATTTTGGCGGAAGTTACAGCGCCACTTACAGTCCCAGCATATGTACTACAGCGTTTCCAGCGGCCTCGTTTGAACCATAGACTGTATATATTATGCCGCGTTTCCACTACACAGCCTCGCTCGGCCCCGCTCGGCCTCCTTTGGCCGCGCCCGGCCTCGTTAGGACCAGCTCACTTTGTGGCGCGTTTCCATTACAGTTTAGGAACCGGGTCAGTATCTATAGTAACAGTGTAGGCGGAGCGACGCGGCTTAAAACTGCCGTGACGTCATCTTCAATGCGACACAACAATGGAGATGTGAAAGCGATCGTTTGCTTGTTTTTTGCTGTGTGGTTTATTATCACAAGAAATAGACGAGAGTTGTTTCGAAAGAGGCGACGTATAGCAAGACGAGGTATAGAAGAAGCTGACGCGAGAGTTCGGGCAGTCCTCCTACGCCGCAGAGACTACAGGACGACTCGAATCACTACTAACTACAATGCTACTTGGTAAGCTAACGTTCGCTAACTAGCAATGTGTTTAGGCTCACTCTCCCTATACGACCAAAGTATTTCAAGTATTTAATTAATTGTAGCTACCACTTTTACGTATTAAAATATGTATGCTTTTGTTTGTGTATTTCAGAAGTTACCGACCGAGCTACCGAGTGGTGGAATGTGATTGTTCCATCTTTCACACACTCAGTGGGTGGAGAACTTCAGGATGCCTGAGGAAAACCTACGTGTAATACCTAAATATTCATTGTATTGTATTGAACATAAATACATCTTTTCTTTTTCACATACATGTGTTTGTCAAATTATTTAAACCAAAAAAATGTTATCAGAATTGACTATTTAGTAAATATTTGAATTTCAAGCACCAGTACTGCCCCCATAATAATAATCTAATAAATTAAGCAAATATCAAAGCAAACTATAAACATAAATACAAAAGTGTAAAACACAACAGAACTATATTCATAAATGCAAGTGTAAAAAATTGTTAACATGGATGGAGGCTAAAGTATCCACAGCATAAAATAATATGATTATGATGGTTTGTCTGAAAGACACAGCCTCAAGGTTCAAGGTTTTTTATTTTGTCATACGAACATAGCTAGTGTAGTTATGACAATGAACATCTTAGGTCACAGGCTCCTCCAACAGTGCAACACAATAACCCAGATCAACAGAAATATAGTGCAAGTAAATATTAAGCGCTGTGCACCGCTCTCTTTGTATAGGTGTTTTCTTTTGTTCTCTTCTCTTTGAAATATATAAGCAATGTGTTTGAGTCTAGCACAACGAGGGTATTACAATTGAGTAATTTTTCTACATGTATTTATCATGTATTCTTAATACCATTATGTAATGTTATGTTTTAGAGGAGGACCTCAAGCTAGCAAACTCAATTTCAAACAGTATGCAGAGTTGTCCTGCTAAAGAGTTAAAATGTATTATTTAACCAAGTATTTATTCTCTTATTTGCTTTAATTGCAACAGATGATAAAGGTTTCACTGTGATAAGTATTCTCTTAAATCCATAAACCCCTGTACAGTGCTTTGTGGACGATGGTGTTTATGATATTTCTGACTGCAGAGGGACGCCTAGATGATGCCATCTTTCTGTGCGATCGCTGGTGGGTGCAATTATTTATCAACAAGCAATAAGATAAGACATGGCATTGATTCTGCTGGGCCAGTTGCCGTTCCTGCAGGGCCAGATCGTCTCCTCCTCGGTTTGTGCTGTTGATGCAGAGGACGTTGTTCGGAACTGTTCCTCCTCGCTAGTCCCAATGTAATCATCTAGAACAGAAACATGACTTGTAAATTCCACAAACTACTGCAGCACAATACTATAAATAGCAACAACAACTATAGAAAAGACAAACTGAACGTAAACAATGGCACATATGGTGTTAGCAAACAATAGCTCTCGCTAATGCTATCTGCCTAGCTAGCCTTCGGGGCTCCATCGGGGTTGTCGAACATAAATGTAAGGATAAAATAGACTTATTTGTTAGAAGTGAGCTTTAAAACAGATAGGGACACAAAGCAGGGACACAAAGCTTTCAAGCAAATAACACAGCGTTAGCAAAAACGTACCATGCAGACTCCAGTAACGCCGTTGGAGAGTCCAGTGTCTGTGTAGAGACCTCCTGAAAGACTTTGATATTGCGAGTTGTCCCGTCGAGCACCCGCTGGACCTTATCATCTGCAATATAATGGACGTCGTCACTTCCTCGACCGACCATGGTGTGCTTTTCTTTGCCATTGTTGTAGCTCCTCCGTTAACAAAAATGCTGTTTGTAAAAATGGATTATCTCGCGCGCAGATTGTGACGATTCTCTCCGACCAATCAGCAGCCGAGAGCGTTGACGTCACAAACACAGCCTGGTTGTCTTTGGCCCTGGCCCCACGATTTTATGAGGCCAGAAAAACTGAGAATTAGGACCAGCCGGCCGGTACTAGGCCAAGTGGAAACGCAACCACAAACGGGCCGCTGACGTCACAGCCCTCTTAAACCGGGCTGCGCGCTGTAGTGGAAACGCGCCATTAATGGACGTAGGGTCCGTGACGTCACCCATAGGATTCTGCAGAGTTGCCGAGAAGCCCTTAGTAGGCGGAGTCGGCCACTAACGGCTCGACAGTGACGTCTGAGTCTAACTCCCGCCTGCTACATCCTGCTCCAAATAAGGGCAAAGAGGCGGAGCCGAGGCGGGACCTTCTGCCTCCAGCTGGGAAGTAACAGAGCTAGCTCAAGCTAAGAAGCTAAGCTAACATGCTTCCCCATCAGCACACTGCCGTCACATTTTACGTTTCTAAGGTAAGCGGACATGAAACTATTCAGCAAAACTATAAATAATAATCTAAGTTATTGAGTTTTTAGCATAATACTTCAGAATCTTAAAATCCCTTAACGTTTGTATGCAATGTGCTAAATGCAACACTGGAATCAAGCAAATATTAATATGTTTGCATGACATTAGTTATTTATATTTTGCTATCACTTAATTATACGTTTAATACATTTAAGTTAAGCTAAGGTGCATGTGATGGTAGCTAGTTAGTGCTCTTACCTGTGAGGCCTCCTCCAAACAGCATTATAACCAGACTGTATCATTAAAACTATAAGTACCAGTTCTAGATCCTTGACTTTAGACAAACAATTCAAAAGACAAAATGTATTTAAAGACCAATCTTTATTTGAAGGTGCCTCTTAACCTGAGATATTAGTTATACAGTAATAGTATTGACAATCTAAAAAAACTGAGCAACTCAACAGTCAACTTTATATTTCTTATTGTCTAAAGCATTTATTATTTTCATTTTCCCCTCTCATATTCAGTGTGGACGGATTGAGACAGCGTGGTGTCCAGAGAGCTGCAGAGACTTCAGGGAGAAACCTCCGTGTGATGGACGTCCAGTCTGTTGGTTTGGAGAGGACTGAGGGTCTTTCCTCAGCGAGGAGGACCAGACCTGATGGAGGAGCCCATGCATAGCTGATACCACCTGATCAGGCCTAGTCTGTCACTTTATTTGACTAAATGTGTTTACTTATACATTTAATAGGTTTACACCTTCTGTCCATACGTGATTTTTTATTTAAAACATGTTTGATTAACTTTTGGTTCAGATTTCAATAAATTGAATTTGTATTTGCACTCCTTTTGTCCATTATTCTTACTGAAAATGTTAGATTACACATTCACATCCGACTGAAGATTGGCCCCATTTATTTGCGTTGCAAACTCTGCGGTACAAGGTACATGTTGTGAAGCTCATAAAGTGAGGCAAATAGAATTAATCAGCTGATGGAGTGTAGATGTGGAAATAGGTGCATTCGATCAGCTGACTTCACAATAAAAGTAGTTTCTTAGTGAATGTCCTGTACTGGTCTTAACATCTCATAACAATAGCTTTTAATTTTCCTATTGGATGTTCTTCTTGACCCTCAGAGAAGGAGAAAATGTTGAGTCGTGTCTTTCAGGCATGTCCTTTCCTAACAAAAATTACAGGAAACATAAAACATATTATTGCAGAACAAGTGTGTTATTTATGAAAGAGGTGTGCTTGTGTTTAGGGGCTGTAGATATAATTATTTTGTAATTGTAATGTTTTATTTTATTTCAACAGTGAGCTACAAAGACAATCAGATTATGAATGAACAGTATGAAATTCATCAACATTGAAATATATTTTATTATCAAAATAATATTTAACTGTTATCAAAACTTAGTGCAACTGTAGAAGCTTGCTCTGTTCTCTCACTGAAATCATAACTTTTACCACGTTTTTTACAGACAATATTGAGAGATAAATAGCAGTTGTCACTATGTGTTAAATAGCTTTGCCTTCAATACCTTAAATTAGAAAGCTGACAGTCATATTGCTTGTTAACATCTAAATGTAACCCTTTGCATGGAAAAAACCCTCAACTTCACTGATGTGTAGGTGATCTAGTATTTAGTATTGTTTAATGGAATGTATATCAGTGTATTAAAGTCAATACTTCATTTATTTAAGCCAATATCTTTCTTGATTCTTTGTACAGTATGAAAAAAGAGTATTTGTACCTGTGCTGAAGTTCACTGCTGTGAGGAGTCCAGTTCTGTCTCTCACTCTCTGGTCCATCCTGTCTGCATCACCTGGAAACTTTAAACAAACAGATATATATGTAAAGAACCATGTGTACAAACAATATAACTTATTCTCTTCTGTTGAACATGTTGGATTGTGTATTGTCCGAGTCAGGGTTCTTTTTATTTTACTGTAACTTTGGAAGTTGTGTTACCAATGCTGTTGTGTTACGGTTTATTTGATACCAATTTGGTAATGCACATTTCCTGCTGAAATACATGCATACCAAGTTACTGCGTGGCACTTTGGTTTTGATAAAACAGTGTAGTTCCACTATATAAACGTTACATTCATAATCAAACGAGACAATCTGCAAGATAATGAGCTATTTGTTGTTATTTTTAATGCTTGTCCTTCACACGTTAATCAAATAAAATAAGTACCGATACATAGCAGAACAATTGTGGCGATGTTCAGCTTAATAAGCCTTGTTCAACATAATTTATTTAGCTAATACTACAGCGGGCTGCAGGCGAACCAAGTCTGCGTTTCGCTGCATTCCTTGATCTCCAGTTATAATGCCGGACTCCGCCGCCGGCCGAAGCTAACGGAGCCGCCGGGACGCGCTAGCGAGCTAGCCCCCTGCGGCTCCGTTAGCTTCGGCCGGCGTGGACTCCGGCGGCCACCACTGGGATAATTGGGTCCCCTTTTAACATTTGCTCCCGTTTAGCATTATGGGCGTCACAGCCATATACTATAAAAGGCTGAATCATAAACTAAACTGTATATATATATATATATATACACATGTATAAAGGGTTACGTCCTTAGCTGGCTAATAAGCTACATAATAAGCTACATAACAAGCTAAACTAACAAGCACACAAACACCTGCTAACGGGATTAACATGTATAATATTATCATTTTACTCACCGAAAAAAGCTGAGAGTAGACTTCTTGGAAGGTCTGTTAGTACATTCAAGCGCACAGCACTACATTTCAATTGTCTGGTATTTGTAACAATATTCCCTAAAAGGCACAATCACCACGAACACGGCTAAAGGGTCAAGTACAGCAACTACAACTAACTAACGTTGTAGCCTAGCAGAGTGGACAAATTGCTGTTAGCTGACAGTGAGGCACGTACCTGTCCATCAAAGTGACCACGCCCTAATTTATGCAAAAACTTTAAGACCTAATATAAATAAAAGGGTCTTGTTAGAAAACAATTCACTCACAGATCCATAATCATGAAGGTGGAATCCAACTATATTCATAATAATATTTATTGGATCCATAGGTAGAAACATGTTTTTTTAGGCTGTGAAATTGGGCATTTTAACATGGGGCTCTATGGAAATTGCTCCTTTCTGCAGTCAGCGCCTATCGGCCAATATATGAACTGCAGTTTGTGGCACTTCCGCATTGGCGTCCCGGCTCTTCCCCAGAGTTTGCCGCTTGGTTTGAACCAAGCGGCAAACTCTGGGGAAGAGCCGGGACCTATGGATCCAATAAATATTATTATCCGTCCGGCATTATAACTGGAGATCAAGGAATGCAGCGAAACGCAGACTTGGTTCGCCTGCAGCCCGCTGTAGTATTAGCTAAATAAATTATGTTGAACAAGGCTTATTAAGCTGAACATCGCCACAATTGTTCTGCTATGTATCGGTACTTATTTTATTTGATTAACGTGTGAAGGACAAGCATTAAAAATAACAACAAATAGCTCATTATCTTGCAGATTGTCTCGTTTGATTATGAATAACGTTTATATAGTGGAACTACACTGTTTTATCAAAACCAAAGTGCCACGCAGTAACTTGGTATGCATGTATTTCAGCAGGAAATGTGCATTACCAAATTGGTATCAAATAAACAGTAACACAACAGCATTGGTAACACAACTTCCAAAGTTACAGTAAAATAAAAAGAACCCTGACTCGGACAATACACAATCCAACATGTTCAACAGAAGAGAATAAGTTATATTGTTTGTACACATGGTTCTTTACATATATATCTGTTTGTTTAAAGTTTCCAGGTGATGCAGACAGGATGGACCAGAGAGTGAGAGACAGAACTGGACTCCTCACAGCAGTGAACTTCAGCACAGGTACAAATACTCTTTTTTCATACTGTACAAAGAATCAAGAAAGATATTGGTTTAAATAAATGAAGTATTGACTTTAATACACTGATATACATTCCATTAAACAATACTAAATACTAGATCACCTACACATCAGTGAAGTTGAGGGTTTTTTCCATGCAAAGGGTTACATTTAGATGTTAACAAGCAATATGACTGTCAGCTTTCTAATTTAAGGTATTGAAGGCAAAGCTATTAGTGACAACTGCTATTTATCTCTCAATATTGTCTGTAAAAAACGTGGTAAAAGTTATGATTTCAGTGAGAGAACAGAGCAAGCTTCTACAGTTGCACTAAGTTTTGATAACAGTTAAATATTATTTTGATAATAAAATATATTTCAATGTTGATGAATTTCATACTGTTCATTCATAATCTGATTGTCTTTGTAGCTCACTGTTGAAATAAAATAAAACATTACAATTACAAAATAATTATATCTACAGCCCCTAAACACAAACACACCTCTTTCATAAATAACACACTTGTTCTGCAATAATATGTTTTATGTTTCCTGTAATTTTTGAAAGACACGACTCAACATTTTCTCCTTCTCTGAGGGTCAAGAAGAACATCCAATAGGAAAATTAAAAGCTATTGTTATGAGATGTTAAGACCAGTACAGGACATTCACTAAGAAACTACTTTTATTGTGAAGTCAGCTGATCGAATGCACCTATTTCCACATCTACACTCCATCAGCTGATTAATTCTATTTGCCTCACTTTATGAGCTTCACAACATGTACCTTGTACCGCAGAGTTTGCAACGCAAATAAATGGGGCCAATCTTCAGTCGGATGTGAATGTGTAATCTAACATTTTCAGTAAGAATAATGGACAAAAGGAGTGAAAATACAAATTCAATTTATTGAAATCTGAACCAAAAGTTAATCAAATAATGTTTTAAATAAAAAAGCACATATGGACAGAAGGTGTAAACCTATTAAATGTATAAGTAAACACATTTAGTCAAATAAAGTGACAGACTAGGCCTGATCAGGTGGTATCAGCTATGCATGGGCTCCTCCATCAGGCCTGGTCCTCCTCGCTGAGGAAAGACCCTCAGTCCTCTCCGGCCAAACCAACAGACAGGACGTCCATCACACGGAGGTTTCTCCCTGAAGTCTCTGCAGCTCTCTGGACACCACGCTGTCTCAATCCGTCCACACTGAATATGAGGGGAAAATGAAAATAATAAATGCTTTAGACAATAAGAAATATAAAGTTGACTGTTGAGTTGCTCAGTTTTTTTAGATTGTCAATACTATTACTGTATAACTAATATCCCAGGTTAAGAGGCACCTTCAAATAAAGATTGGTCTTTAAATACATTTTGTCTTTTGAATTGTTTGTCTAAAGTCAAGGATCTAGAACTGGTACTTATAGTTGTAATGATACAGTCTGGTTATAATGCTGTTTGGAGGAGGCCTCACAGGTAAGAGCACTAACTAGCTACCATCACATGCACCTTAGCTTAACTTAAATGTATTAAACGTATAATTAAGTGATAGCAAAATATAAATAACTAATGTCATGCAAACATATTAATATTTGCTTGATTCCAGTGTTGCATTTAGCACATTGCATACAAACGTTAAGGGATTTTAAGATTCTGAAGTATTATGCTAAAAACTCAATAACTTAGATTATTATTTATAGTTTTGCTGAATAGTTTCATGTCCGCTTACCTTAGAAACGTAAAATGTGACGGCAGTGTGCTGATGGGGAAGCATGTTAGCTTAGCTTCTTAGCTTGAGCTAGCTCTGTTACTTCCCAGCTGGAGGCAGAAGGTCCCGCCTCGGCTCCGCCTCTTTGCCCTTATTTGGAGCAGGATGTAGCAGGCGGGAGTTAGACTCAGACGTCACTGTCGAGCCGTTAGTGGCCGACTCCACCTACTAAGGGCTTCTCGGCAACTCTGCAGAATCCTATGGGTGACGTCACGGACCCTACGTCCATTTATATATACAGTCTATGGTTTGAACAGACACGTTAAATGAAACAAATGCATGTGAACGGAAGACTTTTTTGAATACCATACTGTGCATAAACGCAAACGGTCCCGTGTGAGCGGGGCCTGAGGCTGATAACTACAGCTCAGTGAGGTAAAGGACTCAAGTGTTTAGATAGTTCACTTTAGTCTAAGTTATCTGAGATCTCAGTGGGTCTCAAACGGTTTGGACACAATTTATGTAAACAAATATTTCCAAGGCACACTTTATAATTATTAGGATAAATAACAACAGGTTTGAAATCATTCCAATGTATACATAGGACAGTAACCAAAAATATCGTTTAAAACTGGAGATATTAACAAATGTGCATTACTAAATAAATGTTAACTAGGTAAAATAAGATATGAATGAACAACAAAAATAAAATACGTTACATATATTTGTTATTGGCTATGGTAGGTTATTGGTTATGTTCACATACTTATTTGGTTATTAAAATGTAAACCGATCTTTTTCATATTGGTGTTTAAAGTTGTACCCCCTAGATCTAGTCTCTAGTCATTCTGCTCAAAGTGCACCAGATTGAAGCATTTTACTTTAAAATGTTAAAAAATCTATAACTCATGTTCATAAATGTTGTATGTGACGGGACTACGGATGGAAATTAGCTCAAAGCTCAAATCCGGCTAATTTACATTTGAAAGCATTACTTTGTTTAAAATGATCATCAATGTGCATTGTCCCGGTTCAAATAAACGATTAAATGAAAAAAAGGGAAAATCCCATTTAGCTTTCTACAATCCCTTGTTTCCACCGGTCTAAAATGTTTACCCTAGTAAAATAGATGTTGTACTTACTGAAAGTCAACCTAATTGGGCAATCAAGAATGATTAAGTATGCATAAGTTCTTACGATAATTAGAAGTACTTTAAATGTTACAACACTTGTGTTGAGATCATTTAAATCCTTTTCACAAACCATCGTGAAATAACACCCTCTTTTGAAGATGAGGTAATAATATTAAGTAGGCCTACGCTAAAAGTCAGTCAAAGTTCAGTAGGTGATAATTCAAATATGTACGTTGAGTTATCTCCAACTATGTGGGACCGCCCAGAGCCGTATAATATAGGGTTACACTATGACTATAGGCTATATAACACTAGGCCTATATATATATATGGCTCTGGTACCGCCCCTACTGGGCAGCTTAACAACAGAGGGAATTGGCTGCAGACGACAGAAGTGAGCGCAGGAGCCAAGATGGGATACCTCCCAGATCTTTCCATCGAGACCTGGACTTTAATAGTCATTTTCTTAACCCTAATCGCAATGTAAGTTTTTATGTGTAGTTTGCCACTATTTTTCTTCTGAAAGTTGATGTATTTCAGACAAATTGAGCCGAATACAAATAGAAAACTGGAGATATTGTGTGAACGTCACTATGTTATGTTGCTAAAAGCATTTTGCTGTGAAGTCTTGCAGTTTAAGTTGCTGCACAGGGGGAACCGACCTATTCTGAAGCAAAACGATCAGCGAAGAAGTGAACAGAATTGATTTGCGTGTAGAATACTTCCGGTTTTCTTCCAAAACAAAGTAATCGATCGCTTTTCCAACCATCTCAGCTGAGCCTCACTCCCGCTGCGTAACCAAGAAACTGCGCTCACTGTGACAGACACAATACTTAAGCTTTGAAAACAACAACATTTGATAAACTTACACTTTATCAGGACACAAAGTAGACAAAAAAATAAGCAACAGGCTAAAAGCTTTTATTTTCTCATTTCCTTATCTTCCTTTTAATCTTGAAATGCATCTGATCAACATAAAGAACATAATAATAATATTAATAATAATAATAATTGTAATTTATAAAAATGTATACATTCTTCTTTAAAGACTTCATACAAGTCAAAATGATGCTGCTATGGAAACAATAGGCTTGTTTGAGACAAGCGAGACCGACGCAGACCTGCGCAATTGCGATCAACGTCTTGCTAGTGCGTTGCATGATGGTTAGTCATTTTGTCCGACTTGCTCTGGAGGCTCGCCTACATGAGACGTTGAAATCTCGCGGGACAAAGGCGCCCGCAGACTTGAGAGCGAGGCGCGGCGAGGCGGCGCAGTTTCTCTCCACGGGCTGCGGAAGCGAAATGCTTGATGGGAAACGACTCGCTGGTATCTCGAGCTGAGCGCTCATTGGTGGTTTTTACCCCGTGCTGGTGATGAAACTCTCCATTGGCTCGGCAAAAGTTTGTTGTTTTGTGTCAGTTTTACGTCGCCACTTCCATTCACATTTTTCATCATTGTTCCACAATGTTTATCATCATGAAATTAATATCTATATATTTTATACTATAGGCCTACTTGCACTGCTTATAATTTACACAGTGCCTGTAAACCGGAGGAGAACGCTGGCATTTCTCCTCCTACTGGAAATACTACGGAGGGATAGGGTCTGCAAAATTAGTTTATTTTGGGGATTGACTGGATGCTCTGACCGGTCCACTTCCTGCCCGGCGCTATGCAACGCCTCCGGTTTACAGGCACTGTAAATTATATATAGAATAATTATGATGATGAATGCATTTTTTTACCACTAAAATACAGCAACACATCTTTGATTCATGTCGTTTATAACTGGAATATTACAATTATTATTAACTTTGTCTGTACAAAGTAGCCTGTCCAGGAAATATGCCCAAATCAACAAAAACTGCGAGCCGGCAGGTAAGACGCTCCGCTTCTGAAACGCGCCCGGTATGACGCCGGAGGAGGCCGGACCAAAACCGCGTCGCAGCCGTGACGCGACGCAGACGGACCCGGTGGATCGAGGGGTTAGGAGTATCAATAATGATAACACATTCAAACTTTGCCCTTCTGAGATTAGGACCACTTCTGTGAACATGTGACCATTACTCATAATAGATAACAGGGATACTTATTGAGGTGAAGTCATTCACAGTGGATATGTAAGTACAGTTTGCAATACAAGTCCATATTCTTTATCAAGAACATACTTAAACTTGTTTATTTTCCTTTTACTGATGATACAACTGAAAACACAAGGCAATATGAAAGAAGAATGGACTTGTTCTCTGTTTTTTAATCATGCTTTTAATCCTCAGATATGGATATGCTCCATATGGCCTTTTCAAGAAACTAGGCATCCGTGGACCCACACCTCTGCCCTTTATTGGGACCTTTTTGGGGTACACAAAGGTGAGACGCATTCAAATATGTGATCTAAGCTTACACTCCTCTTATAATGGTTTTGACTTTGTCACTCCTCTATTCCTTAGGGCATTCACAATTTCGACACAGAATGCTATCAGAAATATGGAAAGATGTGGGGGTAAGTGTGTGTACAAGAATACTCTATTATCTTAACATGCATAGCATATGCAAAGCTCCAGGCTGTAACTGGCTCGCCACAATATCTGTCATTTAATTTTAAGGTTGTACGATGGCAGGCAGCCAATAATCGCTACGATGGACACAGCTATGATCAAAGCAGTCTTGGTTAAGGAGTGTTATTCTGTCTTCACTAACAGACGGGTAAGGAGCAAAGCACACTGTTCCCAGTGATTCCCAAGTTAAGACCTCAATACTAATCAAATGTACACCACAATGTAAATAAGGCATTCTGGGTGTTTCTCAATCGCGAGTAAAGCTGCTTCAGAGCCACTATTTCAAGCATACTACGTCATCGAGTGCCGCCGAAGTACTGTTCCAATCTCCAGCATACTTGGAAATCTACCGAGCCCGGCGTACTCCGTTTGGAGAAATATTGAGGCTGCACATGAGTAGACTCCGCGGTCTTAAAATCCCCACAATGCTTTGCGCACAGACCAATTTCCCCAAATCTGTGGCGGAAGATGTAAGGCGGGGCCTCTCATATGACGCACACCTGCACACTTGCTAGCGTGTTCCACTCTTCGTTTTCCGAATGCTAGGAAGTATTCTTGACTCGCTTCTGAAGCAAGATGCTCGGCAGACATGTGCTACCAAGCAAGCGTACTCGCGATTGAGAAACACCCTCTGTGTTTGTTAAAAACCCACCTGTTCAAATCTGCCTACTCACTGTAGTGCTCCCCATTATATGTTTCATTTGTGTCCACTTGACTGTCTCCTCCATGATTTCCTGTGTTTTTATCATGTTTTGTTGCCTATTAGCGTTTTCTTTATTTTTTAACAAATTGTACGGTGTCCTTGGGTGTCATGAAAGGCGCCTAAAAATAAAATGTATTATTTGTTTGTTTGTTTGTTTGTGTGTGTGGGGTGGGGGTTGGCTTTAGGATATGGGCCTAAATGGACCCTTACGTGATGCCGTACCAATGGTAGAAGATGAACAATGGAAGAGGATTCGCAGTGTACTCTCACCGTCATTCACCAGCGGTCGCCTGAAAGAGGTTAAAAAGCACACTGCACCTTTAAAATATTTGTAATTAGCATTTGTACATTATTTACACCAGTTGTTTGATCATTCTGGTATGAAAAGCATTCATTCATTCTTTATTTTTTTATTTTATTTTCACAGATGTATCCGATAATGTTGCAGCACTCAGGTAATCTGATCCAGAGCCTTCACAAGAAAGTAGAGGCAGAAGAAGTCCTAGATGTTAAAGAGTGAGTAATTCTTTGATGAGATTTGGGCAATGACTTTTCATCTTTTTCATCTAAAGTCTTTTAAGAGGATTTTTTTTATTGTGCTATTCATTATTCCATGTATTTATTTATTTAATCGTTTATTTGAACCGGGACAGTGCACATTAATGAACATTTTAAACAAAATAATGCTTTTAAATGTAAATGAGCCGGATTTTAGCTTTGAGCTAGTTTCCATCCGTAGTCCCGTCACATATATTCAAGGAAACAACATTTCCTAAAAGAAACATTTGCATGCGTTAACCTTTGGCTTGTTCCAACGTTTGTATGTTGGCCTTTCTTTGTAGTGTATTTGGACCATACAGTATGGATGTTGTGACCAGCACTGCCTTCAGTGTGGACATTGATTCCATCAACAATCCCTCTGATCCTTTTGTTGCAAACATAAAGAGAATGGTCAAGTTCAACTTCCTGAATCCCTTGCTTGTGCTTATCGGTATGTCAAAGTTATGCTGTACAACCTGACTGTCTAACTCGACCCCTTAAACCCAAAATTAACTATCTTTTGAACTATGATTCTTTTCAGTTCTGTTTCCATTCTTGGGAGGAATTTTTGAAAAGATGGATGTGTCATTCTTCCCTGCTGAAGTGACAGGGTTCTTCTACAACTTTCTAGCATCTATCAAATCAGACCGGAATAATAAAGAACATAAGGTATGTACAATTGATTGATGTTGATTTTTGTCCATTTTTGATATGTTGTGTTCATACCTTTCCCTTAAAACACAAACTGGAGAATCAATATAGGATTTCTACTTTCTACTTTGCCTTGCAGAATCGAGTGGATTTCATGCAGTTGATGGTGGACTCTCAAAGTTCAAAGAACAAAGACGATGCAAGCTCCAACAAAGGTAAAGAAATAAATCATATTTAATTTTCTCTGTAGTCGCGGCTGAAGGGTCAAAAAAAAGAAAAATCCCTCGGTTGAAAATAGAGTTTTTAACATTGTCTATATGCTACAAGACATAACATGAGATAGATAAGCAGTTAACACCATGGCTGAGGTGTTTATCAGGAATGTTTGAATAGGTTAATTATGTTTTTTTTGTTTTACAGGACTGACTGATCACGAGATCCTGTCCCAGGCAATGATATTCATCTTTGCTGGCTATGAAACCAGTAGCAGCACACTTGGATTTGTAGCCTACACCCTGGCAACACACCCTGAAATTCAAAAGATCTTGCAAGAGGAGATTGATGAAACCTTACCAGACAAGGTTACTAGAGAGTTTTTTTTACTGTATCTATATTTGTATTTAATCAGCAACTGATCATGTGCTACCAACTACTTTATACTCAAGGATCGGCCAACCTATGAAGCAGCGATGCAGATGGAATACCTGGATATGGTGATTAATGAGGCGATGAGGCTGTACCCTATTGCTAGTCGATTAGAGAGAATGGCAAAGTCCTCCGTGGAGATTAACGGTGTGACCATCCCTAAAGGAACTGTCATAATGGTGCCAATTTACACTCTACACCGTGACCCTGATCTGTGGTCTGAGCCTGAGGCTTTCAAACCTGAAAGGTACTATACTAGATTGATGGCAGACTAAGGTACATTTTTACCTGAATTTAGTCATTCGGCTAATCAACTTAAGATGTTTGTTCATTCTTTTTTAGGTTCAGCAAAGAGAACAAAGCCAACATAGATCCATATTCCTTCCTGCCCTTTGGAGCAGGGCCAAGGAACTGTATTGGCATGCGATTTGCTCTCTTGATGATGAAGTTGGCTCTGGTAGAGATCCTTCAGAACTTCAGCTTTGTCACTTGCAAGGAGACAGATGTAAGGAAACATTTTCAGTGTGTGTTGTCAATAGTGAAGGTTTTTATGTAAGGTTGGGTGCAATCATGTTTGAGCTTTTACAGGGGTTCATTTTGGTCACATTTCTTGTTTTCCTAGATTCCAATGGAGCTGGGAGTTGATGAATTGATTACCCCCAAGAATCCCATCAAACTGAAGCTGGTGCCCAGAGCAACCGTTGCCGATTCTCCCTCAAGCTAACTTTTCGATTATCTGCAACAACTATCTCTCTTTTTCAAACCAATCTACAGCATAACAGTTTATTAATAATCAAATTAAAGGACACCATTTATTGTCAGAACACCATGTAAACTTGGCTCAAAAAGCTTGGTTATACTTAAAAAAACATTGTTTATGTTTTCGTCCTTTTCATTTACTCAAATAACTTAATTTTTCTCCATGTATTTTGACTAAATATATCCTTCTTTGTTATCCTTTTTAAAATCTTGAATATAAAAGATTAACAATTTTTGTAATCACCAGTACTATTCTTAACACATATGCTACATAATTGTATGGCCATTTGTTATCACTATATATGCTAATATGTTACTGTAAAATAGTTTTATAACATGATCAACTTCTATGTAACAGTGGAACGTACATCTAAAAAAAAAAAACAACAACATTACAATTGTATTTTATCGCAAAAACGCCATGTAGAGAGTTTAAATATGCTCAAATATCCAGCTTTGCTTGTTTCCATGTTGTTGGATTATGGCTGTGCTCTTTGCTCTGCTTTTCTAAGAGGTTGGAGCGGAGAGCTTATCACAGAGTGCACCTGAGGAGGCTTTACTCAGGAAACAGGGTTTGAGATTGCAGCAAATAATGACCTCATTCTCCATCCCTTTCAATCATGGCTTTGCTCATATGACTTATATGTTGTAATCACATCTCATTTGTACCTTTTTTTTTCATTTATCTAATAAAAGTTCTTAAACTCATTTGATCATCTGTTATTTTAGGCAAACTATAAGCCTTTATTTTGGAAATCCAATAATATAATTCATAACTCACATGGGCCTTTTTTCTGCATGGTGGTACTTTTGATTCTTCTTACCTTTGCAGAATAATCATTTTGTTTTGACAGTTTTGACACTTTATGGCTATTTTTACTTTATTACCAGATCTGGATACTTCTTTACTGAACAGTTATTTAAAGATCATTGCAATTTGTGCTGCCTTGTTACATCAGCAGTATAGGACAAATTAAAAGCCAGTGAAGTACAGGTGAAAGGGTACTCTCACATGATAAACGATGACAGGTGAACAATAAAACACAAGCAGAGGCACATAGCACATAAAAACGGTCTTGCAGTGCTTTACATCATTCAAATTATGATAGGCATTCATACATGAAGAAACATGAGGCTGAACTTTGACGGAAATACCATTTTCAGAGTCTCAAGGGTAGGTACCAGCAGTCTCTTACTTACACGCTATCGTGGGAATATTTCAGCAACAATGACTTTGCACAATTTAGAGCAGATCCCTTAAGAAAAACATCTTGTCTATGAGGTTCCTTCTATGAAGACCCGGTCTAAAAATGGTAGTAACAAAAGAAGTATAGAGTGAACATTGACTCTTCTTTGACAACCCTCTCCCTATCCTATTTCAATAAATAATTGGCGTTGTTTTAAATGACCTGACACTCCCATATTGTTGGACAATATCAGCACACTATTTGAAAACAGGGTTTTAATGTGGGACTTCACAGCATTTCTGGCCTACAGATGGACATACATCAACTCAAATAAAACTTTAGAACTTTATTATTATTATTATTATTAAACTTTAGGTGTGAATAGAGCATACTGTAGGCTTGGAGACATCAGGTGGTGTTAGGTTGTAAATGCTGTAATTTGGACGTTAGGGGGCGTTAAAACACTGAGAGACGATGCAAGTCCTCTCTCCTCACACGAGGCGTCCATATTTAGGGGAGTTTTAAGAAATAACCTGAAATAACCTAAATCCTATTAGTAATTTAACGGATTGTCTGTGTGCTATAATGTTATAATCAATTTAATATTTTAATGTAGCTTTTGATTGCAAACTACTCAGTTGGAGCACACTCATACTATTGTCACTAATCATTTACTATCACAACTACTCAACATGCACCTATAGTATGCCATGATTAGACCAAATGTACCAAATTACGCTAAGAAACAGTCATGTGTAGAAATCAACACTGGACGTCCGAAACAAAGAGGTTTATCCCAGAGACTCAGGGACGCCCTAATCCCCGCCCCCTAGCGAAATGCCATCCAGCCATTGGTCCGATTGTTACACTACGCCACTTTGATTGGCTGGCGGCCTCGTCGTTGAATGTCTGTTGTTTGCACTCGCCTGAGAGCCAGGGCGCTGTGACAGTGGACTGCTTTGATTCATGCTGTTGTGGAGCCTCCTTTTTGGATTTGGAGAACAATTAATGCGGCCAGAACTGAGCGCATGAAGGTATGTTTACACGGGAGGTTGTGGGAATAATTGCTACATGTCTTCCACAAATTAAGTCTCTAATATAGTCGGGCTTTTTTGAGTAAAAAAAGGTCAAATTCAAAAGTCCATAGACAGGTTTTTGACCCAACCTATTTGCTCGTAGTGCATGGTGCTTGTCATTTCTGGTTAAGTGAAACTTTACAGCCGCCAACTAGTCAGTACTTTGCACTAAAACCTATTGCTAAAGTACATTTAGAAAGACAGATAATAGCAACAATCGCTGAGAACCACGGGTCTTATGTTGAGTTCATTTTCAGGGTAATGGGTGTGATTACTTCAGTAATATTGATGCAGTATTGATTTTACCATCATCACTGCAGGCAATCTATATGAATGATAGCTAATGTGTTGTTTTTGTGATGTCTATATGACTTTGCAATTGAAGTTAATGTTTCCAACACGGGAAATAATGACAGTCCCTTGTGTCAGACAAAGGCCTAAGACGGCAGGTGGATCCTCTGCTGTTCCTGAGCAACCGCTGCGATCATTAGTTTGGTTTGAACACAATGTGCAATCTGTCTTGCACATTGAGCACAGATCCTTCCTGGTTAATGAGCCAGGATAAGTTAAGTTTAATCCATGCTTTGTGTACTACTGAGAGAAAAGATTACCATAAAGAAAATAAGTGAACTGTGTCCTCCTAGTGCACACAAGCATGGAAACACTCACCAAAGACAAATTAGCTGTAATGCTGTCCTATTTAGACTTTTTTATTTTGCTCGATCATCATGTGATGAGATGCATGGATGAACCATATATCATTGCAATACTGTAAGATGTTTACATTGGGCGGTTATGAGTTCATCACAAAGCCACACTGCAACTTTGCCATATGAAACCATGCAGGCTAGAGAGTTGGATTCAGGGATTTACTATTCACTGATACTTCCCATGGTGTGGGCATCCCTGGAATGTAGACATTATTTTCCATGGACACTGATTTACAGATATCGGGTGACACATAGAGTTTTGCCTTGACAGCCAACAGCTCAAACACACTCTTATATCTGTGTGTGTGTGTGTGTTGCTTTGCTGTGAATGTGTGGTGAGCCACAGAATGCACCGAGGTATTTGAATGCTGCAGCAGGAAAGTAAACAGTAGCCAACATTCTCTATTAGAGAAGAGGAGAAGTTTGTTCAAAGGGAGGATGAAGACGGTTGCTTTAACTTTTGGTACTGAGGAGGGACAAATTCAAGTTAAAATCTGAACAAATTAGCGGAAAAACATTTTTAAAAAAGCAGGGCATAATGGTCACTAAATGGTTATCTGACTAACCAGCTTGCTTGTATTTTGTCAAACACATGATTAACACTCTTAGGAGCAGCCCACCATTATGAGGCACTGATAATAACCTGAAAGCAACTTCAACAACGATGAAGTCAACTGTGTTTTGTCTTTCTCTTAATTTTAAGGATGACATCAGCTGTGTGAAGTGTGTTGTGGCCCTATGACTATGACTGGACCTAGCTGATGAATCACAGGACACAGTGGATGGAGTGCGGGATGGCTAATACCTTAAAAGTGTGTGCAAATAAGATGTTTCAAACATCTCATTCACCTTAAAACAAATACAATCTTTACTATGGGGACCGAATACAGCAACTGTCCTCAGTCCCTCAGCAACTTAACATGCAGATATGCTAATGACTTCCTGTTTATAACCCTGGGCACAACACAGTGAGGCCAAAGATGGGACCCAAAATCCCATCCTAAACACGCTCTGTGCGACTCACTGACAAAATGCTCTCAGAAAAGTCACTAACGCTAGCACTAAGTGTACCGCTTCACATAAATCCATTTATAACAGCCAGTCACATTTTAATTTCTTGACTAAGCAGATCATTTTCATTGAATTTTAAGTACATTTTATTCCTTTGCTTTATAAAAACAACCAGTAAGAATATGTCTCTTACATATTCCCTCTCCCTCCCTCTGTGTCCTCAGGATGAGAAGATGAATGTGGAGGCTCTAAGCAGAGGAGAGCTGCTGACTCTCCTCAGTGTCCTGGAGGGAGAGCTGGAGGCCCAGGATGTGGTCATACATGCCCTCAGAGTGAGTATTGACACTTTCATACACATTGCAGAACACCTCACATGCATTTGGGAGCAGTCATACGTAATAAAAGCTGAAAAACAATATTAAAGCCGTCCTAGCAACCTATTAAAAAAACACGCTTGTTTGCTTGCCTTTACACTAAAATGAACCTGTCAGCATTACACCCCCCAAAAAGAATGTGTGCTAGCAGGGAGGGGATGTGTAAACAGGAAACTAAGGAAACAGAGCTAGTAAAGACAATGGTGCAGGAGTCATTCTGGTTTCCCAGGCCTTTATTCCAACAGTTCACCAACGTTATTACTGCCTTAAACAGGATGTAGTCTACATTTCAAATTCTCATATTTTTCTTCCAATTTAGGCAATATTCAGAACTATATATGTCAACAGTTTTTGTCTTAACTATCAACATCTTTTCACATTTCTTTCAATCTGGGAAATTCCAATTGCTTCTGAACTGAAAGAATATTTGCCCTCGGCCATAGAGGAGGCTTTGCTGGCTGTTTGGCACCTCTCTTTGGGTACATACCTCAAACACTTGTTATCAGGCTTTCTCTGACAAATCAGCTGCATCCTACTGTGTTTCAAACTCTGAACAGACTAGGGCGATGTCTCGTCTTTCAATCCAATTGCACATTTTGAAAGCACCTTAGACACCCAACAACACATTTAAATTATACATCCCCAGTTTTGTCCAGCTCATTCATTCATATTCAAGTGAAAGGGCATAGCTTTCCTTCAGCTACAATGCTTTGCAGTGTTTGAGTCTAGTCTGATTGGCTCTCCCCGTGCCCCTGGCTGCTTTTCACACTCATGATCGCTGCAGCTGCTCCATGCTCGGATGAAGCTGCTTAGTCTCTGAATGCTTGACTCATTGTCTAAAGTAGTGATTCAGGCTGTGATGAGGACAAGTAGCAACCCTGACTGTCTAGTCTTAATGAACCGGCCTTGATAGGGATGTTTATCTAGCAAGTAAGTTAGGCTGTAATCATGAAATAATGTTCGTGCCAGGGCTTGAAGGAAAGCCGATCTTACATTACCAGCCCTGATGCATCTTAGATGGCAGTTTTCCAGATCTGATGCAGGCAGGGTTGGCCCCAAACGCTACGCACACGCACATAAGTTCCCCTTAGGACAAATGTACAGTCGCCATGCTGTCTGTACTTATTCATCTTTCTGTATCTTTAACCGCTTTTTACCCTCTTCCTCCATTCCTCCTTCCTCACACACAGCGACATTACGGGGGGTCTTTCATCTTTACCATGACCTGTGTCCTATCTGCCCACTCATTCACTCACACACACGCTCTGGTGGTCTCTGGTGGGCCAGTTACAGGCTGCAGTGTTTATTATGGAGAGGATGTAAAGAGTTGTAGGCTCAAATCACTGACTTCCCTTGTTCCCACTGGGGGCTTGTACTACGGTTTTACTGACTGGTCGAAGATAGGGCAGATTGTGTGTAGCCATGGGGCTAGGTCAGGGGTTGATAGCAGAATAATGTGTCCAATATTGAGCTCTGTCTGACTGTGTATTGATTTTCCACCCAGAAGGTCGGATTGTAATGTCAGTCTTTTCTGTTTTTCATTTTCCAACTGTGACTTTTTACTGATTCTTGATATTCCATAGTGTTTTTTTCTTCCATCTAGAGTTCTCTTCTGGCATTGTCAGCTAACATGCCACATTTACCACAATCAGTATGTGTCAATAATGTTAACTTGAGGACAGTTGAGAAAGTTAAAACAGCACTTAAATTCTCGCCTCTCTTTTCCCAAACTTTAAATATTTTCTCTCCTCCGCAGCAAGTACTTGGGATTCCTTTAGATTGCTTGGGACAACCGCATTCAGATGCCTTTTTAACCCTTCCTTTACACGACACCTCTAAAAAGTTGAATCTGTGTCAGTGTTTGCTTACTTTTATGGTGGCGTCACCTTTGGGACATGTCTCTACAGATTCCTGATTGTACTGTTTTTAGTTCTCATAACGAAGGAGACAGAGTAGCAGTTTTACTTGAGGGTACATTCCTGAGAACATGACACTAGAAACAGGTCGTGCAGTTCTACAGGAGTGGCGTATCTTATGAGTTGATGATTGTCTATATCTATACAGGAACTAATTCTATTATTATTTTCGCTCTGTCAGGCATACATGGCATTAATCCAACATAGAAAACATTCCAGTAGCTCAAAGGAATGACAGTTAGAGAAAGGAAAACAGACCTGCCTTTTAAATTCTCAGTGGTGGAGCAGTCTTTTGTGATTGTTATGCACGACTTTCGAGGTGCCAAATAAACACAGAGAGAAGCAAACTTGTGACACTGATATCAAAATATTTCTTAGGTTTGTTCTTGAGTACCTTTGGCTGTGAAACAAATATGGCCACTTGAAAATGGATTGAACCGTTTTTGTTTTGGTTAAAATGTTGCAGTCATGTTGAGCAGGGCCAGTCTTGTTTTCCATATGATGTCATATCCTGTAATCCTAAAATGCTTTGTCTATTTTGGCAGGCTGACATGATTTCCTGACTCCATAAAACAATAGGGCCTGGTTAGAGTGTGCTGTTCAGATAAGATTGTATATTCTGTTCCTGTACAAAAATCACTCCCTAAATTGGACATGTTTCTAGAGATGGCTAAGGGTAAAATATGATAAAAATCAACACAAACCTCAGAGAGGGTGCCCTTAAAAGCATAGCATTAGCTATTATAAGACTGTAATGCACAGTCGTCTATGATGACAGTGAAGTGCTTCCACATCAACTGCCTAAGGCCTGCGAGTGTAAAGCTTCCTGACCTGAATATGCCGACATGACTGGTCAAACTTTCTTTTATTCTGTTGCTTTTGCTAAGATCAAGTTCTAACCTGCACATAGCACATCACACACTTAATTTACATCAAATATTAGTCCATGTGAGAAATAAATCGGGTACTTTATTTCCTAAGTTAAGATTCCTTTTTATGGCAGCCTGTCTTATCCCTTGACCCAGCTCAAAATAAGGATCATATCTGTTATGGTAACGAGCTCCACCCTAAGCCCCTATTTGCACTGAACACGAGAGTATTTGCTTGCTACAAATAGAATAGTGATATAAGTCGTCAGTCATCATAGATAAGAAAATCACTGCTTCTCAAAGCAGTTCTTGTTGACATTTGTAACATAAATCAGTTTAATTTTTGACTCAGTTGAGGAGGACTTCCTTACTTCCTTGTTCCACCCTAATGATTTGCTTCTCCAAAAGCATTGTCCGACCAAAGGGCAAGAGCACCTGCTCCCATGTTTCCTCAATAACCACTGATGATAGCAACTGGGGCGGTTAATCATTACTTGGAAGTTGTCTTGTTGCACAGCCCATAAAGTAAAGTAAGGTTTGGTTTGGCGTCTTCCCAGTTATCTTCCCAGTGCTGTCTGTGGTAAATGTGTGGGTGGGAGGTGTGGAAGATGCAGCCAAAGCCTTAAGCACACACCTTAGCACTTTAAAAAGCACAAACTTAAAACTCTTTTTCTCTCTCTTGTCTCTGTTTCTTGCTCCCTTTTATTTGTCTTTCTTTTGCTGAGCATGTTTTGCAAATATGTCACTGGGGCAGGCCCCCTGTACAAATTGCAGCTATTGTATCTGGAGCCCATGTTTTGTCTGTTATGGTAAATATGGGGAAAAAAGCCCCTTTCAGTACAAAAACATTATTTCCCCCTGAGGTTCTCTTTCTATTACTAACTATGTTTTGCTCTCTGAGATATTTGCACGAGACCCCAGGTTTTCTTTTTCAAACTGATATTCCTTACACATTTTCTAAACCCAGTTCTTTCCTTAAACTGAACTTTCTTGACAGTATTTGAATGGTACACATTTGTAATATTTTAAAGAAAAATAATACAATCAAATAAATGATGGATGTTATGCACTACAAATGTCTAATTGTATACCGATTAAGCTTACAAAACATTCTGGTACAAACAACCTGGTACTGTTAATGTATTGTTAGTACAACAGTATCTGCTCGTTTATGGGACAAATATGACTGCTCTCAGTTCATTGGAGTAAGTGTTTATGTGAAGAGATGTAAGGATCTACTAATAAATACTTTTTGAATTACTATGTGAAAGTTGTAAGACCCACAGATGATATCAACAAACTCTCTGGCACTATACTATAGCTTCTCAACAATAATACTATTTTGGCTTTACGGCCCATAATTCTCACACATTTGTGTCTAAACTTTTACATTTCCTCCATGTGGCCAAATATCCATTTATGTATCTTTAAGTCAGTACATTTGCAATATGTGTTATCCCAAGACAATACTACATACTGTTATTCTGTCAGTGTTGTGTAGCTGGTTAGCTAGCCATTAGTCTGTCACTCCAAACTTCCTTTGAAATGCTCAAACTAAATAAGACTTGCACACTGATGGGTTGGTATAAAATATGTTTTTTTTAATATTTCTTAAGGTATATTTGACATTTACTCAACTAGTGCCTTATGGAAATACTTCATAGCACGCAGTTCAGACGTAGTTTTGTACAGCTTGTACTTATTCAAGAATTTAAATGAGTGAACTCCATCTTATGAGGACTACAAGCATAAGCTTTTAGTCTGTCTGTACTTATGGACTCTGTGTCACTCATTTCTAATTTTTACGAGTTCTCCCAGACTGTTGATGCTATATGACCAGAACCAACACAATGGGGTCAGAGCTCTTTGTGTGTGTTTGAGTTCGCAGCTTCACCAGCTCTGTTAAATCAGATGTGACCGCCAGTGGATTGATACCGCTCACCTGCCAAGGCCTGTTATTCAGCACGGCTGACAAGTGGTCCATTGACTAAATGTCCTTTTCCACTATTAAGTAGAGCAGAGTAGTTGTCCTCTCCCCAGAAGAAAAACTGCACTGCTAACATCTTACTTCCTCATCCAAGAAAACACTGAAGCTAGGGACATAAATCTGAAGAGGATCCAACACTAAAGAGTCTGCAGCTGCTGACCTAGTGTCATCTTTTGTTCTCCACTTTCTTTGCTTCACATTAGAGCCTACCTCCTCTCATAGTCTTAGACAGTTACATGATATTAAATCAAGATTCTTGATAAATGAATATAACATAATATAACTAATAATAAAATAAGTAATAAAGGTAAAATGTGGGAACATCCCAATGTATTGTCCTCCTATACGGTAACACTAGCACAAGCCTTCAATTCTAACAAAGACTTTCATATTTGACAGGTCTGGTCCTGCTGTCCTTTTGTCTCTGTGTGTCTCACTGTTTCTCTTAAGAGAGGAACTAATTCACCACATACTTTTCCCATAAACCCCCTCTGCAAAGCTTCAGGATGAAAAACGTTACCCTGGAGACAGTCGGTTATGCGAAAAACCTTATGCAGCATGGTGTGCAAACAAATGCCAGCAGCATGCTCATTGCTCAGATGCTCATTCGTGCTCATTTTGAATGCAATTCATGTCAGATTAAGGGCCAAACTGTACATTTGTAACAGGAGATGTACCATTTAGAGTTGCTGCCTTCATTGTCTGACGGCCATTATAGAGGATCTCTAAGGAAACAGGACTCCCTGGTTCTTTTCAGCTCACACAAGAGATGATTGTATCCTGGGGCTGTAGGTAACGGACTAACAGAATTGTTCCAGGTGAAAAGCATCAGGTTGTCTTTCACACGTCGTTACAGCTGCGGGAATGCATTAGGGGATACAATCTGTTGAAGAGGGTAATGCTCAAACAAGCTGTAGCACACCACTTTCCATAGCTCTCACATGGCATGATATTTGAGATGAATTCTTGATCTGAATTCAAAAACAGAATTATTGATTATGAAACAGGGAGTAACAGCATGTCATTTATTCCTTCCCACCCATAGTTGTGGAGACATTTGTCATCAGTAGTTCCAGCTCAGCCTTACAGCAGAGAGGGTTTGCTTGTTGTGCCCTTTCATAAAGGAAGGCACACTCTGTCATTATGATCCAAACTATCCCGGGAAAACCATGGGAGACCAGTCCCTAGGCAAGGACTGCCTCCATTGCACACACAACCACACACAACCACACACAACCACACACAGACAATCCAATCTCAGGCTGCCCTTAATGGTCTGTTTAAACAGCCATTTAACACAGGAAGCTACAGTTTTGTCTCAGCTTGATGAAGAAGCTTCACTTTCAAAGACCAGCCCTAAACACATGCACACAACCACAGGTAAACATGCACACCCATATTAAGATAAAAAGGGAGGGGAAAAGACACAGAGATACTACCCACACATGCGTACCCATCCTAACATGCACACTGAAGCCTTCTGGGTCAGACATGGAGACAATGCCTAAGACTCAAGGCATTGAGACAGCGTCTTTGTTCAAGTCCTGTAATCTCCTCACTGAGGGTCACATTCTTTGTTCAGCCAGAGAAAAGAGCCTCAAATACAGCCTGCCTACTGATGCCCTCTGGGTGTATATGTGTGTATTTGTGTTGTTCAGAGCGTGTGAGAAAAAAGACTGACAGAGAGGCGGAAGTAGAGAGAGGCATTTTTTCTAAGAAATGGTGATGAACAGGCAGAGGAATGCGGTGCCATGCGTGTTTGGGCAGGGAGACGAAGGGGGGCCAGAGTACCGGGGTGTCTGATGAGGATTGGAGGGGGAGACAGTGACGGGTGTCCTGCAGGCACGTGGTGTGAACTCTGTGGCTTGTGCTGACATCACTAACGCCGCCAGCTGACCCTGCATGCCTCGAGAAATCAAACGTACTCACTGTATGTCGTTAATGAGACCTCGGGATGATGTATCGGGGAGACCCAGAGTGAGGTCAACTATCACGTGTCACATCATTTTAGCCTGTTTCTCTCAAACAAGCTGGCACAGTCTATGGTTAATGGACACTAGTTTATTCGCCCGCAATATTCTTCTCCCTCAGCATCTCCTTGATGTTGTGCTGTCATTTATTATTGGATTATTTTGCTTTTGGGTTAGGTATATCCTAAACTCTCCATTAAAAATAGCTCTGTGTATGTCTTATTTAATGGCCAGGTCCTTCACCCCTACATCCCTGGGGAGGAGTTAACATCTGCCCCTGGTGGGGGTTGGACAGGCTCTTTGTGTTTAGGTTGAAGGGAAATACCATCTGCTTGTGCTCACACTGACAATCACACTAACATCACTTCATGCAGATTTCCTGTACACACATTTACTAATGAGTCAATGTTTGATGGTGTTATGCTCCAAAACGTTATTTCCCTGAAAGTCAATCTATCTCCAAAGTTCACTCAGTATGTTTGTGATGAGTTACTGTGTGTTTTTCTTGGCTGTTAGGCCCCATGTCTTTTTCTTGACACATGTTTCTGGTGCTGCAATGCAGAAACTAGGCCTTTTTAATAAAATCACATTGTTCACTCTTTTTAGTCGGGAAAGAACGCCGCAGGTAGAAATAATACACAGCTGCACTTGCCTTGATCTAATCCAGCACCTGATGCTAATGGGACAGCCTAACAGTACCATTACGTGTGCTCTATGTTTGTGTGTATCTAGGCTCAGCACAGAGATACTTTCGTCCAGCAGCGTTATGGCCAGTATGACCTCAGCGATCCATTCCTGGCCCTGCAGCGGGACAGCGAGGCGGATGAACGTGAAAACACGCTCTCCCAGCCTCAGGGACACATGCAGGGCCGGGCGGTGGGCCCCAACCCTCTGGCTGTGCTGAAACTGGTCATGGCTCACTGCAAGAGGATGCAGGAGAGGATGATGGGACAGCTGTCTGCTGCTGAGAGAAGACACAGGAGGGTGAGTAATACAGTCAGGAAACCATTCTATAGCTCATCGTCTTCAGTTCAGATGAGCGTGTCTGGACGATGCTGCTATCCCCAGAGTACCCAAGCAGTGTCACACTGGGGCTCACACAAAAGGCTTGTTGTGTATGAATGCATTTTTCTATTTGTCGACATGTTTGTCCCGTAGCCTTGGCTTGAGGGGAGTGAGGCAGACAGGCAACATCTGAATCCGGAGCTTAGATGGGGGCATATAGTGCTTTATCAAAGTTGAGCTCATAAATATCAACCTGATGACTCTGATGAGTAAACCTTATAAAAGTTGATAAAACTGACTAAACCTAGTAATGAAGAAGAGGTTCTGCTATGCAGGCTGTTTAGTTAGTGCACACCCGTCAAAGTAACAGTTGGAGCTTGGCACATGAAAAACTGAAATGCTTAAATGTTTTTGCATTATTATTATTATTATTTTGTATGAAATCACCAGCCCAACATAGTCTCAACCAGTGTCTTTGATTCTAAATGGATGTCTGTGAATATTTTTACTTTATGTTCCTCCCCAAAGTCAGATTTTCTTTGAGATTCTTCCTATAGTTGTATTGAATGTAACACTGTGTGAGGCAGGATCTAATCTAATAGAATGTTTTTTTAATTTTTTTAAAGAAACATTATTTGTTGATGAATGCATACGCTGAATCCTGCAACAAGAAAAACCTGTCTGCATGTCATGGGATTGAATTGTTCCACTGTGTGATAGATGATAGCTGATCTGGAGGAGGAGAAACGACGGCGGGCCCAGGAGTCAGCGCAGAGTGATGATTTCACCTTCATGCTGCGGACAGAAAGAGACAAACTGCTGCAACAGGTATGACTATGTGTAAAATATATCAAATGTACATGTACACCTGCAGTGTGTGTGTATGTATTTGTAGGTGTTTAGGTTTGGTTAAGTCTTAGCAATAACTGGTGATCACACTTCTCTCTTGCTGATATCCAAGCACATCTGGTTCAAGATATTTTTCCTTTCCCTCTTTCTCCTTCTTCTCTTTCCCTCTCCCCTGCCTGTTTGCACAGCGTCCTTTAGAGTAAAACCCAGCAACTGAGCAGGGAATCATCAGTACAGTTTATTGTGTGACTCAGTAGGGTGGAAAGGGCTTGGCCCGATAAAGTAACAACCCACGCAGGCACCCTTTTATGCACCACTACAGTACTGTTTCAAAGGAAAGAGAGGAGGAAGAGGCCATTGTTTAGTTGTCCAGCAGCCATGTGGCTTTATGGCCTCAGGAAACCTGAGATAATGGATGTCCATGTCTAATGCAAGGTCAGCTGGCGCACACATACTGTGAGCACACAATCAGCCACTATACAAACTTCATACAGGGGCTTTATGTAAGAAACGGTTCCTGAGTGTCTTCCTCAGGCTTCCTGACTGTGTTGTTTTTCTGTACATGTGTTTCATCACCTCTCCTTTCCATCGATAACTCATCAAAGCTTTCAGCCGCCCATTCACCGTCTAATGACCACACAGCAAACTAAACTTTCCATAAACATGCCGAGTAAGCAAATATGTATTTAACATGGCAAAACATGACCAAATGCTTCTTTCTGTTTCTCTTCTCATAGTGTCGTTCATCCCTTTTCCTAAATCCATAGTAATTTAGGTGTCCCAAATGCAATTAAAGTTGAATAGACAATAGGTACAGACTAGAAAGCCGACATTTTGATATGCATTGGGTCTAATAAATAATACATTTTACATATTGTATGCCATTTAATCTGTTTCAAATGAATGAATGAATAGGGGGATTCCCTTGGCAGTAGTTAAGTTCCATTTAAAAATAAACAGAAAAGACACTCAGTCACTTTTGACTTAATCATAGTTTGTATTTGCAATGGAATAAGTGCAAAATGCATACCAAAATGTTTACACTGAAACAAGGTAGGCGTTTTCTTCCTCTGTTGGATCCAATGTTACAAAGCAGTGTTCTTTTGCCTCCTTGTGGCCAAATGTGGAAAAGCTGCCTCACCTTTAATCTTTTATCTCTCTGACTCTTTCTCTAGTTGGAAGTGGAGTGTGCAACTGTGCGGAAGTTAGAGCAGCAACAAGCCGAGGCAGCGAGCCAGGTGGAGGAGTCACTGTCCCAGCAGCAACAGATCTCCTCGACCCTGACGCTGGAGCTCCAGAAAGCCAACAGCCAGGCACAGGAGGAGGCTCAGAAGGTCTCCCAACTTCACTCCTTACTCCAAGAGGAGTCCAGCGCCATGGAGAAGCTCCGTGGGGTTCTTGAAGAGGAGAAGAGCAGGGCAGAAGAGCTAGAGGCCCGGTCTGAGAGGCAGCTGACTGAGTTTAACACGGAACGAGAGCAGATGAAGGCCAGGATCAGCAAAGAGGAGGAGAGGAGTATGGAGCTCGAGAAACAGTTGGAGGAGTTGAGGAAGAGGTTGGCTGAAACTGGAGGGGGTAAAGAAAAGGCAAAGGAGGCTGAGGAGACAGAGGTGAAGGAATCTCTTTCCAAAATGATGTTGGTGTCCACTTCTGTTCAGACTGAGCCGGATGGAAAGATAACTGTCGCTCCTAAATCCTGCTCAGGGTCAAAGGTCAATGGGCATCACACTCAAAAAGAGACAGAGCCGGCACAGGAGGGAAGAGGAGCAGACAATGGAGGGGTGGTAGAGAATGGGGGTGGAGCACCTTTGCATTCCCCTCTTCCCCCTCACCCTCATCCTCACTCTCCGTCCAGCACAGCCTCCTCTTCCCTCTCTTCTTCTCCTATTTCCTCCCCTGTTCTTGCCAAGCGTCTGGGCAGCCCAGGCTTCCATCAGTCCTCCTACCAGGCCAGTGTGAACCAGCGATTCCACGCCGCCAGGCACAAGTTCCAGAGCCAGGCTGAGCTGGAGCATCAGCTGCATGGAGGCCCCCTTTCCCCCAGAGACCTCTCCCCCACCACCTCTTCCATCCCTCCCCCACTAGAGCACAGCTCGGCAAAGCAGCTGGCCCGCAACACCGTCACTCAGGTGCTGTCCCGTTTCACCAGCCAGCAGGCCGGCGTCAAGCTGGCACCAATCAGCAGCTCTCCTTTTGGTACAGACTACCGCAATCTAGCAGCATCTCCTCCTGGGGGAAGGTCTCCTTCTTCAGGGCCTTTATCTCCAGGCATCCGCTCCCCCCTCACTCCTCGCTCAGAGAGGACCCATCCTCCTCCAATCCCTCCCAAGAAACCAGGCATGAGTCCAACTCCAGGTTCTCCAATTCACTCAGCTCGGACCAGCCTCTTCCCCGAGCTGACGGGGAACTGCGGACACAGCAACAGCGGGCAGGAAGGAGCCAAGGAGCCTGACCTACTTTTATCTTCGAGCTAACAGCCAGATTCTACAAACGTACTTGTAAAAGAGTGAGGCCTACTGTACATCGACAGTTACTGTAATATTCACCTTTCTCAGCCCTCATACGCTCTTCATAGCACACTAAATCAGTAGTAGAGACACTTCAGAGCTGGACTGGTTCTGGGAGATGCATCACAGTCCTCCACACCCCTACCTCCATACCACACCCTGAGAAAAAAAGAACTATTTCAAATAAAATATAGTTTATTATGATTTTTCTTTAATCTGATTTAATATTTCTATTACCATTCCTGACTTTGTTTCTTGATCTAGATTTTTTTGTAAGTTTAAAGTTTTAGAATGAAAATATTTATCTTTTATTTTCCACACTCACCCTATAATAAGGGTGTTTAGAAATCGTATGTATGAAGAGAACAAGCTAAAGACCTGTTTGGTTTTCAAGAAAGAAACGTTAAAGAGGTTTCAAAGTACAACATTCCTTTTCTTTTTCTATAATGCTCAAATCGCCAGTCATTTTATAATCAAACAAGCCAAGACTTGAGTCAGAAGCAACACTGTATAGCAAGTAGGAGGGCTAACCTATATGGATGTAGAGTATAGAAAATGTTTAGATATCACCATGACACAGTAAACTATAGTGAGTCATTTATAAATGTTTTTCCAATGAATCCTTCTGCAGTTCCTGTTGAGATGGTCCATGCAAACACTATTATACTGTAAATAGTTTAAAGTTTATTTTAATTACCATCAGATTTTTTTCTATTACGTTAGTCATGAATACACTGAATCTTAAAAAGGGAGAGCACACTTTGTACTACATTACTATAATATATTGTATGTCTACAATTCATTTTTATATTCAGGGAAAGTAATGCCTTCTTTACCCAAACCAAGATGGACTATCATGCGATAACTCTTGGGGGATTTTCCATCAAGAACATGATGGGGACTTAAGGTTTGTATCTTGTTACTGCTAGTTTTTATAGTATCCGTCAAATGATTCAGTGTTGTCTTTTCCTTACAGCACTATGATGTACCTTTTTAGGTTTACTGTTCATTTCTGGATTTAAAATCAAGAATTGATTGAAAGTAACTGTTTCAAGCAATCAATTAAAAACTGTAGATTGATACACCGTTTGTCTGTGAAGGGCATCGTCCATCAGCTTTCTCAATAAATACACATATCATGAACACTTGCATCATCCAGTGCTGTTAATAAATACATTGACAATGCCTTAAAGCCAAGTGTGTCGAGGTGTTTCTGTTAAAACAGCTAGTAAAACAATCTTGATTAATACGCTATGTAAAGAAACAACAATCTATCCAATATTTTCAATCCATTTATTTTTACAACAGAATGGGGCAGTACAGTCTTCAACTTTATAACTGATCGGCACACAGTTGTCGTATGGTGTGAGGGTTGAACACAGCACGTAGTATAACAAGTAACTGATCCAGAGTCAGCCTACTCAGACGTTATGTAACACATACAATATGATATGGCCTTTCAGAAGTCCTGTCAGCAGTATATGATCTTGCTTTACTGTGATGCGTCCATTGGGCATCGACCAATACACGTTTGTTACAGTTAAGAGTGCATTCTTTTAAGACTCCAAAAAAAAAACGGCATATTAAAATAGAAATTTGCATACATGGGTTGGAAGATGGAGTTCTTTACCATAGGAAAGAGATTTTGGCAAATAAATCTTGGTTAATATGAGTATGTTTTCCTTCTTACAAAGGAAAAGCTGTACAGCAATGGAGGTGGTGTTGCCGATGTAACAGAACAGAGAATACGTTACAGCGTGGAAGTTGCTTTATCTTCAGTCATCAATGCTTGCATGGGTGGAGACATAAATCAGTGGAGTGCAACAGAAAACAGGTAACACTCCCTCAGCCCGGACAGACAGAGACAGACGTACAGGTCTACAGTGCAGGAACAGAGCTATGCTGAGGATCGTGCACAGCTAGAAATACTGTCAATTTCACTAGCAACACACAACTACTGGTACCAGTACACATTTCCAGTAAATGCTTTCCAAATACTTATATTTTTCTTATAATTAAACCCTGATATGTGATGGTGTGCTTCATTTCTCTCATCAGCTGCCTTGTGTGGTCCTGGTTATTTCCTCTGTGTGCTGAGAACTCCACAGTTCTGCATCAGATTGACTATTTTAACTTTTGACTTCTGGAAGTCTACTTTATACGTAGCAGTCCTGAGCAAAGCCCTGCACACTGACCCAACACAACTCTTTTACAACACACACCCAGAAGTAACCGCTTTCTCCCAACCATGATTATTTCCATAACTTTCTTACAGCAGACGGATATCTGTGCTTAACTGTCTGCAAATCTTCAGTTATACTTTTTTTTTTTTTCTTTTATAATTCCTTGCCCCATACTGATAAAGCTTTGCTTTGGTTAGTCCTTGCGCATGTATAGGCGGGTTGTTGTGGGCCCAGTGGATTGAGCGTCTCCCTGGTAAGTCCCTGACCTTCCACTAGGCATTCTGCATCTCCTTGCCAATTTTGTAACTTAGGATCTTATTCCAGTCGATCTTAGTGCGTGTGACAGGCAGCTGGCGACGCAGGGCCTTGAAGGTGGTGTCAGACATGGTCTGGTAGTTCTCACTGATGGCAGTCTGAGAGAAAAGGTGGGAGTCAACAAATATTAAGTACAACATCTTCACATTTTCATTTAAAAAAGAATTGTTTCTTTTAAGGTTTGGATAAAAATAAGACCTAGCATTTTAAAAGGTTTATAAAATGAAGGGTTGCTTACCTGGTAGTCATTCTCTGCATTCTCAATAATGTCAACAAATTCCTTGGCTGTCTGGCTTTCATTCTGTTTCAAAAACACATATATAATCATTACTTTCCAACCTATTTATAGGCTTAAACTTTGTAAGCAACACAAGGTTAACACCACTGCTGAGAGACTGCATGAGTGCCCATGTATGAAAGGTTTCACTTACAGTCACTGGTATTGATTCCTCTACCTCCTTATGGCTAACCAACTGCACATTCCCATCTTCATAGTAGTGCACCTGCAGACAGACAAGACTTTCGTTAGTAAACGAGTTTAAAAACTAATGTCCCTCTGACTTTTTTTCCATTTCTGAAGTATAGCTCACTAAATTTAATTCACCTGGATTTTCAGCACTCCCACCACCTGAGCAGTTGACTGACCGAGGGTTAGCTTCCACTCTGACCTACAGCGACCATTCCTGTGTTAAAGAGAAGAGAAGCCCATCATTACAAACAGACAGCAGACCTATATTCAGATATTATTTCAAACAAAGGTTTGCAGGAAAGTCACTATACCAGAAGTTTTTGGGTTGAAACTGATGTCCTTCAATGCAGGCTATGATAGTTTGCTGACCATCAACGGTTTTCCCATATACCTGCACAGATGGTATCAAGTATGAGTATTTAAAATGTCAGGCACAGATGAATATTTTGTCACAATTTGTGTGCGCCTTACTGTGCACACTCCAGTAGGGTAGTGCTCCTTGACGTAGGCACTAAGGGAAGTATCACAGGCATCTCTCCAGCTTCTCAGGGCCGTCTCTCCTTCGTAGGGCTGGACATCGCTCACCTCTTTTCTTAAGTGGTCGAAGCGAAAAGCCAAACAGTTGCGAGGGTCCAGGAAACGTCCCTGACCCAAGTCCCCATGCTCTGTGATCAAGACCTATTAAAAAGGGAAGGGAAAGATTTGAAAAAGACTGGCTTTCACACGTGCTCTTCTGGAATAAATAGGAAAGACTTAAGGATTAAACATACCGGCTCTTCATAGCCCTCTAGCTTGGCAGGAGTAAACTGATCCATGTTGTACTGGGCAAAGGAGCTGGACAAATGGAAAAGAAACAAAAGTTCAGTAGGCGTTCATAATATCCCCCCATATTTTTCAAATAAATGTTTTCCACTGACTATTTTGAAAACACTGGCCATGTTTATAATCAAGAGTGCCTAATATATATCAAAACACAATATGATGTAATGGCGGATCGAGTGTTTTGAATGTTGTACATTTTGAGTATTGGAATTTCTGGCATTTTTCATAAAAATATGTTACTTACTGTGATGCCCCCTCCCTGAGGAGGTTGTCATTGTTGAGAAGAAGTCGCACATCTAGCAAGACACAAAGAAACCACTGTTTATGCATTACTTTCATAAGAAAAAACAATCAATACCATTATCAAGCAAATGATCATATAATATATTCTACGAAATACAATATTATTATTGTTATGCAAATGTTGTCACAATTAGTCACATCTTACCATTGAAGACCTCATTGAACTCTCCCGGAGGGGCATGAGTCACAAAGTTGGCTGCTATGCGTACCTATGAAAGCAGATGAAATGCTACCAATTAATTGATTTATCATGATAATGTGACCTGCTATTAAATCAGTTCAGAGCTACACTGCATGCTGTTATGCTTAAACTATAAATGAGTATAGCATCTCGATTAGAACAAAACAACTCAATCAATAATAACAACAAATAACATCAAGCGAGTTTTATTTACCAACATATGAGCTTTTGTGTATGTTTTGTGAATGAAGGATTAAACATCGAGACAATGCTTTATGAGAGGACACTGCATTATAAACGCTTGTCCAGAGACTGTCATGTCAATATCAAATCCTGCCATCATCTTGCCCTAAATGTTCCTGTGGACCACCAATACATGTTTAATTTTAAATATTTCTCTATAACCAAAATGATGTCGCAACTCTGTTGATGTTAATGGTATATTGATAATTAATAATATTAATTACATGAGGGTACAAGGAACGACTGTCTGTTATTAATTTGAGCTTTGCGTCCATCTGGTTATGTGTCCAGCTGCCACTGGCAGGGTGTCACTATCAGGCTCCATATAAACGGTAAGCACCGGTATCCTGAACTGCAGCCTGGAGAGGCTAACAAGTATTTGAGCTGCAACTGAATCTGTCTGACCCAGAAATCCTGAACAAGTAACGTTAGCCGCTAATACTAGCTAACATCACATGAGAGGAATACGTAGCCCATACTGTAATTATTGCAGACACTGGCAATGCAACGCGACTTTTGAAAACTGGCGTCGATACTTTATTAAACAATTATTATAAGATAACATTTCAACAACTATAAACTGTTCTGTGTCTAGTGGTTAAAGCCTTCTACCAGCCTTTGATTTCACCGCTAGCCAACTATAAGCTTTCACTAGCATCGGCTCGTTAGCTTGTGGTGGCTAGAAACACTACTTTACCATCTTGATACATGACTAAATCTGGCATTGTCTTTCCAAAAACTCAACCGTGACCTCATGTAAACATTTAAGACAGGTTGATATCAACAAATAATAAAAACACAACGTTAAGCAAAGAATAAAACAGTCTTCAAACCTTCTCTTCTTCTGACAGCGGCTCCTCAAAGTCAGCCATCTTGGCTCTTTGTGACCCCACCTACTCCAGCTGACTGACAGGAGCAGTGCGCTGGTTGTCATTCACACACAATATTGAATGAATACTTACAACAAAATACAAACTAATATGTACACAATATATATTGCTGTGCTTCGAAAGCTAATGTAACACACTCAAATCAATAACTTTGGATAAGCACCATGAAAATACTCTTAAAAGGATGACGCAAGAGGGCGCTAAAAGCTATAATTTGTAATTTGTCAACTTTTCCAGTTGGTTGTTGCAAAGCTCATTCGTCTATAAAATAAAAGCATCGACACACGTTACTGCTATGAAGAAAGGCCAAGGGAAGAAAGGGTCATTAGGGTCAACCGTGTGTAAACTATTCAAATAACACTTCTTCTTCTTCTTCTTTGATTCAAATAACACATCCTGAGGGTGAGTTTTTATTTCAGTTTTTTTTTGCCAGCAAATTTCAGCAGAGGGCAGTAAGGAGGCTGCAGAGGGGAAACAGAGTCAGAGTTAGAGGTAGAAAAAGAGTAGAGTGAAAGTACCGCTTTGTACTCCAGCAGACTAGTAGCGATACACACCGTCGTTGTCATGAACTCACAGGTATGATTACGCTAAATTAAATGCCTAATCCTTGATTCTAAACTCCAATTGTACCCTAGAAGTACACATCCTATACGTTTCTAACGGTGTTAATTAAGCCGTTATTGGTGTCAATAACTACATTCACTGTAGCCAGTTTTAAAGTTAAGCTAGCACACTGCAGTAAGTATCGTGCCATATGTAATCCTCCAAACACGGCTAAAAACAAGTAGCTTATTTACTATGCTGTTTTAATCATTATTCGACAATCGCTTGGTTGTTTTGCGTTAATGATTATGCTTATGTTTATAAAGTTACCTCGGTTTTTGGTGGTAAACTGTTAAGTATAACACAACAAACTTATTATGACTACAGCTTATTATTATTAGCAGCTATCAACCATTTAGCTCGGAAATGAATAGGGCGGTGTTCGTTGTTGGACAGTTTGTATTGAGGCGTAGAGCGAGTTATTCTGCTGCTTGTCGTCAGGTGGTGACCAACCCAGAGGACATTGCCAGGCTCTACAGAGAGCTCAGCCTCTTCCCTTCTTTGAGCAGAGCAGACGTAGGACCTGTGGTCACCTCTCAGTATGGAGGCAAATACAGCAACATCTACACAGGTCTGTGCCATCCACTGTAAAATTGTCATGAAAGATATTGTACATATTGATTTTGAAATAATGTTGTTCGATTTCCTCTGTAGAATGGAGCCAACGTGACCTGGACAGGAATGAAAATGTAAATGTTTGCAGACAGTACATCGTATTTCATGATGACAAGTCGGTGGTGTACTCTGGAGCCTCAGGAAACTGCACTGAGATCAAAGGAGAGTATGTACCCTTTTTGTTGTTTTATCTTTAGTTCCCTAAACCAACTGTATACAAACTAAACAATGTCTGTTGATATGTTTGTCCTGTCAGGCTGCAGAGCAAGGATTCCCCCTCAGGTGACATGAAGGCTGTGGTCAGAGAGTGCACAATCAAAGGAGAGGACAAACAGTTTCTGGAGGTGTGTGTCTGGCTCAGATTCAGCATTAAGTCCCTCACAGGCCTTACCAAAACATTTTTGAATTGCTCTAATGATAATGTTAATCTGTAACTCTGTTCTGCCTCATCTACTGTTTTGAAACCCACACTCTGACATCTCTTCTCTTCTGCTTCTTTGTGACCTTTTAGATCTGGAGTAAAAACATAAAGATGAAAAGCATAAATCTAACAGCCTTAAAAAAACATGGCAAAGTCTATGAAGATGGTGAGTAATCTGCACATTTGTTTGTTAAATAATTAAATTTAAGCTTTGCCTTTTACATATGCCAGACCCTGTGTTAATAACATTGTGTTTTGCATCCTTAGACCAGTTTGGCTGCTTGGTGTGGTCCCACTCTGAGACACATCTCTTGTATGTGGCAGAAAGGAAGAGACCTAAGGCAAAATCCTTCTTCCAGGTTTGTTAGAAAAACTGTATTTGTATATAAATTGGCACCAAATCACATAATACAGAGAACTGCTGAACTGCTCTCCCTTGGTTGAACATTTCAAGAATGTTGATTCTCCCTGATGTCATTGTTGGGATTGTGTTCAATATTGAGCATAGGAAACGGTTTGTAAGTCAAGTCAATTTAACTATAGCACAACATCTAAAAATGTCCTCAAGGGGCTTTACAATCACAGCCTACAACAGCCTCTATCTGTACACCCTGATCCACGGGCATGACACTGTTAAAGAACCCTTTAAATGCATGTAATATGATGCAAAACATACACAAGTGGTGAACTAATGGCTAACCGCAAATGCATAGCAAACTGGATCAAATTATAAGTCAGACGTAATGTACACCATATCGCTCAATGGTAAAAGCATTCCATAGTCTGGCCTTTTGCAAATAGTTTCATTTTGAATGCAACCCAGGTATTTTCCGTTGACTCACTGTAAGCAGACTGTAAGACTATCGGATCAGGTTTCATGTCCTTTGTTTAATTTAGTCTGGTATATACAGGTATATAGAATCTGTCTAATAAAGACTAGTAAAAACATGTTGCTGTTTGTTTTGTTTTCTGTTTGTAGAGTGAGTCACCAAAGTTGTCTTCTATTGGGGAGGAGGAGGAGGAGGAGACCGTGAGAAGGGAGGAAAAGGAGACTGTGAAAGTAAACGCAATTAATACTTTGGACGCAAAACACATAAACTAGACAAATGTTTAATTAAAAAATCTTGCATTCCATTCTAGCTTAAGATGTAGTGTTAAAGTGTGGCCTTTTTATTCCTGCAGGGAGAGCAGTTTGTCTTCCATGAGGACTGGGGAGAGGGGCTGGTTGGTAAAAGCTGTCCAGTGCTTTGTGTTTTGGACATCGAGGGTGACAACGTCTCTGTGTTAGAGGACGTACCTGACAATATCTCACCTGGACAGGTCGGTACAACAGTTTGTGTGCAGTGCTTCATATGTTTCTTGTGCACTTTTGGTGTGCTCATTAATCCTGCTGTGTTCTCTCTCTTTTTCTCTCAATTACTTTTTCTCTGCTTCTACAGGCATTTTGGGCTCCAGGTGACACAGGCGTGGTGTTTGTTGGTTGGTTGCATGAGCCTTTCAGACTTGGCCTCAAGTTCTGCCCCAACAGGAGGTGATCGCTGTTCACACTGATAAAAGAGACACATTAAAGTTGGCTTATCATACATGACCCCAAAAATGCTCATGAGCTAATACTACAAATTATTCATGTCCCCCTTTTCTCTATCAGTTCGTCTTTGTACTATGTGGATCTTGCTGGTGGGAAATGTGGTAAGTGAATGCTTGTCTTGTGTTGTTTTATTATGTTTATAACAAGTGTAGCTCAATTGTGTTACTACTCCAGATGTTCACATGCATTGTTTTTGTCGTGACCCTCAGAGGAGCTAACATCAGGCACCAGTGCAGTGAGCTCCCCCAGGCTGAGCCCAGACCAGTGTCGGATTGTCTACCTGGAATGTGCTGTCTTTGGCCCGCACATGCAGTGCAGCAGGCTCTGCATGGTAAGACAGGATGGAGCCTCTTTTCCTGTGGACACATTTACTTCCTTTCATTACAAAGTGCATAGAGTGGTGCAGCGATGACGTATTTGTGTAGCCTGACCCGGAAATAAACTGCGCATGGTTTCCCTCGACAAAAAAGCAATGGGATTCTCCATAGGATTTTGGAAAATAGCTCGAAATAAGGTCTGTGGAAAACGAACCTGTTTGATAAATGCACGTTTTGTTCAGCCGGATAATATCCTCATGTCTACCCTAGTTTTATAATTTTCTAATCATAAATCGAATCGCCAGAAGCAAAAGGCCAACGTTATGCTATAATCGAACTACAGCCGAGTACAGCAGGGTCGCACGACTTCAACGTCACGCCAACTTAAGATCGATATTCAAAAATACAGATTCAAAATTGTACAAGTTGAAGCGTTTGTTTTAACAGTTTGCAAGAAGCAGGTACTTGCTTTCAAGCAGAACAGGGGCAAACAAACTCAGCGGGAGTGTTTACGTGTTCGGCGTAATGACGTACAACGTCCTCGACAACTTCTGTAGTCCTATTCAGCCACTTGTTAACAACCATCGTTTTTCAGACACGTAAACTCTTCAAAAATCACTGCTGATGTATTTAATGTCGTAGAACAAAACGTGATCCATCTCTTAAATGTGTGTCAACCACAGACCTTATTTCGAGCTATTTTCCAAAATCCTATGGAGAAATCCCGTTGACTCTGAGACCAGGGAACCGGTAGTGGTAAAATCAGGGTTCTTACGATCATTAAAAACCTGGAAAAGTCATGGAAATTAAAAATGCTAATTCCAGGCCCTGGAAAAGTTATGGAAAACAATATTTTTCCCAAAGTTTTGAAAAAGTAATGGAAATTTAAAGGGGACCTATCATGCAAAATGTACTTTTGTATGTCTTTTATACATGAATATGTGTCCCCGGTGTTCCAGGGAACTCACCAAGTGTCAGAAAACACAACCCTCTCTATTTTCCTCCATACCCAAATCTCTAAAAAAGGGGCTGCAACGGATCTGATAAAAACTGATCCAGATTTGAACACTTTACTGACGTCAGGACAGTGGCGCTACGGCTATTGGGCCAACTCCACCAATCAGGAGGAGACAGCCACGGCCATTGCCGTTCGAAAGCGCTGGAGACGCTGTAGTACATATGTCAGGCCAGTAGATGGTGCTGTTCTCACAGAATCAGCCCTTGCAAAAACAGCTAAAAAAGTGCAAATTGAGCAAAATGAAGCATGGCTAAAATGCATGATCTGTTTGGTATTTTGTATATTTTCTAGTAAGCCTACTATTTGATTTGTTTTAGATAGGCACAACATGTTTCATATGCAGACCTTATTTTCCTGTTCCATGTTAAAATAAACCATTTTCAGTGGTACCGCTGTGAAAGAGTAATTTTTTTGGTCATGGAAAATTAGGTAAAGGTCATGGAAAAGTCATTGAAAATCATTGGTGAAAAAGTGTATGAACCCTGTAAAATGCTAACTCACTTCCGGGTTTTAGGACTCATCACTGCACCACTCTATAGTACTTCCCGATAAGGGGAAACATATGTATCTTACACAAAGCACCATCTGCTCTTTTCTGCTGTGCACGCATACACAAGTGTTCAAGCAGAAGAACATTATTGAGTTTCAAGTGTTTTCATAATCTTTCCTCTGTGCTTGTATATTTTATTTTAAGTTTGACTGGTACACTAAGAAGACCTCCGTGGTGGTGGATGTGGTGAATAGACCTGGAGAAGGTAAGACAAACTTGGTGGTCACATGATTGCACCTTTTTTATCATTATATATGAAACATTGCTGTAACTGTGTGTGTTGGTGTGGCTTTACAGATGGCTTTACTGGCATCTACAGCTCTCAGTTGTCCCGTCAGTGCTGGTCAGCTGACAGTCAGCGTGTCATTATTTCCTGCCCTCAGCGCAGCCGCAAGGTACAGTCAACTACTGGAAGATGTTTTGCTGCCATGTCAAAACAATTAAACCTTAAGGCTTAATACTGTTTCTGATACATGTACATTGTACATACATACTGTACATGGAAGACATTATTATTTACCTGAAAAATGAATATATTTCTTTTTTGTAGGATCTGTTGATGGTGGATACAAGCACAGGAAGCGTCACCTCTCTGACTTCAAGTGAGTGACAAGAAAAATGTTGTCACCCTTGGCGTTGCTCATGCTCAGGTGTACACATGATGTTTGGTGTTGACAATTGATTGGTTGAATGATTGACCCTTTTTTGCCTGTAGAGTCTGACGTTGGTAGCTGGTGTCTGCTGAACATAGAGAGAGATCTGATGGTGGTCAGCTGCTCCTCTCCAAACTGCCCTCCACGTCTGGTAAGATCAGTGTTCTCTATTTAAATGTTCACATTTTGATACATATTATATCATAAATATACTATTACTTGAACACATCTTTTCAGTTGGTTGGCTGGTGTTTGATTGGTCTGTGTCACCTATTGCTTTGTCATTTCTATCCCCAGAGGGTAGGTTTCCTCCCACCCAGAGATTCTCAGGAGGAAGTGGTCTGGGATACTTTGGAAGACTCTCAGATGTTGCCAGAAATTGATTGGCAGATCTTGACTTTCACCCCACCACCAGAGCAAGACAACAGTCAATACCGTAAGGATGACAGGGAAACATTTCAAGTAATATCTAGATATGCATTCTAGCAGACTTGCATTATTTTTGTCTCTGTGTTCCTTATATTGTCTAAAGGGAAGTCATTTTGATTTATTATCGCAAACATGAAAGATACAGAATATATAACATCCCCAAGTTAATGGACGGTTGAAAATGTTAAGCTGTCTATATGAGACATGAAGAACAGCGTATAAAACCCTAATGGGACTAACTAACTTCTCTTTTCCAGCCGGCCTTGATTTTGAAGCTTTGCTGATCAAACCAAAGGAAGTGAAAGATGGAGTGAAGCTGCCTCTCATCGTGACTCCTCATGGTTCGTTACTGTCATTAATGTTCTGTATTCATTATTTGTTTGTTTTTGTTGCAAACAATATGAACACTTAGGGAGAGCTGCATGATGTAAAAGCTAAATTAATATAAGAAAAGTGTTTATATTGATGCACTATGCCTGCACTCAAAGTGCTATTATTAGCAAATGATTGAGTGTGTGGATTTGTTTCTGTTCAGTCAGGGGCTACTGCTTCAGATAAGACTGTTAATGCCAACTGTGGTTGCCATGGTGATAGTGCCCTTAGAAGCGTACTGTTTAATCATACTTTTAAAATCAGGATTGTTCTTTAATAACACTACTGAGATGTTTCACATACTCTTTTTTTTAATTTGAAATGCAAATTATCTGTCGAACTTTTGCCTCACTCGACTGAGCACAAATAGACACGGGCATTTTGAAAACAAATTGTCGATCTTCATTTAACATAACTTGTTTCTTTTATTTAGGGGGTCCTCACTCAGTGTTTGTAGCCGACTGGTTCCTCTACTCGTCTGTGCTGTGCAGGATGGGCTTTGCTGTATTAATGGGTATGTTCATGTGTTAATGTGATGTCCACCAGCTCAGAGGTGCATCATCCACTAATAAGATGTGTGTGAAAGGAGTGATCAAGGTTCACATGCTGTTTTAGAAGACAGAAGGTTACTTTTATAGGATTTCAAATTAGGACAGGTGTTCATCAAAGTTCTCCTTACCCATTTTAAGAAGCTATATATATTGTTCCTATCGTGTCAACATTTCAAAAGCTTTCATATAGTTCACACGCATAACCAATCATAATTTGGTGGTACCTGGTACATTTACCAAAGAGAAATTACTTTTAAGTGCAAAACTACTGGATTGTTCATGACTTGGTGTGTGTCTGCTTTAAAGTTTCTCGTTGTCATGAAATGTGAGGTCATACTTGCTATTCTATTGTATAGCGACAGCAGGAAACAAACAAAGTCGCTGAGAGGCTGAGGCGGGCCTGTTTGCTATTGTATGACACGCTAAAAAAAAGCACTTGCTGAGATCAACAATTGAAGTGAATAATAACGTAGTTTAATGAAATGATCAACTTATTTTTTCGTAGACAAAGACATTGTTATAATAATCAAAGCAATCCTTAAACTTGCGGTCAACAAAAAGCACAACGACCCTCTTCCACACACACCTCACGCAGGTGAACAGGATTATAATTCCCCTGAGTGCCGCCCATAACCATGTGACCCAAAGCAACCAACCCAATGCGATCAAACAAATATCTTATACAAATACAAACCATTACCCAAATATAAAACTTGTACAAAACAAATGTGTTTATTCAAAATGCATTACTATGTACATTTCATGGCTCCTACATATGGCACACTCGATAGATATCCTCAATTCCATCTATGCTGTTCAACTGTGGAGCAGAAAACAGTAAAAACAAATTGCAAGTTTTGAATTACCAACCGTTATTTTATACTTTTCATAGGTTATTTACTTTTGCTCATTTCGGAAAGTTGCAGCTGCTCAGTTTATCAAACATGTTTTAAACCATGCTCAGGGGGGTAGTATCTCTGAGGCGACAAAAATCTTGACTGGTTCACTTTTGTGTTAATTCTGTGTCAGAATAAATCATAATATCTAGCAATGATAATCAGACCGTAATGCAAGTTTTGTATTTGTTCTTTCTTAGTCAACTATCGAGGCTCTACTGGGTACGGCCAGGACAATATCCTCTCATTACCTGGCAACGTTGGCACCCAGGACGTCAAGGATGTTCAAGTAAGAATGAAACGAGAGCAACAAAGGCTGGTCCAAACGATGATTTACAAGTTTATGCTATTCATTTGTTTCTATATTTAGTTTAAAGTTTCTGTTTGAGTCATGGATCTCAACCGCAATAGTACAATAAAATATATATATATATATATATATACTTTTTATATTTTTTTGCTCACCCGTCTTTTCAATGTTTTCTTTCTACCAGTTTGCTGTGGAAAGTGTCCTGAAAGGTGATGAATTCGACATGCAGAAGGTGGCAGTTTCTGGGGGCTCCCATGGGGGTTTCCTGGCCTGTCATCTGATTGGCCAGTACCCAGGGTTCTACAAGGCATGTGTGTCTCGCAACCCTGTCACCAATCTGGCCTCTATGATCGGCAGCACAGACATCCCAGACTGGTACATCTTGGCATGCACATTCCCACATATACGTACACTTTTGTAACTGTTGGGCACAACTTCTCACCTTAGTTGTTTAGTATCATTTGTACCGCTGACATTCACAGCTGTGAGTGGGATGCAGGGGATGTTTCTGACTAACTGTCAGAAAAGGAAGTGTCCCCTAATACACAAAGACACTGCAGCAACACGAAACCTCAAAGCTTTCCCTTCGTGTTTATGTAAGATTGCTTGTTTTTGCAGGTGCATGGTTGAGGCTGGCTTTGACTACACTACAGACTGTCTACCTGACCCTGCTGTGTGGGAACAAATGCTGAACAAATCCCCCATTAGATACGTCGCACAGGTATGAGTATTTCTGTGTTTGCACTTGACTGCGATCATTAGTCTTGTTCCACAATAAAGTAACCTCGGATGTTTTTTTATCTAGGTGCAAACACCAGTATTGCTTACCTTAGGGGAAGATGACAAGCGTGTACCCAGCAAGCAAGGAATTGAATATTACAGAGCTCTGCAAGCAAAGAAAGTCCCAGTCCGGTGAGCTTCTTGTCCGAGTGACGTGTTTTATCAGTTATGTCAGCTATGCACTGCACAACATGGCTTTTATTGTTCATTCACTAATGCTCCAGTGTGTGTTGTTTAGGTTACTGTGGTACCCAGGAAACAATCACTCTCTCTCCAAGGTTGATGCTGAGTCCGATGGCTTTATGAACATCGCCTTGTGGATAATTCAACACTTGTGGAAGTGATGGTACACACTACTGTAAATGTATGCATGGTGGTGTGCCAAGGATCTTGCTACCAGGAAAAGAGAGCAGGAGACTATGGTGTGCAATGGGTGTTCTGCTCACTCTTCCGGGACCATGTGAGGTCCAATCCAAAGCCAAAGCATTGAATGTCCTCTCCAACCTGAACACAGTTTGTATAACTGTCCTTTACTTCTATCTAATCTACTGTATCTGTGGCTATGGTAACTGCCACTGCTTCTTCCAATGTTTGTAAAAATAATATTTTAACACACTACTTGAATAGAAGTTGTTTTTTTTCATACAATTTTGCCTTTGCAATCTTTAAACACACTGAGAAAATAAAGACATTTTCAGTGTGTTGCTTGTAACAAATGAACATTCATTTTCTCTGCTATACTTTTAGATGTTATGATTTACATAGATGTACATTTAATAAAATGATTGTCAAAATGCTACTAGTGTGGAATGAATCTTTTGAAACATTAGCATTTTTTTCAGGTTGAAAAGGATTTTTGAAGCAAGGTTCAAGGTTCTTTATTTAGTCATGCGAACATAGCTACAGTGTAGTTATGCCGATGAAAATCTTGTGTCACAGGCTTCTCCAACAGTGCAACACAAACACAGATAACAGAAAAATATAGTGCAAGTAAATAGTAAATACAAAAAGAAAAATAGTTTAAAATAGTGCAATAAGAGTCTATATGCAAGTTATTGGAATATGATATATTAGGTAAATAGATAAATAATTTTTAAGTAGCAGCCAGATGAATATTAAGGATGTTGTTTCTACAGTTCAAGTGTTTAACAGATTTTGCTTCAACAGTTCATGTGTTTAAGAGTCTTATTGCCTGTGGGATGAAACTGTCCCTGAGCAGGTGATGATGTTGTGTTTACTTCCTTATACGTTTTCTTTAGAATCAGTGAATTAGGAAGTTAGCCAACTTGATCAACCAATGCTCTCTCTCCTTCCTTTTGGGGTTTTCTCTGCAGTCAAAAAAGGAAAACATTGAACTTTTTTTTAATTTTTCTAATACTCTAAAGGTGTTGTCATCAGGACATTTACTTTTGTTAAATCACATGAGGTGATATCGATTTCTGTTAATTTGACTTGGGTCACATGGTGTGTGTCCCATTGTCATGTGTAAGACCACATGCTTTCACTTCTGCATACATGGATCCAGTTTCCTAGCACTGCAGCTGCTTTTGGATCCGTTTTCTATCTTCTCTCTGCACCAAACGTCGCTTCATCTGGCTGCCGATGTGAATGTTAAGCTTCAACCTATACCTGTCATGGTAAGTAAAACAATTTTTATTCTGCTATCTAATTGCACTACATTCTACTTTAAGAAGATGATATAGCTACTCTTTTGTTACGTTAAATGGACAGAAATGGCTCATTGGACAGGCTTAACAAAACGAAAGGGATTATCTTAACAATTGTATGCTTTAGTACCGAGTAAGGGTGATCTCAATAGAAATGTTGTGAATATGCTTGATATGGTGCACAAGAGAATTGCCCAGACTATATATTGTAACACATAAACAAACGAGTAAAAACATTATTTCTTTTTACAGGCTATGTTGAAAAATATCTTCATCATTTTTCAACTTCTTCCATTGGCGAGGACCATAAATACCACCTTTTTACCATGTGACTCTGATATTAATGGCACTGCAGTGGACTGCTGTGACAGACCAATCAAGTCTTTCCACTTTATTAAGTCTCCCAACGTTGTGTCACTCAATTTAAGTCGAACTAAGATACGGAAAGTGGGGCAAAATGATTTTTTAAACCTCCCAAACCTTGACACCTTGAAAATAATGGGGAATTGTCGACCAGATCAACTGAGACCTTCAGTGAAACAATTGTGCAAAATGGAGATCAACAATGATGCCCTGAAGAAGCTATCGAAGCTTAAATATCTGTATCTGTCAGGAAACAGCCTCACCTCTATTCCCCGGTTACCCCAAAACCTGTTGGTTCTTGACCTACAGAATAATTGCATCTTCAACATTGCAGAGCCATTAAACACTCCACAACTGCAAGTGCTCTACCTCAGCAAGAACTGTTATTACGCAAATCCTTGTGGCCAGCCCTACTTCATCAACAAGAGTGTTTTCAGACAACTCTCTGAGCTACAAAACCTAACCTTAGGGTATAACAATTTTACAGCTATCCCTTTAGAGTTGCCACCCTCACTGGAGCTTCTGGATTTAAAAGAGAATGCAATTACAGAGGTCTTAGAAGGAGCGTTTGCCAACCTGACTAACCTCAAGAGTTTGACTTTAGAGTGGAATTGCCAGCGTTGTGACCATGCAGCCAGGCCCTGCTTTCCCTGCCCACACAATCTCCCTCTACTCCTAAATAACAACTCACTCTATGCTGAGAACAGCTCAATCAACTTCCTAAGCTTGAGAGGAAACTCACTGAAAACCTTTCCAGTGGGGCTTTTCCAATCTTTGAAGAAATTGAAGAGTTTGGACCTCTCCGACAACCTCCTGGCATATGCTATACGTAATGGCACCTTCTTTAAAGAGCTGAAGGGCCTCACTTGGATCAGCCTTATCTATAACTACGAACCACTGATGATATTTCCGGAATTGATCCTCTCCCCATATATTTGCAATATGTCTGCTCTACAATATCTTCTTCTGAGTGGTAACTTTTTCCATACGTTTTCCAATGAAAGCGTTAGTGTTGTGTCCAAACTTCAAAATCTAAAGGTACTAGAAATGAGAATGAACTTCATCAATACTTCCCTACCCATTACCTCTCTAAAACAGTTACCATCACTCATCAAGATTGACCTTTCCCAAAACCTCATTAATTTTCTTCCTTGCTGCTCATGTTCATCATCTAGAATTGTGGCACAGAACTTGTACACACGCAATTTTCCTGACCAAGGCCTTATGCTATCAGATCACAAATCCACATCTGGAAGCAATACCTGGGAATCAAGCCAGACAAACCGTGGGGAATTGTTGGAGCACAATGTGAGACAAATTAAATTCCTCTCAGACTTTAAAGATACCCTCTGCCACGGCAAATTGTGGTTTGACCTGTCTCAAAATAACATTCTGTCAATTTACAAAACAGTATTTGTAGGCATGGAAAATGCTGTTTGTTTGGACCTTTCCTTCAATTACATGAGCCAGGCAATGAAGGGCGGTCTGTTTGATAGCATGAACAAATTAGTTTTTCTTAATTTGTCATTCAATAGACTTGACTTATACTACAACGATACGTTCAGTGAGCTTAACAACACTCTAAAGGTATTAGATGTTAGTAACAATGAATTTCACTTCCAAATGAAGGGGATGGGCCACCATTTTGGATTCCTTCAAGGTCTGACAAAGTTGGAAGCTCTAAGTCTGGCCAACAATGGCATTGGGATGCGTATAGATCCAAGGCTGATCAGCAGCTCTTTAAACTACCTCTACTTTTATGGAAATCACCTGGACATTATGTGGGATTACGATAACAACAAGTACACTAGTTTCTTTCAGAACCTGACAAACCTCACCTACCTCGACATCTCTAATAATGAGCTGAAGTCAATTTCAGCACTAGTGCTTTGTAACCTCCCACAAAGCTTAGAGGAACTAAGCATCAGCAAAAACAAGCTGAACAATTTCCCATGGGAAAACATCAAAACGCTGAGCAATTTATCTCACCTGAACCTCAGTCATAACTTCCTTGATTCATTGCCTAATAAAGTAATAGATTTCGGAGCACATTTTACCCTCTTGGACCTCAGTCACAATCATCTAAGCGTTATTCCTGATGATTTCTTCAGTATTGCGGAATCCCTGAACTACCTGTATCTCAGCCACAATCAGATCAAAGCGTTGAACCATCAATTTCTCCCTCCCGCCTTTAAAAATGGTAGTGCCCTTCAGATACTCACCCTGCATGCCAACCCATTTAAATGTGACTGTGATACATCTTCGTTTACAGATTTCTTGCGTACTACTGCGGTACAGATTCCTTATCTCACCACATATATACACTGTGATTACCCAGAGTCCCAACAGGGCGCGAATGTGCTGTCCACGGACCAGCGTTCCTGCCAGGACATATACGGTGGCTTAGCCTTCCTCGTCTGTTCCTTTTTGGCTGTGACCTTCACTGTTCTGCCCCTACTGAAGCATCTCTATGGCTGGGACCTGTGGTATTGCTTACAAGTACTTTGGGCAGGACATAAGGGCTACTCCCAACTTGCTGGAAGTAATTCACGTTATCAGTATGATGCTTTTGTGGTGTTTGACACCAGGAACAAGGCTGTGAGCGATTGGGTCTACAATGAGTTAACCGTCAATCTGGAGATCTCCGGTCACAGGAATTTTTGTCTCTGTTTGGAAGAGAGGGACTGGATTCCTGGACTTTCATGTATTGATAATCTTCATAATGCTGTCAACAGCAGTGTCAAGACAGTGTTTGTGCTATCTAGTGGAGCCACTGGTGGTGAAACGGTGAACGGTGTGATTCGCCAGGCTTTCTTCATGGTTCAGCAGCGGCTTCTGGACGAGAAGGTTAGTATATTTAACTTGTATTATTATGTATCTTTTGGGTGAGAATCTTATCCCCTTTAACCTGTTGCCATGTTTTCACAACACTCAATTATGTCTTACTTTACCTCTTTTAGGTGGATGCAGCAATACTGGTCCTGTTGGATGAGATGTTTCCCAAACTGAAGTACCTTCAGCTGAGAAAACGGTTGTGCAAAGATTCTGTGTTGTCATGGCCGAGGAACCCAAGGGCCCAACCACTCTTCTGGAACCGAATGAGAATGGCACTGTCATCAGATAACCTCAAATTCTATGATAACAACATGAGTGAAAGTTTTATATGACTTTCTTTTATCTTCTGATTGAGGACACTTTAGTGAAAAAGTCCTCTTTGTCAATAATCTTCCCAATACTTAATATGAACAAACCTTTTTTATTAATTTTTTTATCTTGCTATTCATGTATAGAACCACTCTTCTATACAGTGTAAATATTTTACTTCTCAAAATTGTGTTTTGTTGCTTTATCTAACTAAATTGTTAATTGATTCTTTATTTGTCTTTAGAATGCTATGGCCAGGAAGGGACATGTTGCTATTGTGGGCTGCCAAATTAGACACGCTGTAATTTGTACATAGACATTGATATTGGATTATGCAAATAAACTTCAACTGATTTAATTTTAGTAGCTTGATTTCACAAGTGTTACAAAGGAGTCATGTAATGTATGTATAACAAACGCCCCAAGCCCCATATTACAAAATCTCACTTCCCTTTGGTTAGATTTGGGCAGGAAGTGAAACTAAGGATTACATCTGAAATGTCACATGACTAACAACGGAATATGTTGTACCCATTTAAAGTAAGACATGGCACCTGGTATTATTCAAGAGATGTAAAGGGCAAACTTTCGCACTTAACCCTGGGTCTGGTGGAGCCGCTGCCTTTTTGGGCTTCAATTCAACACAATCAAACTATTTTATGTTAAAATACTCAACAGATGTTTACTTCATCTCAATTACAAGCAATATAAACAGCATATAGAGTATGGTTAATATTTGGTACAGTGGGTGGTCATTGAAAATGTGTTCTGATATATGTTCTTCACAGAAAATGAGCCAAGGCCATTGAGTGTGGGTTTCTTTAGCTAAATAATGAAAACGGGTCCCACAGACCCGAATAACATACAAGGGTTAAGTGCAAGCAACATATTAAAGGATAGATTCAGCAACATGGAGTACTGTGTTTGTAGCCTACTTGTTGCAGTGTACTGTACACAAATTGAACTGTTGAAACAACTTAAAAACATTCATCTGCTACTACTACTGTATTATGTATCTAATACCTAATATATATGTATCATTCCAATAGCTTGTATATAGACTTGTACTGCACTATTCCACATCATCACTTTATTTTATAACTGTTTTTCTTTTTGTATTGCTCTTGCTCTTATTGTTATTATGTTATTATGTTCCATTGTTGGAGAAGCCTGTGACATAAGATTTTCAACTACATAATTACTCTGTAGCTATGTCAGATTGACAATAAAGAACCTTGAACCTTGAACATATTTTAACATTTCTTTTTCGAATTCCAGTTTCATTTTTTATCTCGTGGCCTGGGAATACCATTAGACACGCGGCGTATATTTTTTGAAAGAGAAACCTAACAATAAATACTTAAATAAATGTAAAGTGAACTGAACAGCTGTAGGCCCCTGTAACCTCCTCGAAGAGTAATGACAGGCCCTGCCAAAGGTCAACATATTTAATCCAAAACTATTGTGGCTTTCTCTAATCAGGTGGTGTAATTTAAACATAGTTTGGTTGTCTCTCTTATAAACAAACACCCGGTTATGCCAAATTATTGATGGCTCATGGCTGTCAGGGAATTGCTTGCCTTGAAACAAATTGAATGCAATTCAATGTAAACCATTTTTTGGTGAGTGTATGTTAGACATTGCAAATGCTGTACAATGCCAAACTGGTGCTTGTGTAGGTGTATGAAAAAAGAAAGCCTCCCTTTATTGCTGCTCACGGCCCCACTACTCCGCGTAGGTCGCGCACGCGCCAGCTTGGGAGAGCGCGCCCACGCGGACCCGATGGCAGGACAGGTCATGATGGAGCTGAGCCGATGAGATCATGGAGCCTGCGCCGAGGTCGGACAGGATACGGTTAGGACTTAACGGTGATGGAGAGGTGCCTGTCCGGTAAGATCGAGCACACGTTTCGTGCACACTTGGACTCAGTGGCATCATGGGACAACAGTATTTAAACAAATGAAACTGTGCTTCAATGTCTGTGACAGATTAATGATTATGTAAGGTACTAGCTCGAAGTCATGTAGCCGTGTGCATATGAGCAAGAAACTAATCCTTCATGCCGTGGTCGTGGAGTTATTCGGGCGACTGTGCACAACTGCATGCACCGCGCTCATGCCACCCGTGAAGGATAGTGCAGTCTACTTCATACTGTATCTTCGGTTTGCCGCTTGTTGAGTTGTATGAGAGGGGCACATGTTCAAATGCAAACTACCGAGTTACGCTTTTGCAGTTTGGGTGGCGACTCGAGTTTTCTCTTCGCGGCAACAGCTGGCTGCCAACTCACAAGTAAGTGCAGAGGCATGCCATGAGGCGAAGTGAGACGTTTTCTACTTCATCAGTCATTTTTGTATTTGTCAGTTCAGTGTGGTCAAACAACGATGGACACAGCTGCTTAAACTTGCCGCGTGCCCTTCGAAATTGACCAGTTACGCTGACCTCCATTTTAATGCAAATGATATCTGTAGACAAAGCTTCAATAGTGACAAGTTACCGTGTGTGGTTGTTTATACATGTTTAAACGTTTATTTTATATGATTTAATAATCGTGATCATTGTGTTTAGTCACAATTATTGTACAAAATAAAGGACTAAATTCATTGTCTCAAACAATGATGGATAACGGATTGACAGCTATGTTATGATTGACAAGCAGATTTAACCAATCGCTCATTTGCATCATGTGCAGAGACTCAAAGCACCCAATCCTTTTGGATTAGAGGAGGGATTATTATTTGGATTTGCCTCTGCTTTTGCAGACAGTCCCCAATATCTGGTTTATCATGGTCTGCGTTGTGCTTACTTTGATTTCCTGGGGATATTTTTTACACATTTGTTTTATTTCATGTTTTTTTGCCTCAAATAATCCAACATTGTGTATGATTCCAACACATAGTGTAATAATCTGTAGCCTGATTATATTCTAAAATGGCCATAGTGCTATATAGGCTACTTTAATTTAGCCTGACTTTAATGTACCTCCCTTTGTCGTTGTAATCGCATCCCAAAAGAACCGGTATGTCTTCAGCCCTGATATAGTCTGTCAATGAGCTTTGCAAATTGACGAAAGGGATGGCAGCCTGCACTGCCCATTGCCAATGATACTATTGTGTCCCTGTTTCCTTGAGATCTGTGCAGGCAGAATGAAGATGGATTGAGTGCTGTCCGTGGTGCTGAAATGGTCAAGCTGGTCCCTCTCCCTTATTTTTTCTTTCACCATCTACTGTGGGAATGTGGCTGTGCAAGGTGTCCTTTACATTAATCTATAGCCTGGTGATTAAACAGACATTGTGTTCCTGTCCTTAGAATCACTCCCATCAGAGAGGATTACAGGGTGCATAGTAAGAGTAAGATACATGTTACCCTGCTCCTGGACTCATGGTCTTGAATGTATAGCTTAGCCCAGCGTTTTGCCCACCTTTTGAATATTTGATTAGCGTTGGCAGCAATTTGTAGTCAATTTCATTGATTGTCCTCACATGAGCAGGGAGAGATGGAAAAAGCAGGACTGTGGGTTCCCAGAGGCAGGGATGGAAACCATGGCACTAGATCAAGAATGTAATTGTAATACTTGGTACTCTTTATTTAAAGTATTTTTTTTTCAACCACGAGTCATGGGCATTGTTCGTCATATTTGTAGGCTTGTTTGCTTAATCTTATTATTGTTCAAATTATTTAAATAGGACTCATTTTGTGTTCTTTTTTTATTTGAACAACGTTTTTGTTTAAGTGTTAGTGTTTGTACCACATTTGCAACAGCTTAAAATACTTGTTTAGGACTCTGACCACTCGCATAGGTGTTTTTTTAAGTTAATGTGGTTGAAGGTGGGAAAGAGATTTGATTAGAATGTATTAGGTCGAAATATTACCATCTACCAATGAAAATTATACATTTTGGACTGTATTTGACACTCAGGAATATATGTTAACCCATTACAGTCTATACACCAACACAGTCCTGAGTAGAAGTCTAAGATGAACTAAAAACAGCTGTGAGGGTGTTCAGAAGGTTTAAAGAAAAAAACGTTTCTGAGTAAAACATGTTTATATTGCTTACAGTAAGTGACATTTTCTTTTTGAATCAGTAGGAAATGTCGTCTTATGTTGGCAATATATAAAAAACAATAACCTGCCTTGAGAATAATTTAGTGATACTACTTGTGATATGTTTTATGATTGTGTCCCTCTTTTTCTGTCTAGAATCCATGATGTTCTGCACTGTAGCTGAAACCACGAGACCTCTGACCTGTGTGTCTGGGAGCCCTTTAACCAACAATCACTGTCATTTAATAGGACTAAATAAGACTCAGCCTCAAGCCCTAAACAATCAGGGATGGACAGGTGAAAACTGAGAGGCCGAGGGGGGGGCCTTTATTTTAAACCTTGTTAATCCAGCTGGTTCCATAGAGGGACATGCAAGTATTCTCAACCATAGCAGTTTCTTTTTAGAAGTCCACTTTTGCCATATACAAAATGCCTATAAACATTAGAGCCAGGCCCACGCAGAGCAAACTGTTGGCTGCCCCAAAGAGCAGCGCGCAAACTGATGGCGGCACATCACATTCACGCTTTTCAAGATCCAACAAACAGCGGAAAGGCAAACAGGCTGCCATCTCAGCAACAGGCTCGCGATCTGGGCTAGAACCAGGCTCGGTGTCAGGGGGTGGGCCTGCACCAGCGTCTAAATTACCTGCAGGTCAAGGAAGCTTGACGAAGCCAGGTCCAAAGATCAAACCTGGCACAGCAACAGACAAAGGAACAACTCGTGGTTCAGCGACAGCTCCAGGCGGTAAAACCCTGTCTATGGAGAACATCCAGTCTTTGAGTGCTGCCTATGCCACTTCAGGCACCATTTACCCCTATGAGAGAGATTCGTTGGAACCCTCCGGTGGGTACCCCAAAGGCACCATGACGCTGGGCAGGAGCACCAGCCGCTCCTCCTACACTAACCGAACAACAGCCATGGGCAGCACCCCCAACATCACCTCCTCTGGGATCCATCACCCGTCAGACCCCTACGGCGAGCAAAGCTTGCATCCTGCGAGGACTTCCAGTCTGCGGCGCCAGTCTGGGAGACATCCGCAGGCATCGGAACCCACGGGACGGGGAGAGGTTCCTTCGATTGATTTCCAGTCTCAGCTGAGGGAGCTGCAGAGGGAGAATGACAACCTGAGGAGAGAGCTGGATGTTGGGAGGGATGGTGGGACGGGTCCAAGCATGAACAATGTCAACTTCTGGAGCCCAGATGTGAAGAGAGACAAGGGGGTAAGGCGGGAGGAAGGAATGAGGGGCTCGGTTCTGAAGGACCACTACAGGACTAACCAAGAGGATTTACAGGTGAGAAAATGGAAGTTTGTTTTCAAACATATATTATTTCCACTTTAAAGAGAAGAGTTAAATAGATTTTGAACAAAACATTAGCAATTTCATCTTTACTGTATGTCGTCCTACTGCTTCAAATGCTCAACAACTCCCATATTCATCAGTAAGTTCCTTTGACGTCATCAAGTCCTTATTTACAGAAGGCCATCATTTTCAGAGAGTGCATTTGAAACAAAAGTCTTGTTTGCTTGGTCTGCCAACTCATCACAGTCAGACGTTGTGTGTTGACACCTCTTCTGCACATTGCACCTTGAGCATCAGACCTTTTGTTTGAATCTTCAAGGTTGCGTAGAAAGGATTCTTTGCAGTTCATTTGTAAAGATGTTTGCCAGGCTCAGTGCTCTCTGTGTTTCCATGGGAACGTGCCCTAGTGACAGCCATTCAGCAGAGTTAGTCAGATCCTACAAAAATCTCACAGCTACTCCAAGGGATAGTGACCAGTCTGTCTTGTGCCACCTCTCCCCCGAGTCCTCCCCACTCAGTCTGAGGCATTATCCATCCGTCTGTCTGCCTGCATAGCTACTGTAGATCCATTCCTTCTTTGTCCGTCTTTCTTCTGGTTCTTCACTTGTCCTGTGTGGGATTTTAATACAATATGTCACTTACTGGTGGGAAGGTGCTACTTCTGAGAGACTAGATAATAATAATAAATACTAATAATAATAAATGTTATTTATCAAGTGCTTTGTCAGGTGCTCAAAGATACTTTACAGAGATAGATACATTTGATCCTCTTTTGCAATCAGCAACCTGTGTAGTTTCTGTTGAATCCTATTTGCATCTCTCTCTCATAAGCATGCAAAAACTTTCATCTTATCTGTACTTTTCCACCTGACTCCTCCCTCTCGTAACCAAGGAGCCATCTCTGCATATATATTAATAGCTTCTTCTTCTCACATTGTCATACAGTGTGAGGACGCTGACACACCCAACCACACACGCATACACTTTTACTTTGGTCTTAACATAACAAAAAGTTTAAAATCAATGCAGAAAACGTTGTTACTTCAGAAATGTAGACATTGCTGTGTAGCTAGCTCCATAGAGTTGCAGCTGATACATGTTTCTCAAAATGCTTCCTTAACAAGCAGAAATGTATGCTTACATTTCATGATGATCTGCAATTACTACTTATTGTTCCTTCCTTTAATAGGCAGTCATATGCACAGCCAACTAAACTGACATTCAGGTACACAAAAAGCCACACACAACACCACTTTTACCACCCACAAACTGCCAGAAGGACTTCAGAACGGTATAAAGATATTATATATGTTGAGCTTCTCATGTCAGAGTCCTTTAAATGGATCAGTATAGTCACTGTTACCCGTCTCTGCAGGCTTTTGGCCTTGTCAGTGATAGATGGATGTGTTTGTCTCCTTCAGGCGACAGACCCATTCAACAAGTGTATTACTTTTCTCAAGTGTTGACTCATTGGTCTCTCCCACACTCGCTTCTTTTGTCTTTTTGTTTGCCTTCAACTTTTTCTTCGTTCATCTTCGTTATATTCACGTAACCCTTATGTAAACTTAAGAGAATAACAGCATAGGTGTAGAGAGTATTATATTCTACAATGGGGCAACATTAGTTCATGTATTCATGGGACCAAAGCTGGCATCATATAAGCCATTTAACTATCTTGAGTAACAGGAAAAGTCCCCATTAGACAAATCCCATACAAAATAAGTGATAAGAAACAATTCACAAGTTATTAAATGTGTTCCTGTCCAAATAAAGCCTGTAGTAGTTTATGCATCTTAACTGTCATAAAAACCCTTTACGAATTAACAGCACAATATTTCAGACCATCTGTCTATCCAGCATATATAACAGGATTAATTAAAGTAAGAGTCATACTAAAATCAATGTGAAATTCACCTGGCCATGATTCAAAATTCAAGATTCAAAGGTTTTATTGTCATATGCACAAAGCTACAGTGTAGAAATGGCAATGAAATTATTCTGACCTGAGCTCTTCCAACAATGCAACATATATAATGAAATACAAAAATAATAAAAAAGTAGTGCAAATAGTCTGTATACATATCAATAGAATATGGGATATGTACATAATGTGTCGAGGATCAGTTGTCATCAAGCTGTTTTGTTGCTGTTACCAAGTAAGTCAGTTTGCTGAAAGCTAGTGCTTTTTATAGAAAATTAACAATAATCATTATAACACATAATATTACTCACTGTCTCAAAAATATCATACAGATAATGTTATTCTAACATTATTATGTATTTAGCATATCCCTTATCACCCTTATCCCCCATGTCTTTCTTTTTCTCTTCTCCTTCTTCCCTGTGTGTTGCCCTTGGAGACACTCTGGGACAAGTTCAGTCTGACAAGAGAACTTTATAATTAGCATAAGGAATGTCACCTTTCGTCTCAGCTGCCATGGCCAGAGTTGTCCCCTAACCATCTGCTTGTTTTGTGTATTGGTTTTGAGCGTGCCTGTGTATGCTTGTGCGTACACTTGCACACATGTGTCTACTGTTTTGGCTGTGTGTGTGTGTGTGTGTGTGTGTGTGTGTGTGTGTGTGTGTGTGTGTGTGTGTGTGTGTGTGTGTGTGTGTGTGTGTGTGTGTGTGTGTGTGTGTGTGTGTGTGTGTGTGTGTGTGTGTGTGTGTGTGTGTGTGTGTGTGTGTGTGTGTGCGTGCGTGCGTGCGTGCGTGCGTGCGTGTGTGTGTGTGTGTGTGTGTGTGTGTGTGGAGGATCTTCCACCTACTCAGACTTGATATTCAGTGCTAGCTTGTTGCATTGATTATCCATGTTCACCCTCGCCTGCCTCCTCCACCTCAACTGCGTCCTTGGCGTTCCCCACCTTCTGGACTCAAGAAAGAGGAGAATAAATATTTGAAGACAACATTTATTATATCTACTCACCGTACAGATTAGTCATTTAAATTCAGTTGAATGTTTGCATAAATTAATCTTTACCATACTATTTTGAGAACAAGATACTGTGTGTTTCTCTTTCTTTTGGTTTCACAGCCTTACAGCCTTTTCTTAACCTTTTCAGTCTACTATGAATAATACCCTGTGTGCATGGTTTCAAGCACATGATGAATTTCCATGTACCAGTCAGGAAAGCTGTGAGCTGGGGATGTAAATAGGAATATTTTATGTTGTAACATTTTGCACTGACAAATGCAGCTAAAGTGGGAATGTTGAGTTAACTGTATTGTCCCCAGCAACACTCTATCAGGGCCCTTTTGTGTCACTTAGTTTACTTTATATAGTTAATTGTTCAATTTATAAATGTATTTTCAAATCAAATCAAATCAAGTTTTATTTATATAGCACATTTTAAAAACGAGTTTTGGTCGAGCCAAAGTGCTGTACATGCAATAAAAACACTTTACTGCGATAGCAAAACAGAAGACAATAAATGACAACAGCAAATATAAAAATCAAACACAGGGAAATGTCAGGAGTCGTGCTGCGCTCTGACTAGAAGGCCAGGGGGAAGAAGTGAGTCTTTAGTGTCGATTTAAAAACCCCTAGGGTCTGGGCCGACCTCACATGGAGGGGCAGACTATTCCAGAGCCTGGGGCCAGCTGCTGCGAAGGCTCGGTGACCTCGGGTTATTAGCCTGGTCTTGGGCACTACCAGCAGGAGCTGGTCAGCAGACCTTAAAGCTCTGGCTGGGGTGTAGCGCTGGAGGAGTTCGGCTATATAAGCAGGAGCCAGCCCATTTAGTGCTTTAAAAACAAATAAAAGGAGTTTAAAATCAATTCGGAACCGAACTGGAAGCCAGTGCAGTGAGGCCAGAATTGGGGTGATGTGGTGACGCTTTTTATGGCCAGTGAGAAGACGCGCAGCTGCGTTCAATCAATCAGTTATTGCATCTAAAGCTCTTCAGTCCATCTTTACAAACTCACACATATTGTGTCCCAACCCCTACAAAGTAATTCAAGGCAAAGATCAATTGTTTATTTATGACCACACTCTTGATTATTCCAAATAACCAGTTTGCCCACTGGTTTGCAAATGTTGTAATTGTATTCTTGATTAATTATTGATATGTCAGTTTATTTATCAATTGATTATACAAGATATTGTTGGGTGGCATTTATGTTTTATCGAAAGTGACACCATGATCCTAATCCTATCTTCTCCCCCTCACCTCCTGCAAACTAAAGTCATTTTTGCTCACAGTCATTTTCCTCCCTATGGTTTAAAGGGAATTGTTGCCCCCTAGCGGCACAAACATGTAACTACAGCTCAAAGTAATCCAAGTTATAGGTTAAAATGTATGATAGATAGTATTTGCTTTGTGCATTCTATTGTGGCTTTACACATTTGCATGTTTTTTGTCTCATTTCAATGTTGCAGCCTGGGGATATCAGAAGAAACAAGGTCTGTTTTATGTACCCCACCATATATCTGTGTGTGAATGTCATGTGTTTAGTAACGTTTAATGTGTGCCTGTTTATTTGGAATGTTTATGTTTTCTTTTGAAAGAATGGGCGCTTAATCTTTCTCTTTCTTTGTAGCAGCTTCCGTTGACGGTCCAGGAGCTTCAGGAGGAGCTGAGGGCTCACAGGGAGATGAACAGTCGCTTGCAGCAACAGCGGCAGCAGGGCAACTCTAGCTCTTATCGAGAACACACAGACCAGGACCACCGAGGCGGGCTCAGCCCCGGCCACAGCCCCAGACAAAGTTCCAGCAACCTGCACAGTCCTGCGCCGAGGAACAGCCCGAGAGTCAGCCCGTCGAACACCTACAATCCGAGGCAACAGGAAGCTGACGTCATCCTTCACAGCCCTGGTTTTGGCTGTAACACTGCGGTCACTGCGCAGAGAATCAGCCCTGCCAACACCCTCCGCCCCGGGCCAAGAATCAGCCCAAACCAGTCCTTCTACACTCCTAGCCAGGGTCCGGTGGCAGCGCCCTGCTCTAGTTCACTCCAGCCGTGTAGCCCCTGCCAGGTGCCTGGGTGTGACGGCCTCTCCTCCTCATCTCCTCCGCTGGATCCATCGGACGAGAATTACTCCGGGATGCAGTCGGAGCACGAGCGGCAGGCCAAGGAGCTTTTCCTGCTAAGAAAGACCATGGAAGAGATGGAGATGAGAATCGATTCTCAGAAACAGACGCTGGGTGCCCGGGACGAGAGCATCCAGAAGCTGCTGGAGATGCTTCAGGGCCAAGGTCAAGGTCAGAGTCAAGGTCAGGGACACTGGGTCCGGGGACAGCGGACAGGCATCATCACCATGGCGGCACAGGAGGCGGAGGCGCAGATGGAGAACATGCATGTGAGAGAGGTATGTATGAGTGGTGCAGGGGGGAGGGTTTGGGATCTTTACAGTTTTTAAACAGTGGGGCTGATCAACATTTGTTATTAACCCTTCACTTCGAAATCATTGGACGTTTTTAGATATTGCACATTTCTAATACACAATCAGGGTTATCTATTTTTACAATCCAAAACAATTGCTATGACTTGTGTGGAAATGTTTATAATGATTTTCACTTTTCTCATGTTTAAGGGTTAAGGTTAGGGTTAAACATTCAAACATTCAAATACTATTTTCTTTTTAATAAACACATTTTGTGATATACTTTATTAATAATCAAATGATATACTTGTATGTGACTTATTTGTTTTATGTGTTTATACATTTGCTTATCTGTTGATGAGATTAATGCATTTTGGCAATTGGCTGTGCAAATGACATTATTGCATTTTGAATGAATATGTGTTTGTGTGTGAGTACCTAATGAAAGTGTCTGTATTATGTAGAGAGGGGAAGCAGAAAGCAGCTCAGCAGGTCTTATCAATCGGCCAGATTAACATACGAGAGAGAGCTCTAAGCCTGGGTTCAGCCATGCAGTTTTACAATCTGACTCGGGTTTGTTTTTGTGTGTGTGTGTGTGTGTGTGTGTGTGTGTGTGGGTGGGTGGGTGGGGTTCTTCCACATGCTCATATGGCAGTTGCTCATTTTCCACTCGTCTGTGCATTGTGCATAGCATTTGGTATTTTTTATTATGCTGTAAGCTTGTCATACATTGGAATTAATAAATGATTGAATAACGTTGGAAATGCTTTTTTAGCCCCTCACATAAATGTCTTATAGGATAACATTTTGAAGTGATTACATTTTGGACAGACATAGATGTAAGTCGCAACTTCACTGGTTGTTTTGAGGCCACTGTGAAGCATTATTTTAATGTTCTTGTTTCCTCAAAGACTTGATTTGATTAGATAGAGAATGTAAAAGCCACAGCCCAGACGGTGGAGTAGCACAGGTGTTTTGTATCCTTTGACAGGAGGGCTCACAGTAGGCTGCTCTGTGCTCCTCACTACTGCCTTGTTTATTTTTAACTCCTAAATCTTCTTAGCCTTTAATTTCTCTACCCCTCTTTCAGTGTGTGTGTGTGTGTTTGTGTGTGTGTGTGTTGTATATGTGGGCCTGACTCTGCTATTGCTTGCTTCATGATGTTCTTGTTTTTCTGTGTATGTTGTTTGTCTGCCAAGCCCAGTCAGAATGATTGTGTGTGTTTGTGTGTGTATGTTATGTGAGCATGCGTGCACATCTGGGGCCTGTCGGCTTATCGTTTCTAGCGAGGACACTCCCTCCCCGTGCTGCAGGTGGCTGATGGGATATCCACCCGTGCCGAGTGTTGGGTCAGTGTGATGATTTTGTCAGAGGGCAGCGTGGGTGTTTCAGCCTATGCTAATGCAACCACCGGTTTGCATGTGTGTACTTGTGTGTTTGAGTGTGTCCGTGCGTAAAGGACCTTACCATGCTGTGTGTGTAAGAGGTGAGTACCTGTTCACACACACTCTGTGTGCTGTGCTATTTTTAACTGCTTGACAGCTTAACACACTGTGGGTGCGATGGAGGAGGAGGGGGTGAGTGGGTCTGAGAGGTGAGGGGGAGAGGTGGGAGAAAGGAGTGTTTTTCTAAGGTAGAAAAACATGCTATGTTTGTCTGAATATTAATGTATGATTAATGAGCAAAAACACTCCGACCGCCCTGATTGAAAAGAGAGGGGATTGTTGTTCTTTCGTGTTTTCCCTCGTCGCCTTCTGGCCTCCTCTACTCTGAGGTTAAGATGGGGTGATGGACTCACGTGTGTGTGTGTGTGTGTGTGTGTGTGTGTGTGTGTGTGTGTGTGTGTGTGTGTGTGTGTGTGTGTGTGTGTGTGTGTGTGTGTGTGTGTGTGCGTGTGCGTGTGCGTGTGCGTGTGTGTGTTGAACTTATTATGAGGTAGTAAAAGGTTGGTTCGTAGTGAAACAAACTGATTTGTAGATACTACTCGACTCTTTGAAATGCTACTTGTAGTTTTTATTTTTATTTTCTTAATTTACTATCAAATGAAGAGTTAACAATGTTAACAATGCAAACAACACTTTGCATGGTCTATTACATATAAGTGGCATGTTAAATGTTAGTTCTACCAGGCTACTCTCAAAATAATCTAATAAAGCAAATGTATTGAGCATAAATAATAATGTATTGTTAAGGTACGTTTTTTTCATGAGCAACAAATAGATGATACATCAAGGTAGTTCCTGGTAACTAAGCTGATAATAAACATTGGGTTGTCACGCACTTACAGTGTAAACATTCAACAATTCTGTCTGAAAACCCTCAAATCTGGGGGATTTCAAAATGTAGTTTATCAACATTGTGGAGAGGAATTCATCACATTGTCTGACAGTTTGATATGTTTGTGGTTGGTGTGGAATGTCAGTGTTAATGTTTGGACTGAATACAGATTAATAAGAGGATATGTGCACTCACTCAACTGTAAGAATCTGCGTACTTCTTGTGAAGGCCTCTTGTGTTTGTTTATGTGTCAGAGTACGACTCTGGCACATAAACATAATTCAACACTTGCACTTGTCATGGTTTGTGAAGTCAAGCCGGGGATGTTAGCGCAGCTATTGCCTCTATTAGGGGGCACTGCTCTTAGCTCTTTTGATTAGGTCCAAAGGAAACCAGCCAAACTGCCTTTCATTACCGCGCCCATTACTCTCCTTTAAATGACCCAACTTGTTTAGCTTGAGCTGGGATAATAAATGCCTTCATTTTCAGTTCACCTCTGCTTTTATTTATTCTTCAAACGTAGCTAAGGGTTGACACAGTGGCTTTCTTGCTATCCTTTGGTGAATTGATGAGAAATGATCACCTTCATTTTGTGTTAGTACCTTTTTATGTAAGGACAATGTGGGTAGGAGAAGGGTAAACAATTGTGTGGCCCTATATTTGTATAATGCAAAACAGAGAATTGAGCAAGGGTTTTCCCCTTTTCTCTTTCAGTTTTACCACCATGGCCAGATGTCCAGTTACTTTAACCAACTGTCTGCACTTATGTGTTTATTATATGCAGTTTGTAGGGATATATAGCTCACTCCATCCATACTTTACCTGTTGATTTGTGTTGTCAGAGGATAATGTGTGTAGTGGTGCTTTCTCACTTGTGTTCTGTTCCTCCTCCAACTTCAGACTGTCTTGCACAGACACGACACAGAATCACTGGCACACATCCATATCAGAATATTCACTATGGCTCTCGAGATAAATAATTACACTGGTGAAAATCACCATTATTTGTTAGAACAATGTGGAATCCAAATTCAGTTTGATTATCTTATACGTTTATACAGTTCCAGCAATGTCCACAACGTGGCAGTGTTCTGTTAGAATGTAAGTAGTGTGATGGTTCCATGCACTAACTGTAATGGTACACACATACACACACGCTGAGGGGCATACATCTCGGCCTAATCGGCTCTCCCCAGCCACCGTGTCCCAGTAGACCCAGTAATAACAGCCGCACCACTGGTCTGCTCCTGCCCAGCTTTGACTTGCTGCCAAGGGCGAGCACACACACACATGCACACTCCCACTGTGAGATATTTGACTTGCTGATGGCATATAAACGTACATACATATCGTACCGCAGATTCCAAATATTCCTTGGATGAGTACGACAGAATATGTTGCATTGCCCTGGTGTTAAGCACAAAACACCTATGGCTCCTCGTCTGGCATCAGAAGCTGCTGTTTTTTTTTTTTAGCAGGCCCTCTTTGTCTGCCCATGCATCCTCTCTTAGACATTGATGAAAATGTCCCTATTTTAAACTTTCAGACTGTTGAGGAGAAGTGGGAGATCATGTCAGCAAATCCCCCTTTGTTGTAATCTCTTTTCTCTTTTCTCTTTTTTTCACTTTCACATGCCACCGTCTATAAGTTCTCTTTTTACTGATCTGCCTTCAGCCTGTTTGTGTTTGTCTGTTCATCAGCGTTTCCCACTCTCCTTTTCTTGTTCCCTGGGCTGATATGCTATCATTTGTGGTTAGGTTGATTAGTGAAAAGTCTGTCCCAGGCCTGGCTTTTTAGGGCTCCTTCGTCTCAATGAACAAGACAACTTTAAAGCTGTCGGCAAACATTCACACAAACACACAAAATGCTCCCTTTGCCCGGCACACCCCGGGCACCACACACTCACCACGCTCTGTTGATCCTACAGAATGTTTGAGCGGAAAGGTTTATCGTGACAAAATGACACCCTTCACACTTCTCCTCGCCCCCTCCCTATTTCTCTTTAAGGCTTTCCGTCTGATTTTTCCTTTTGTCTTTTCAAACTGCTCTTTTAAGACATTGAGCTGATAGGAAAACCCATTTTCACATTTGTGGCAAGCAAATGTGTTTTCTTTTTCGCACACTGATGGAGAAAGGATGGGAATGTGATTGATGAATGTGCGTGTATGGGAGTGTGTGTGTGTGCGTAGAATCTGTGCATGTAGTAGTCTGCACATGGCATATATGACACCCTTGCCTTCAGGCTAGAATTGAACCTTTTGACCGTATCCTTCATTCAGGATGCCGGCACTTATTGCTATAGTGTTACGTTTGATCCTATTCATTCCATATGCTCGGTCCTCTGACACATGTGGAGCAGAGAAGACAGTCTTTGATGACATGCTCTCTTGCATGACTTAATTTCCCCCATTGTACTCTTAACTGTACTCCAACCGTTGTTGATAAGGGGTTAGTACACACACTCTCTCCAGGGGATAGATAAATACTACAGACGGACAAAGATACTGACATACACACACTCACAGTGACTCAATATTACACATATGGTCAGTAGGAGATTAGGCTTGTGGCAGCAGTGGGCATACCAGTCTGTGGGAGGCATGCTCTGACAGCAGTAATCCCTCTTTATCCACAACAGACATGGACAAGAGGATAAGGCCCTTGTCATTACAACTTAGTGGGAGAACTGGGAAGAATGATAGCAATGGGAAACCATGGCCTCTGACTGCCTTAATATAGATGTCCCCTCTTTATGTGGTTCCTGCCTGATTTGGTGGCTTTTCTTTACCCACTGATTGTCTGTTCTTTTTTCCAAATTTGGCCATGATGGTATTGTAGTTCCTCTTGCATTTAATCAGTCTGTAACTTTGATTTATGTATCTGTCCCATTGGTGAGAGAATCAGGTACTTTACTTTATTCAGTACCACTCAAACAGTTTAAATGTTTTTCAAAGAGGTGCTACATTATATATTGTTTACACACATTATATTTGGAATAAGTCAATATGTGAGTGCGTTATCTATTTTATGATCCTATGTAGCTCAGTTGGTATTCCATGTGTCCATGTTTTTACATTTCCCACAGCTGCCTGTAGTTCAACCAGGGAGCAGCAGCAACACACACTTACTTTGGTCTCTTACAGTGCATTTTCTTTGATATGAAGCCTATGTTCTGTCCCACTGTCTACAAACTTATTATTTTCCATCTAGCATGGCATGCAATGGAATAGTCCTGCAATGAAACCCCTCTGAAGCTTTAAGTGGTGGCCTAAAGATTTGACTTGCCTGGGGGTCACATGCCCGTGGTTCAGTAAATATATATCTGGATGGGAATTCAAAGAGCAGTGCTTGCCACCATTTAGGGCCCTTTGAGCAAGGGCGACTCCCTCACGACCACAACTGAGGCGCCCCTGACCCACAATTGCTCCGATGGAACTGCTCTAGTGGCAAGCAGATCAGACAGTGGATGAGCTGCAGAGCTTTGGGTGTCAACATGTGTTGGTGTGAACAGGGTGTTCTTAACCCTTACAGTATGTTGTGTTCGGGTCTCCCGTGACCCGTTTCAAGTTAAAATTATAAAATAACTACGCTCTAGTTTTTTTTTATCGGAACAAGGCTTCATGATATCCTCCACAACAGCTATATAAACACTACAAAACTGATTTTGACCATTTTTGCCAAGTCTGAAGGTCTCTAAAAAAAAAAGTGTATAATTTGGTGTTCGCGTCTGGGGAGACCCAGCAGAATTGTTTTGGGTGACTCGAGGTCAAATTTGGACCAATCAAGATTCATCTTTGACTTTAGACACCCCAGCCCCACCCCCTTCATACACTGTAACAATACTTTTTCGCAACATGCACCTGGTCTCCCCTCCCTCTGCCCCCCTCCCCCCACGGGAACTCGACCTTGCTCAAAGAATATGTACACTAAAACACTTGAACCTGAACACACATATGCACGTGTGCAATATGTGGTGTAATGTGTTTTGGGCCATAACACTAAATTACAACAGGATTGTACGGTTATGAATGCATTATAAGTTAGTTATGATGTAGTTAAAACAATATTGGATGATAGTCATTTTTTGTGTGTGTTTTGGACTGAGATAAATCATGGGTCAAAATTGACCCGCGAACACCATGAACGGTAACAGCTTTTGAACACAACACAAGGGTTAACAAAGAGAACTTACTCTTTATAACTCCTTAGGAAAATAAAGTTGAACAAAAAGTTAAGAATGTGCAGTGTAGTCAGTCAAGTAACATAGGAATGAATAAACAAGAGAATACAACACAGCCATACAGTGAACGTTTGGTAGCTTTGCTCTGACCGCACACATAGACTACGCACACAGATATGTGATAGCTGCTGTTATAGCAGATACCTTGAGCTTGGAATAGACTCTGAGCTGAGTGCATGGTTGTGCATCAGCAATAATATTTGTGTTAAATAGAGGATGTAAATAGAGCAGTTGCCTAAAAGGCCTTTGAGACGTTCCTCTAGATTTTTCTGTGACTCTTTTAGAGAGGTGTTGATTAAGCTTTAGGGTCCTTTTAGAGGATTTTGTCAATGCCGATTTGTATTTGACTCCATTATAGGGAGGTCTTTCTAATATAGCAGATGTACAATATAGTCCAACAACATAACACAACCATGAAATGGTCACTCCAGGTTTTATGATTTTATTATTTAAAATGTTTTTTATTTATCAAAAAGCATTTTAACTTTAACCTGCTCTGTGTCGGTATTTGTGTTTGTGCCCATTAGCTCAAATGTGTGTGTGTGCGTGCTTGTGTGTGGGCATAGTTGTAGGTCAGAGCTACCATTAATTATTGATAGAAAAAGTGTAGCGCTCGTGCTGGTAGAAAGTGTTGCTAAGCAAGAGCTTTAGGTTGCCAGAGACATCTGCGAGAGAGTCAGAGATACCAAGTGAGAGATAAGGAATAGAAAGACAGAGACTGAAAGAGTGATAGAGACGGACTCATATGACCTATAGCCGAGTGTGTCATTCCCGATGATGAGCAGAGAAAGAAGAAGAGAGAGCAGAGAACATATCAGCACCTGCTATTAAAGACGGAGAGAAGTCCTCGGAGAGCATTAAACGGGGACCATCTTAAAGGATTTTATTTTTCTTTTCAATCATTTTTTAAGGATGTACAGTAGAAGATAACAGCCTTTTTTAAAGAAGGATAGAGGTTGGAATTGCTCAGACTCATCAGTCCATCTTTTTAAGTGGCTGTGAAACTGTGGGTGTTTAAAAGTGCAAAAGATGATGAGCCGCCAAGCTTATTTTTACAGAGTTCCTCCTCAGGAACTCCATCGCCGGAACCATCTCCAGGCCGAACCGGCCAAGACCAGAGCTCTGCAGACTGTTGTTGATATGAAGGTAGGACTCACAGTGGGTTTAGGAATTAACGAGAGTAGGCAACAATTTAAGTAATACTGTGCTTATGTAGGTGTTGTGATAAGAATTGAAGTCTGATGTTGCAGTGTAGTTTGCTTATCAGTTGCAGCATGTTGTCTGGCATCGTCCGGTATCATCTCCATACCAACAAAGCTTTAATTATTGAGGTGCACTGCTGTAATGTGAGCAGTGGTAGAGGAGCTGACTCACCTTGTTAATGCAGGCACAGACATACACGCACAAACAATCTACAGAACATTGTCTTATTGTTGCCTCGTGTCCGTATGGCGGCCATGCCCATGTAAAGGCCATTACTGGCCCATGCAGAGTTGAACACTTATTCAATTTGTTTCAAATGTCACATATGGAAGCTTTCACTCTCATCTCAGCCTTTTGAAGTCGTTAGAGCTGTGAAAAATGCAGTTGACTCCACATGTGTCTGCATGCACACCCCCACACACACAGTTTTTACCCAGCAAATGCTTGTTCTAAAAGTAGTTCCTTAACAGCAAAACCACAGTTATTTTTCACACATACTTTGTAATTTGTCTGCCTATTAACAGACTGCACATGTGCAGGTCTGCCCACGCTGTTGTTAATGCTCGAGAGAGGCATCATTAAAATCGGACTGCATTAAAATGAATGGAAAGAGAAATAAACATTGCCAGATTGATAAGATATATGAAGGTGGGGAAAAAGAGAGGAAGACACAGCAACTGTCTAACTTTATCGCTGCTGATAATGAGCTACATATTCCCAGGAGGCCTTGTGGTTTTTTGAAACTATCATCTGTTGACGTTGTTGTGTACGGATTCAAAATTCGATATGTTCCTGATCCGTGTGTATGTTTGTTCCAGCTTCTGTGATGTCTGTGCTGTTACCTTTTTTAAGTTGTGGATGTTTCCGTTTTGTAATTACAGAACACCAACCCCCCTTTCTGTTTTGATCCTGACGTAATCTGGCAGGTACAGTAATGAGTGCTCTCCCCATTATCCTTCGTTCAACTGAATATGGGCTACAAATATACAATCTCTGTTTCCTCTATCAGTATCATAATTGTTTCTGCGTTGGAATTCAGCACCGGGCGTGCAGTAGTTCATGTTTCAGCGGTTTGAAGTCCCTGCTCTTTGACATGTGTTCCCTTTCTACCCAATGTTATTTTTGATATTACACTCTGTTCTACCTTTGAGTTTGCCTTGTTTCTCTTCCTCAGGGTTATGTTTTTTTTGTCTCTGTGCCCTGTAGCAGAAATAGATAGAAATCAGTTATTAAACCTAGAGCACTGTTTACAATACAGAAACCAACATGCTGAAATGGAAATGAATGAATAGCACAGTCTTTGAATGCCCCCACTTTGACTTTTTTTTTTCTTCTGGTTGTTCACTTAAAGTCTATGTCCTTGCATACACTCTGTGTGTGTGTATATGTGTGTGTTTTACGTAACTTTAGCATTCTTTTTTGCCTTGTATATGCGTTTCTGGGTGTTGAGGATGGTACCTGCAGCACTGTGTGCAGCACCGTGATGTCAGAGGATGTAATAGAGGTCAGATGCTGACATGTTGCCTGTGGTTTGTGCTGATGGCATCATGCAATCTGCTTCCATTTATTCAATTACCTTTCTCTTCTTTTCCAAGGTTTAGCATTTAACGTATGTATGAACCTGCGCTGCTAAACAACCTCTGGACCTGTCCATGACAAACCCTTCCACTCTCTCATAGATACAGCAAAGGAAACATCTTGTCTCTACACAATTGTCTGCCTTGATATTTCCCCTGTTTGACATTATATTAATAGGGTATAATCTAGATAGAGGACGCTATGACGTCTTCTGTAAACTATGTTGAATTGCAGGACACAATATGTGTCTGAAATGAATGTACTTCTTGCAGAATGGCCAGATGTTTGTAGATGAAAAAGAAGCCATGGTTTTAAAATCTCCCTTAAGTCCTCTTTACATTCTGTACAGCGTTTTCTGTCAATTCTTATGTAAACACTATCAATGTGTTTCAAAAGAGACTATCTGTGCCCCTATCCCTATTTTAAAATGATAGTACGTCCATTCCTTCTCTATGTTAACCATTTGTTTAGTGACCTGCTCTCTCAAGTTTTTGTGCATGACATTTTAGAGGGATGAATTGAAAGGTGGATCAATCATTTCTGAGACAGGTTTTCCCTTACAGTATTAAAGTCCAGAGTTTGAAATCCAAAGTCAGATCTTTGCTGACTCTTTGCCTGCCTACTGTTGCTGGTGCAGGACACAAAGATCTCCTCCCTGGAGAGGAACATCCGAAACTTAGAGGATGAGGTCCAGGTGTTAAAGACCAGCGGCCTGCTGCACCCGGATGAGAGACATGATGAGCTCAAGCAGGTGGAGGTCTACAAGAGCCATTCTAAATTCATGAAGACTAAGGTTAGAATGTCTCTGCATGCCACCTGAGACCACTTCGCACTGCATGAGTGATGCATGTCTGCCTCGAAACATACATACAACTGTTTTGTTGCATGTCACCAAGTGTGAGGTGAAATCTTACCAAAGTGCATGTTACATAATGTTGTGTCTTTTGGCTGCTGTATCCAGAGCCTCCTGTGTTGCATGAATAACAAGAACTCCTACGCTTGTAATGTGTTATTTTATATTTAGAGTGAGGTTTCTTGTTGCCTTTCTTATGTCCCATGAAATGCTTGTATGCCTTACCTGTGTGATGACCAAGCATTGTACAGCTCTCCTATCTGTGACGGCTGAGGGAGGGAACTCAGGCCCTATCAGCTTACAGTGTCTATTTACTGTCCTATTCTCAGCTAGCAGGAAGGCCTGACTAAGATGTCTCTCGTCCAGGCTGTATACTGGTTTATTCATTGGGACCCAGCAGTTCCCAGACTGACATAATTATTTGGAATAGGTACATACACATATCTACAGGAGCCGTATGTAAAAATGTAGTCTCAAGTTTCGTTAAGGCCTATCAGTAGCGCGCCATGTGAAAATGTTTTGTCATTAATGGTGCTCTTTGTAGGGCCCATTTGTCATTGCACCAGGGAAGTTCCTGATGCAATCATAAAAGAGATGTTTTTATGAATGGGGCCCTGACAGATGAATGTGAGTTTACAACGACAGAGGAAAGAGCTCTCTATACTGACCTGGGATTATATACATCACCGTGATGGCCCTGGCTCGCTCTCCCATGTCTCATCTTTCTGCGTCACACAGAGAGTCACCATGGAAATGCACAGGCACACAGATTCATTCTATATCCTTGAAGTGTTTAGGGTCGTGGTCTTTCAGCAGGGGTAGCGACGGGTGTTGAGGTGAGACTGTGATAAGAGAAACCAGAGAGGACCGCTTCCCTGTCCTCTCTGGTTTCCTCTGTGGGCTTTGATTTGCTCGAAACAATAGAAAGTTACTTCTGAGAACATGGATATTTGTTCAAGTATGATAATTGGGCATTAGAGTAGAGTTGAATTTATTTATCCACATAATCATTTCTAACTGAACTTGACAAGTGCAACATTCTGAAACCTCAGTGGTGTGCTTGAGGAGTGCAAAGTGCGGGGGAGTTGGAGGAGCAAACAGAAAACCTGGTCAGTTTCCCAGCTTGCTGTGGGCTGGAGTTTAGTGGCTTGCTGTCTTCTTGTCTTTGTGTCTCTTTAGGAGAAGGCCTTGTCCCCATGTGTGTCTTCCATCAGAACAGCTTCCACCTTCCACCTCCCCCCTCAACAACCCTGGATCACTGAACAAGCTGAAGTACTCCTCTCATTAGCATCTCTCCTCTCTCAGTATTTATTTTATTCAACCTAATATTATTGCTCCTTCATTTATCTTTAACGCCCTATCACATTATCATATGATTTTTAGTCTACTCCCTACACACTTTCCTACTTCCATTTTCTCCCTGTCTGACTGTCCTCTCACTAGTCTCACCTCACAGAGTCATTTGTTTCTCTACCTCACCCTTTGGCTCCCTTCTCTTATTAGTCAGTCCCCCTTCTCCCTTCTCTCTCGGGTTCCTTATTTCTGAGTGAGGGTTGATTGGCCAAGCTCTGGTCCAGTCAGAATTCCCCTGTTATGAGGCGAACCCTTCTCACACAATTAGAGAAATCTCTCCTTGAATCAGCTTCGAGCTTTTTTGGCACCAGCAGAGAGATGACAATCTTGTGCACATAGTTAGCCTCAGCACAGAAACCTCCCTCTGTTAATGCATTTGATTTCCTTTGTGGTTTTTTGGCCTGTTCTGAGTAGCCTCTCTTAAATAAAATCTGTAATCTGTCAACTACGTGAGCGTAATATTGCTCTCTATAACTCTGTCTGGCTGCATGCATTTTCACTCTTTGGCTGTTTGCATTGGTGTGTCTATGGAGCAAACAATAGGCATGGGACACCCTCGAGTAAGGACTGTTAATGTAGGGCTTGTGTGACTTTAATGTATCATCTCTCCAAAAAAATGACACGATTGGCATATTTACTGTATATATTAAAGTTTTCGAATTGGATGAAAAATTAATTAAGTTTTAGCAAGATGTGTCACAGCCTGTTTTTTTTAAACAAATGTATTTTATTCATTATGGTAAAAAAAGAATTACTGTAGTAGAATTAATAAACAAAACTTGAATAATAAGTTAGCTCTGTGGCTATTATTGATGTCCATATTGCCTACTCCTAAATTATAAAGCATGTTTCAGAGCATGTGTTTTTGCATGAAGTGTGTATGTGGTTTGTGTGTGTGTTGTTGTGATCTGCTAGTCAATTGACTCAATGATGATATAAGGTTTTCATTACAAATGTGTGGTTGTTTCTGTGATTTTCAGATAGAGCAGCTGAAGCAGGAGCTGAACAGGAAGGAGTCAGAGATGCAGGCCCTGCAGACCAAACTGGAAACACTGACCAATCAGAACTCAGACTGCAAACAACACATCGATGTGCTCAAGGAGTCTCTCAGCGCCAAGGAGCAACGGGCCAATACACTGCAGACAGAGGTCAGTACACATTCACAGAAACTCACAAAGAAATGAAGCTGATCGGCCAACAGCTGCACATTAATGGGGATGATGTTCAATGTGCGCTGTTTCTGGAATATGCCACTTTTGCTATCTTGCATGCACAGATACATATAATATGACAGAGGTCTTCACAACCTCTGCAAGAGTACACAATCTTGTCTTTTTCTGCATGGTTTCTTTCCCTTTTCTGATTCTCTAATGGACGCTGAGGTGGGTGGAGAAAATGTCTATGTGTGTGGCTCCTTTAGTCCACCAGTGGGCTAGGACATGTGGGAGGGTCAGTCAGAAGGCTTAAGAAAGCTGGCAGCATTCTTTTTCATCTTTGAAGTTTCCAAACTCTTTGGCTCTAATGATCGTATCAGTGCTGTTAGGGAAGTAAGCGTGTTGTACTGTACAGTGTGTAGAGAGATGGAGGTGTGTGTGGGGGTGGGGGGTGGCGAGCATTCATCATTTTTCTCCATCGCTCTCTTAACTTGGAGCCGATACTTTAGATCTTGTTGTGCAGTTCAGAACAGCCTGTTAACTATGTCCACTCAACATTACAGGAAGCAATTTGGGCCAAAATGAGGCTTAATTGTCCATACATGTGCAAGGAATGTTGGCCCTCGCAGTCAGTAGAATACATCATACTTAAAGGAATTGGTTTTCAGTGGGTGGTTTCTGAGTGTACTGTTTGTGTCCTACTGAAATGGCATGTAAAGAAATGTTAGCGTGTTTATGTGTGTCCTCTGCCATATGTGTTATTGTATGGCGAGACAAGGAGACAAGTCACCCCAGTAATGAAAGATGTTTGTCCCTTAATTAAGTCTCCCTTAATTTAGTAAATCAGGTGTTTACTACACTTTTAACCCACATAGAGAGAGGGAAGAGTGACGGGCTAAGCAGCCAGAGGTTTACACATAGCGCATCATTCATACAGAAATCATGGTGTTACAGCATATAACCAGTGTCGGGGAGACGGCTAAAAAAGCCATTTAGTCGTCTGACTTATAACTTAAAACCTATAATCATTCATGGCTAGCTAATGTTTTCTTACTACATTTATGTGCCGCTGAGGCGAAGTTTGCCGTGATGCACTGCAACAAATATGGCAAAGGTTTGCTCACTTTAATCTGGCATTAATTCAACCAGTTTATGTTTATAGGGGCAACACATTGCACGTGAATACAGTGCATTAATTGCAGGTAAGGTTCAGTTAAAGATTCCAAACCTTAAGCTTATGAGATTTTACAAGGCATTGAATCTCTTCTGTTAGTCACTAATACAGCTGAAAGGATGGCTGTTGCTGTCTTGAAAAAACCTTTTATTCATATTATAAATATGATTTCTTTATATAATTTATCTTAACGACTTAAAGGTCCCATGTCATGGCCATTTCTACTGATCATAATTCCAATAATTGTTGAGGTCTACTAGAATAGATTTATATTGTGCAGTTTTCCAAACTCACATTGGTTTCTCATACAGCATCTCTGTATAGTATGTGTATTCACTCTCTGTCCTACACGGCTTGTTGGAGCTCCTGCCCCCCCCCACCCTCCCTGTGAGCCCACTGTGCTCTGATTGGTCAGCTCGCCCACTCTGTTCTGATGAGTCCACCACCGTTACAGCGGAACATCAGTGATTATGTGTTACAATGGCGTTAGCAACCAGAAAATGACACCAGCAATGACAAACAGATGAGAATACTGCGTGGGGTCTGGGTGCCGTGTTGGCGGGACGTTGCGCGGCTCGCTGCTGCGCACAGTGTGAGCTGGGTTCATTTCCTGCTTGCTGCGTGGGATCTGCGAGACATCGCGAATGGACGCGGGAAGGGGGGGGGGTGCTGAGGGGGCTGCAGCACCCCCATCTGCGAGGCTCCACTAGCACCCGCACCCCCAAACGCGGCGCACCTACAGTGTAAGCGCACCACAGTTTTGCCGCTGCGAGGCTCCACTAGCACCCCCCCCCCCCAGCGCGTCACAGTTTCACCGCTGAGAGAGTGTGTGTGTGTGAGGAGCTCCACGGATTGGGACCAATGGGTCCATTTGGGTATGGTCACGTCACTGTACCCAGGAAGAAAAAGAGAAATCTCCAACGAGGCGTTCTGGGGCAGCATAGACAGGTCTTTTCTGTGTTAGAGTTTTACTCGCTACAGGGTGTACTTTGAAGGTTGTGACTTTGCAGACCGTTTACATGCATAAAAACCTTCATAACACACAAGGGGACGGGTAATAACCGGAAAAGCATGACATGGGACCTTTACATTTGATCATGCAAACCCCCAATAAAATCAACATAAAGCTAAAATGATCCTATGAATACACTGTTCAGAGCAGGATTCCAATGGGTAACATTATATACCACTATATAAACAACTGTATAGTGGTTTATGCATATCAGATGAATATTATACCATTAGAAAATATCATGCTGTTTTTGACGACTATAATTGCTAGTTGCTTGAGCCATTCAATGTGAAATGAAAATGATGGGCAGGCATTGTATCTGTGTCTGTTTATATGACATACTGTATATGTATGTTTACGCATTAACATGTGGGTTCATGACAAGTGAATTATATATAATTGAATATAATGCTCACTGGGCACTGGCACATCACTGTAGTCTCTCTTCACTTCTCATTTTCTAGGCTACTGCAACAGGCTGTAATCAGATCTGACAGTCTTGATCACCACAAACACACACACACTCGCACAAAAAGACATGCACACAAAAACACGTACGCTGTCACTGCTGATTGCTGGACTCTCTTCTCTGGTCTAGAGTGGTTTTACCCTGCGATTGAAGTGGCATTTCCCCTAGCTTGGGAAAGGCTAAGGTTTCCTGGACTAAGTGGGCAAACCAGAGGATGAGTAAAGTTATTAAGTGTGCTCGAGGCCAGCCGTTGCCCTGCATTCCTCTACTGTCTGTCAATCATTCGGCTGAAAAAGCACAGCCATATTTACTGGAGCTCCCTTCTCACCTCATTCCTTCCATCCTCTCATTTTATTACTTCATCTCCCTTCAGTTTGTTTCAGCTTTCCGACATCGCATTTAATATTCCCCAGATTTCCTCTCTGTTTTACTCATGACTACTGGGGCATCATACCCCTCCCTTTGTGTGTGTGTGTGTGTGCAAGGCGGTCTCATCATGAATGACAGTGATTGGTACAGTAGTCCACTCCCCCAGAGACAGGCTGGTGTATCCCAGACCTGAGGAGCAGTTTAATCTCACATACACTTGTCTCTAAAAGCAATAGGAAGAAGGGACCAGTCAGGGAACAGAGCAGCACTGTGAGCGAGGGAATGAGAAAATGGAATTGTATTTATTTGTCAGTCAAAGTTACGGACAGATTCTAAATTGCCATGATTGAATGGGGCTCCAGATAACTGGAAAATGTGGAACATAATGAGTCTATGCTTGTAAGACTTCTGCCCGCGTCTGTGGAAACTAAACCCTTTAATACAGTATGTGCATGTGTCATTTCTGTCCTGATCACGACGATGAAGGGCTGTAACTTTACTCCAGCCGATCAGGTAACATATCAGAGACCTTCCTGAATATTTAACCAGCCAAGAACAAAGGAATAGGCCATGAACCCTATTGGTAAAGGGGCATGCGTGTGCTTTTGTTAAGGTTGTACAAAGGCGTGGAATTAAATGCACGATGCAGAGACAAACAAAGTATCAAAATAAAGTGTTTTAATGTAATCAGGTAACAACACACTGAATACATAAAGTAACAAAACAAACACTCAATAAACTGTCTAACCTATACTATCAAAAAACGACTTACTTAATCTAACTCTCTATGGACGATAACTCTAAGGATAATGACAAATGATCTTAACGCTGGAATGCTTGGAACACACAAGACAATCTGGCAACGAGACAGGGGAAGACGAGAACTATATATACTAGACAGACAACACCAGGTGAAGACAATTTAGACAATCACAACAGCGGGAAAACAGACAAGGCAGGAAACATACTTTAGACACATGAGGGTAGACAAGACTATCAAAATAAAACAGGAACCTATCTAAACACATAACATGAAAACTAAACTAGGGAACAATCTTAGCAGAGCCGTCTACGCACAACAGCTTTGACTTTGAGGATATACTTGTCAATATAAACGTTAAACTAAATGAGGCCAAATATGATTTTGAGATGGGGGCTCTGTTTAGTTGATACAGCAGTTTCCACACTTGGCCATATCCACACTTAGATAGATAGAATTGGAGGATGAAACCCTCACTTGGCCACTGACGCAATAAAATCCGAAAAAAAACGCGTAAAGTTGCCATCTCTTTGTCTAAAGGACACACCCTATTCATTTTGAGACCATAATCTTGCTCACTGATTATTCATGATAATGAATGCACAACATGGTTATTGTCATTATAGCAATGAAGAATTGTTTTCTTTTGAGTGTGTTTATTATTTTAGAGCTTCTGTTTTCGCAAGTCCATCCCCATTAGCTCCTCCACTTTGTGATCACTAAGGAACATTTGTTTTCAGTAACACATGTATTTGGTAACTTGAAAGCTGCTGTAAGGATGGTTGTTTGAGCTTCGTTTCAGTTCCTCCTGCTACTATATCTGTTATTGATCCTTTTCCATACTTTCAGTAAAAAAAAATAGGCTTTTTATGTTGTGGCTGACTTGTTAAAAGGAATTGCAGAGTTTCATTTGGAAATACTGACATACATTTCTTAGCAGCTAAAATAATTTATTGGCATTGTGTTATGGGACCTGTTATTTCTATTCATATGAATTATTACTTTACATTTATTGATGAAACAAATCATCTTGTATTTAGCGTCTTTGGCAGATATTAGTAAAGATTTCATTTTCTTAAGGTTGATATGCCTTGATTTACGCGTTCATTACTCGAGGCATTTGTTTAGCAGGTGGCCCCTTACCCACACAGGGGAAAACCAGACCTGACGTGGGTTCAAGGTGCTTAAATCAAAGTCTAATTCCGACACATTAATAACACAGAAACATATCATTTGATACTTTGTTCCTCACAGAGAGCCAACAAAAGTGTTGGAGCATCATGCCTTTAATGTTCACTTTGCGATGTGGCAACATGTCGGTGTTTACAGAGAGCAGTCTGTGGTATTTCAGTTTAACTTTCTCAGATGTGACCTCAAATATCTTGGGGTTCTCTTTCATCACAGGCGTTTTGCAATGTGTTTGCCAGAAGACCTCCACTGAGTTTTGATATTGAGGTAGAGGTTTAATGACTTGAAGAAGATATAAATGACTCAAAAATGACTTGCTTACATCAACCATAACGACAGTGATGAATAGCGAATAAATCTGGAGCAGGAAAGGGAAAGAATCAAGGATATTTGAAACGAAAAGAGGAAGCAAGAAGTGAGAGAATCGAGTTGCTTGATGGATGTATGAGGCTGTGGGCTTTTGTCAGTGAGTGATGCGATAGTACAGTATGCTGTGGTCCCTGTTGGACTATTTTTGTTGATCTTTCCTTGTTCTCTTGGCTGATTAATGATTCATCTTGGTAGTGAGGCGGAGAAAAGATGTGGTCTCAACCTGGTTTCACTCCGCCCTGTTCGCTCCCCCTGCTGTGTTGTCGCTCTCCGTCTTTCTATCTGCCTCATTCCCTTTTGCTCCCTCCATTCTTATTTTCTCTTCCCTCATAGTATCTGTCTCCATCTGGCCCCCCACATTCTCTCACCTACTTCTCCTTCTTCTATATCCATGTTCATCCCTCATCTATTGGCATAACTGCAAGGAAAAGTGTATGTACACATTATTATTAAGTGAGAACTTGATGAACCCAATGAAAACAACAGTCAGTTGGTTGGCATAAGCAAATGGAAAGCAGTTCCTGTTTTAGGCTGATCAGTAATTCAAAACTTCACATTCAAATCCTAAGGACCAGTTACAAAATGACCTCATCTGGACCTGACTGACCGTGGTCTCCACTCTCAGACCCAACAGCATGCTCTTGGGTTCCTGGGGTGGTGCGGTTTGGGATAGAGTGCGAGTAGCAAAGCGCTGGGCCCCCCAGAACAAACATGGTGCCGTCCAAGATAAAGCCCCCGATAGTTATTCAGCGGCCATGTGGAAAAGCTATAAAGTGGAGTTATAGAGGTCAGAACGGGGATGAGATATATAATGGTTTACACAGGGAACAAGGTAAATATGTGCACATGAGCCAACAAACAACAGGTCTTTGCACATGGCACATTATGCATATGTGCACAAAACCCGCCCATTTGTTCTCGTGCATACAAGTCTAAATGATGCTTTAAGTTAGGGTACTTTTAAGGTACATTTAATTTGTTGGATGGTTTATCCCACATGAAGGTCTTCTATTTTTGCACATTCTGAAACTAAACAAAAACACACATAAACGCAGAGAGTAATTAGGGCTTTGCTTGGTCCTCTGTCAGTCAGCGGCTGGTTAACCAGTAGGCAGTGAGGTGCTGATAGAGACAGCCAAAGACAATACTCTCCTTTCTTTTTGTTCTGACCTTCTCTCTCCTCAGGGTCACCCTGCCTTGCTCAGACCACTTAACCTCTAATTTCCTACACACATATAGACACACACACATGCAGATACACAAATGTGCAGTGCTACAATAATACAGTTACAGTTACCACCTACAGTTCAATCTTTGCTAATAGTAGGTTTCTCAATAGAATGCTTGAATCAGAAAAAGCCGAAACCTTCCTGTCCTTTCCTTTATGGGGGACTATGACATGTTTTTGGCTCTAATCCAACATTTTGATATGAAATGAATCAATGACTATGAGGTTTAAGTCCTACCTTTAGGCTTTAAAGGTATTTGGGAGTGACCTATAGGGTATGTATAAATTGACTATTATCTCTACACAGTTGGGTTGATATTCAAACCCTCATAACAATGTGCTGAAGCATTGTTGATTGGCAGCATAGAGAGAACAAAATTACTGAATCAATATTACTACTCCCTTACGAGTACATTTGCCCTCTGTGGGACGAATAAAGGTATTCTGATTCTGAGCCTCAAGCTACTTTTAGTGGCTCCCTAACGCTAACCCTTTTATCAGAAGATGCACGTTTTTTCAGTTGTCTTAGAGATACTTCACTTATGACTTAACAACCTCAGAAATAAGCTACATTGGTTGCAATTGAAAACATAAAAACATGTTGGTTCTCAATTTTTTTAAGTATTTTAATTTTTTGAAGTTACTCTCCCTGTGCTTTCTGCTTTAAAGATCATGAGGGTGTGTTTGACAGAGGAGCAGATTGACAAAAAAGAATCCAAACATAAATCAAACTGATTTCATGTCCTTACTGTATGCAAATGTTTGCCAGTGACTGTTCAGTGTGGTTTGACAGGAAATGGATTCCCTGGAAACAGGATGTAGAAACTGGCATGCGGTGATGGAAATGATCAGGAAAAATAATCAAAGAAGGAAGAAGTGTTAATGAGGGGGAACGCCCGCAGCTTCTCTTCCGTTATGCTGTACAGTATGTACGTGTGTGTGTTGTGTCCCTCTATGCTGGAGGAGTTAATGATGGATGGAGGGTAAAAGAGAGAATTAGGCAGATGTGAGCAGTGAGGGTTAGGGTTAGTGTGATGGGTGAGTCCCCCTACATTTTTTGTGTCATATATCCATCCTCTGGTCTGATCACAAAAGCATGAAATGTTTGACTTTCATTCTCTGGTAAAAAACATTCATTCTGTTGACAAAGATCCTTTTGTCAGTGGATCCTGGGAGTTCTCCGTGTGCGTGTCTGTCCTTGTCTTTCTTTGTACATCTGCGCTTTCCCATGTTTCCTCTGTAGCCTGTGGGCAGACAGCTGTGTTGCCATGGTTTGATCCACAGATGTTGGAGCGTACAATAAAACTGCCCCAAAGTCCACCCCGCAGCCCCTGCTGTGAGGCAGCTTACATCCGCCTATTATCCTAAGGTTTTCCGACTATTAGACAATTCTCAGACTATTGCCTTAACCCTAGCTTTGATGACCCACCTCAAATGACACCCAGCCTAAGAGATGGGATAGAAAATGTCCCTCATTTCCGTAAAGCTCAGCTCCGGTGTCGTCATGTCTCAGCTCAGGTGGAGAGGAAGTATTTTGTGTGTGTATTTGAATTGGCTTGTATTTACAGTCAATGTCTTATATGTGTGTATGTATGAAAATATGAGAACCGTGAATCAGCGCCGGGTATTGGAGAAGCTCAGCCCTTGTTCACAGTGGCTCTGTGAAGTACCTAAATGTTCAGTTTGACATTGCAACTTCCTCGTGAATCTGTGCACACACATACAGTATATGCCAACATAAATATGTGCGCTCATATGAAAGAAACCCTCTTTGTTCTTCCGCTGTTTAACCTCACAACTTTCAACAATGACCTCTTGACATCTATTGGAAGTTTCTATTGCCTCACATGGAAACTATGGATTATTTAACACTGCTTCGTCTCACATCTGGGCATATGGGACCCCACAGTCAGGTGCTTTTACACCATCTGTTAATACTGTAAACACATGTAATCATAGACTTGATTGGCCATTTTTTATTCACCTTCCACCAATCTTTGACAAAGAAGAAATAAGCCAGAGTGAAATAAAAACTAACACCAACTAGCTGTTTGAACCCAGAAGTCGGCATTCATTCTCTTACTTATTCATCATATGAGAGTGTGTTGCTTTCACTTTGATGTATAATTTTCAATAAAAAGAGATATTTGAATAATTATGGGAGACATTCTGGTGGTCTAGCGTCATCTTGAAATTAGATAGCCATACTTCTTTAAGCAATACAATTTGGCCACATTAATGCTTAGACAAACATAAATGAGTCGAACATTATTTCATAAATGTAGATGATTAATTTCACAGCATGCCCTTTAAATAAATTATGTCTAATGGCTGCCCTGTGCTGTATTTACACAGGCTCGCTGAACATCAGAGCCAGAGAAGTGAATAGCTCACACAGCTGTGCGTAGCGCACCGCAGCAGCCCGACTTAACCCGAGTTCAGACATCCCATAATACACCATGAGACCACTCCTGGGATTTAACAACTTTTATGGTGGTGTTGTCAGCTGAAGTGACATTCATACTTATTCTTATTGCTAGAGAAAGAGATAAGAGATCATATTGGAAATGTTTTTCTGGTCACCCAAGTGGGTTGTGAGAGAGTGCAACTGTCAGTTTGTAAATATGCAAGTGTTTGTGCGTCCCCTGGCCTCTGCTCTGGTCTCCCCATCGTCTCTGGTTTTACCGTTTTGGACGGTAGTGTACTCATATAGTCCCTGTGTTGTTAATTGCAGCCCAGAGCCGACGCTGTCCCTGATACCTTTGCGGATTCTCCTGCCAGAAAAACTTTTATGATGAAATGAGAGGCAGGAAAAAGGGAGGTGAGGACAAACAGAGAAGCTGTTTTCTTTAAGCCTCTGTTTTACTTTGCTAACCAGTGTCCAGAATCCACATTCGACTATCATTGTTAGCATGAGACAGGACGTCCAGGACAATGAATGTGTCTTTATGCATTTGTGTACATGGCTGTACGTATGTTTAAATGCAGGTAGAAATCTCTTGAATAAATACTTTCCAAGTCGTGATTAGCTAATAAGCGTTAATTTAAAGAAATCTCACGTTTTGCAAAGGATTTATGGCTATGCAACCACAGGATCTTGAAAACATATCAGGGTCCTTTTTCAAATGATGTGGTGCTGAGTGAGGGGCTGGAAAGTTTTAGTAGGGTTCTGGGGGGAAGATGTGTTGATAAAGATGTGTTTTTAATTAATATTTTCTGAGGAACGCCTCAATGCACCTCTAATGTCCCTTTTGGATTAGAGCTGGGTCAGAGTAGACAGCAGTGGGCCGCTCTACTTCTTTCCCTCATCTTTCACTTTTCTACTCTTTCTCTCATAAACTAAAGTTAAAAAAAGCTGTGTAATATATGATACAAATGATAACAAAACAGTATACAATCCCCAGTGTACAATCGCATAAGCAGAATGAGTACCCCAGTTGAACTTAAGAGGTAGGAGTTCTGCTTTGTGTGTTATTGCTCTCAAACTTACAAAGTCCTAGCTGGGAAATGTGGTTCTGTCCCAAAGACAACCTGGCTTGACGACTTGAGGGAATTTCTCACACCAACACATCACTTTGTCTCGCCACAGGACCTGCAGCTTTTAAATGGCAATAGGAAACCTCCTGGAGAGTTCGGAGCAGGGCTGGAGTGTTGAAAGAGAGACGCTAGAAGACAACATTGTGAAGAACGAGACTAGAAGGAATGAAAATTAGAGAGGAAATTGAAGGAGAAGCGAGAGGTTAATCACCCCGACTTGTTAGCTGTCTATCATCTCAGCATGTGTGCCAGCTGATGAAGCCATAGATCCTATAACAGACCTGCTGATGGGGTAGTAGCTTTCGCCGGTGGAGGAGCAGCATGTCATTGGTGTTAATGTGCTCTTAATAATTCGACTCATCTCCCTCCACTCTTTCATTTATTTCTCCCCTTACCTTCACCCTAACTCCCCTCCATCCTTTCATCCCTCCCTCCTCGTCTGTCCATCGCCCTCCTTGTTTTTCGTGTACTGTGCCTGGCAGCGGTGAGTGCTTTAAGAGGGTATTAGCAGGGCGTCTGTACCGTACTATCACAGCTTAGTGGGCCAGTGCAGGTGAGACAGCAGGGATTTCCTGTTAGGCCTCTCTGCTACATTCTTGCTAAATTGCTCCTTGCCAGGTGGGGTTTGAGAGGAGGGGGTTTCTCTTTCTCCATTATTCTGTCTCATACTCACAGTGACACACACACACACACACACACACACACACACACACACACACACACACACACACACACACACACACACACACACACACACACACACACAGACACAGACACAGACACAGACACACACACACACACACACACACACACACACACACACACACACACACACACACACACACACACACACACACTTGCACATGGGGGCAGCACAGAAGGATGTGCATGTGCAAACGAACTGTGCGTATAAAGGATTAGTAGCACCATTATAGTGTGTGTGGATGTGTAAATGTGTGTGTGTCTGTGCGCGCCAGTGTGGAGTGGGGAAGACAGAGCAGGGCTCAGTATTAGACTCTGGTTGTCTGCCAGGGGAGCAATATGAGATAAATACTTCAGCATCTTACACCTGGGGGTCCTGGCCTGCTTCTAATGCTACTGCTTGAGAGGAGCCCTCTGTTTGTCTGAGACCATGCAACGGCTCTCTCATTTTACACAAGCACAAACACACAAACACACAGGAAGGAACTAACTCTTGCTCAATACAGTGGTGACTCTCAATTGAATTGTGTGTGTATCTGTTGTTATTTTCCATTTTTGTAGTTATGAGTGGCACATTATTGTTTTTTCTACTGTGGTTTGGCACTCTTTAGTTTCTAAAATACTCCAACGAGTGGCATTCACTTAAATGACAATACTGCAATGTAAATATTGCATACCTTTCATAAAAAAAAAACGAATTAAGGTGCACAAGGTGAATCTTTATTAAACAAATATGAATCAATCAACTTTAGTCGTGCTGGAAGGTGCTCTTGTGATTTAATATGAAATACTGCTATTGTTCAAGGTATCAGAGTTAGACATTTCTGTATAGTGAACACACCATTTTGTAAATGTATTTAGTTTCTTTCCACCACTGCTCTCTCATTTTATGAATGTCAGGTGCCTTGTGAAACAGTTGAGATGAGCTGGAGAGTACAATGTGCTTTAAGTGTTTTCACAGACTTTTTAAAAACAACAGTTAACAAGCCCATCTTCATTGATTATTAAAAGTATGCGTGCGTCTCATGTAAAACACATGCACCTTAAAATAAAGTTCAAAAGGGTCTCCTCATTGTGCCATGGCAAAAGGTGATGAAATGTAATCAGGTGGGAGCACATAGTCTGTTCAGTGTGTGTGTGTGTGTGTGTGTGTGTGTGTGTGTGTGTGTGTGTGTGTGTGTGTGTGTGTGTGTGTCTGCTGTGGTGCGGAACACTGATGGATGTCCTGTAAAACGTTTTGGTGTAAGTTCAGATTTCACTCACTTCTTTGCACACAGCCAAATACGGAGGATTTTGAATGTGTTTTTGGGAAGTGTATGAGCACTCTGATCTATGGCAGCACTGGCCAAATCAAGCAGCTCTCAATAACAAATGATGGGATAGGCTCCAGCCTCCTTCTTTCTCACACACACTGTATTTGTCAACAATGGTTCATTTAATGGACAGTAGGTCAAAGTTGACGAACGAGTAAATAGGTTGCGACATTTCAATTCCTTAGTGAATGATAACATACAGTGTGGGCCACCTGACTGAGAACTGGGAGTAAAAAATACAGTGAAAGCATTTTGAGTCGTGTAACAGGCTAAACAGTAAGAATCTTGAGCTATATTACTCACTGTCACTCCTACAGTATTTCCCCTTCATTCTATGGTTGTCTGACTTTGTGTCTACCTTGTTTGTGTTGTACAGCAGCTAACTTGTGATGATTGTATGATGTAGGTCAAACTACCTTTTGGTTTGTCTGTTTGAAATCTGCTTATCTATTCTTGACTTTTATTCTTGGTCTTTTCTAGGTAGATGCTCTGCGTGTGCGTCTCGAGGAGAAGGAGCAGCTACTGACCAAGAAGACAAAGCAGCTGCAGGACCTGAACGATGAAAAGAGCACGCTGACAGGAGAGATCAGAGACATGAAGGACATGCTCGATGTCAAGGAGAGGAAGGTTAATGTCCTGCAGAAGAAGGTAAGTGAGTTCAGCGGTTGCTTGTAGTGACACTCCCACAATTTGATTGAGATATTTGGCCCTTGAAATAAAACAAATACAGCTTTAAGAAAGTCCTGATTTTAGTTGGGATTATAGTTGGTTATACTTAACAAAGAAAAACCATCAGGGACTGTAATACGTCTGCCAATATACATTTGCCAGGAAAAACTATTGCTCATTTAATTAGATCAGTTTTATAGGGGAACAGTGTAGACATTTGATCAGGCACTGGTTTATTTTCTGTCACCACATAGGTAAATCTGCTTTGTGAACCAGTCATATTGGAAATTAATTTTCTATTCTGGCCCCTAGACAATGTCTCTGGCATTGTGAATGGACTGTGAGAATGTTTGTTAAATTAATCATTGAATGTGTGCCTAGAAAGATGTGTCGCTCACCGATAATCTCTATTACATATGGTTAACAAAGATACACCCAGAGCGGCACACACACCTTTCTATATCTATATACTGTATATATGCAGACACATTTACACACATATGCACACACACTCTGACATGGCATGTCTCAGAGGCCTTAATGACTTTTATAAGGTTAGCTATTTAGACAGAGCTTGTGGCCACCTGTGGTGTGCATGTTGGCAATTCCTCTTCAGACCAATTACACACACATAATGGTCTCCTCTCAACTTCCTTGTTTCCTCTCATGTCCTCAAATTAGATCTCCTTCTTTCTCCTCCCACCCTCCCACTTGCTGAGTTTAATGAAAAGGGGCTCCAAAGGTCACATGCAGTGTGTATGTGTGTGCATAAAGATGTTTTATATTTGTATGACATCAGGGTGTTTATGTATGAGAAGGTTAAAGATGACCTTTATGTGCACCCTGCGCTGAATTCCTTGGGGTCTTACCCATAGCTCTTTATTTGAAGCACTTAATAAGCCTATTTGTCTCAGATAAATGGACCCCCTCTGCTTTTTGACATTTCATATATTTTGTATTATGTTATTTTTCTTTATTTTATGGTCAAATTAATGTTTCTGCTAGTTTATTTTGGTGGCATTTGGTTACATTAATGTGTGCAGTGACAATATACTACCGTTTACCTCAGTTTCCATTTTCAATCTTAGTAGATTGATTTATACTCTCAATGAGATAACTTTGGATCATGACTAGGCACTTTGTCTTGATGGTTGGTTTCTCTCTTAAAAACCTGCATCTCCTCATACATACATCATACATACATCAACATACTGCCAACCTTAAAAGCCTGCTTCCCATATTTATTATGCAACATTTTTCTGGTAGTGACAGTTAGAAACAATATGAAATATACATGTATTGAGATACATACTCATAGACATAAAAGAGAGTGTTACGACACTGCTTCTTACATTTTTTTAAGGTGACACGAGTGAAAGAAGAAGATGTATTTAAAGGAAGAACCAGGCCAAGTATCTTACATTGTGAACCGACAGGTGTTTCACTCCATTAGCCACACTGCATACACTGAACACAATCTGATCGGTTTTCCAAACTTCCTATTTCCCAACAGTCCCTGGGGGCTATAACTTACACTGCTGTGTCTCTTGGGAAAGGCGGGAGTGGAGCTAGGAGTCAAAGCTTGTTTCCTTTCTGGGCTTCGTACTGCTGGCTTATCATAAAATACACAGACAAGCTCTCTGTGTGTGTGTGTGTGTGTGTGTGTGTGTGTGTGTGTGTGTGTGTGTGTGTGTGTGTGTGTGTGTGTGTGTGTGTGTGTGTGTGTGTGTGTGTGTGTGTGTGTGTGTGTGTGTGTGTGTGTGTGTGTGTGTGTGTGTGTGTGTGTGTGTGTGTGTGTGTGTGTGTGTGTCAATGTGTGTATGGTTGAAGTCAATGCAGGCAGCATGAATTCCTCCCTAGACACAAATCTAAATGCCAAGGATGTATTAGCTTTCCAAAGGGTGACTGCATGTTTCTTTGCAATGTTGCTGATCTGAGTGTGAACCTCGATTTATTATCTATAAAATAAATGTGTGCAATTCTTCGAGTTTGACTTTGCAGCCGACAATTAATTATAAATTATGCCATTTTGAGAGATTGGTTATTTTCCACTGACACTATTTAAATAATTTCTAATAGGTTTTCGCTGCAGTTTCCCTCTAGGTTCCTGGAACATACTTCTTAGATTTTTTTCAAGACTCAGAAAATGTTGTTACACCTTCATTGCAGAAAACACAGAGCAGAATTTAATTTTAAGTATACACATACAGTCGGAAAAAAATGCATACACAGTTACAAGCACAACATTTTAGTGTCCTTCTGAATATCAGTTGGTTGCTTCGTGCATCTTTCTGGGAGCACGTGCAGTCGCCCTGTTCGTTCTTGCAGGCCCAAACGGAGATGAAGCAGAAGAAGGATTGATCTGACATGTTGACAGGACTTCTTGTGCTGGCCTTTTTGTCGTCTGCCTTCTTTTGAATGTAGGCATTTTTTGTCTTTTCCATTTCCTCCTTTTCCATCTCAAAAGCCCTTCTCAGCTCAGACATGGCGTCCTTTTCAGCGTTAAACGCACTTTTCCTCAAGCTCTTTCTTGAAGGCTTTTCTTTCATTTGCAATGTTCTCTTTCTCCAACTGCATAGCATCTCTTGTTCTTTGGATGCCTGTCTTGTCCTGAATGTAGGCCTTCCTCATCATTGATATGTCTTCCTTTTCGATCTGGAAGGACCTTCTATCATCAGCCATAGCATCATTCTCAGCTTGAAAGGCCTTTCTTTTCATGCGTTGCTCCCTGAGATATTGTTGAATTCTTCTCTTTCTTCTTCTCTGTCTGGAAAGCGACTCTCATGGTTTGGATGTCTGACTTTTCTTTAATGATGGCCTCTCTGGTCATGGCCATTTCTTTCTCAAATACTTTTTTGTGCTTTTTCTCCAACTGCAAGGCATTTCTTTTCTCAGTCATTTGAGCACACTCTCTCTGAAAGGCCTCTCTCTCGCTGGTCAGGCTTTGCCTTTCCATCTCCAGAGCGTCCTTCATCATGTTTGTATGTGTCTCTTGACACAATAGTTTGTAGGCTTCTGCCTCGTTCTGCCACTCCAGCATGTTGTTCTCAACAGTAGGATAGAAACATCCTGCTGTTTCATGCAACAAATCACTGTTGCTCTGGGTGTAAGGCAAACACGGGCTCTGCATCACTGCAGGCTGGAGGAGATAGTATTACCATGAAACGTAAATGAGGCATGTGGCGCAGTGGACTAGTGTGTTGGTGTTCGGATCAGGGGAGCACAGGTTCAAACCCCACTGCAGTCAGCATGTCGTTGTGTCCCTGGGCAAGACACTTCACCCCAAATTGCTCCTGTGGGGATTGTCCACAGTATTGAGTATGTAAGTCGCTTTGGATAAAAGCGTCTAACAAGTGACATGTAATGTAATGAAACAGTTAGCCTCGTGGTACAGAGGGATGTTGTTTCTCTGAAACTGCTGGGCATTTCCATCCAGCCAGTAATACTCTTCACCATGAGCTTGTTGTGGTTGGTGTTGTCAAAGCACATGAGGTGAATAGAGATTCGTCTATAAGGACAAGAAAATCAGTATTAACTTGATAAAAAGTGATAAACACATTTTGTATTTAACCTAACCTTTTTGGTGAAGTTTAAACTAACAAACAAATATTACAGTGCTAATTTTAACCATTCCATTCAAAATGGTTTCACTAACTAAACCCCAACCCTTTTGGAAACCTACAGTTCATTAAAATTGATGTGAGTACAGGTTTCCTTCCCAACTAGTGCTTATCTCAGAGATAAAGAGATCTGTCAGGAAAAACATTGTCTTACTTTACATTTAAACAAATGAAATACTTACCACCGAAAAAGGTGGGTCCTCCTGTAAAGGTTCCATCAAGGGAGATTCAGGGTAATATTTGCAAGTGCAGTAGGTACTTGTTTGTCAATGTATCAGTGTGTTTACTCCTTAAAGATCTGTCTGAAATGACCAATGTGCTGCTGAGCCTTCCAGACGCTTAGAATTTTCTCTGTTATATTTCTAAGTTCTAATCTCCAAGATATTTTGTTTCAAAAATGTTTTATTTATAGGAAAACCTGCCTTTCTATTTATCATTTCATTCATACACCAACAATGAAACACATGAGCACATAATAAAGAAATAAAACGTAATCGGAGCTCACAGAAAATGCTCTGTTTTAGTTGAATACATACAGTTAAGCTCACACACACTTTATTATGAACATATAGGTTCACATTTTTTAATTACAAAAAAAACCAAATGAACCAAAGAAAGAGAAAACCATAAAGCAAATTCAGGCAGTAGGCTTATACTGTAGATTCACATTTATAAGAGCCTACAAAACAGTAGATTTGACAAAGAAGAAATAAAATAAAATAAAACTTGTGCAACAAACACTATGCTCTCCTTAGTTTTTCCTTAGGGAATAATCCTTCTAGTAATCCCCAATGTATTTTCTCCAAAGATGATTGATGTCATGTTAGCTATGGATCCTTGACACATGTAGTACCCTTATCTCTCTCCCCTTGTTTCCTCGCTGCCTCTCCTTTCTAGTTAACGCAATATGCCTAAAATCTTAAAAAATGAATACAACAGCAAAACACTGTATGGTGGTTCACCTCATTCTGATCTTTAGCCACAACATTATGATTGTGAATTACCAGGAACAAATGAACTTGTTAACATACTGTCAACTGTTTTTATAGTAAATCTTTCTTCAGAAGACAGTAGTTCCAATGAAAACTGTTGAGGTCTGTGGATTACCCAGAGTAAGCAAGACATTGTTTATGGAGGAAGATGTTGATTTTCAAAAGGTATTGTTTCAATGTTGGGAGCACCACCAATGACATTTGATTAATCTCTACTGTATTTTGGTGGCGCCAGAAAACCTGGCCAAAACATACTGAAACTATATGTGAGAAAATATGTTCTTTGTAATTTGTGTGAACCAACCCTGTCAAGTATTATGACTTATCCTTCCATGGTAGTATTTCTTAACAGAAAAATGATGTTCTGCATGATGAATTGAAATCCTAAATCTGAGTCCAAAACACCTGTGCTTGTCAGACACGATTTGGAAAGCCACATACTCTTTTCTTACTGGCAGACAAATTACTAGCAGAATATAACCTACACATCTGTATACAAGGGGAAAGACAGGAATGTAGCTTGGAAAAGTATCTTGTTTCATCTTGGTTTTATACTGTGTAATACATTGTATCCCATAACCGACTTTAAAATAAACATTTACTGACACTGCTTATTTGATGTCTGCCCAGAAAAAAAGAAAGCTTTCCTAAATATTGACAGTACATGTTCTGAAATAAAGAAGGGCTTCTTTGATATGACATCCATTCAATATACAGAAAATAGAAATTGGATGAGAATCGGCTGATACCAGGTCAACAGAGAAGTTTATGAACGTTTTTGTAAACAAGGACTGTTGTTGCTTTATTACACAATGTGAAGAGGTTCACTGAGATCATTGAATGTTGTTTGAGTGGCTGGCCTCCAGCTCATAAAATGATCAGATCCGAATGAGTCAACTAAACAGTTAAGAGGGCTATTAATCTTTTTTAAATATGTTCCTCTGATGAGGAGAGTACATATCTATACCAGACGCACCCTCATCCGCAAACACACACACACACACACACACACACACACACACACACACACACACACACACACACACACACACACACACACACACACACACACACACACACACACACACACACACACACACACACACACACACACACACACACACACACACGTCATTATCCTGGAGTGCTTTGAGGGTTAAGCTGATGTATCTGTGTTATTAAGACAGGCTCTCTATCTTCACTACAAACAGGTCCAATTCCCCACCACCCAGAGTGTTAGTGAGGATGACGCAGGATGATGACAGATCAGCTGGTGTGTCATCATGTGTTTTTCCTTCGTTTGTGTTAATGGGAATGTGTGTGTGTGTATGTGTGGAAGCAAACTTGCTCTCTTTCCGTCCATAAGGAATTCACATCTGGAAAGCTAATATCAACAGCAGTCTGTAGGATTTTCACGTGGGTGTAATACAAAATGGAACAGAATTATCTGGGGAAAACAATAATGTAAATAACAACAGGGACTCAAATTAGTATGTGACACAATTCATGTTGCAGTTTTATTTATTTCACAAGTAAATCATACCTGCCTCCTGTAGCTTAACTCACTTTGGCTTTAGCATTTACTCCCAAATATTTTAAGTATCAAGAGATCTCTTCATGTATATGCAAATGAGAGTACTTCAGTTTGACCATGCTTATATCTGTTTGACTTCTCTGACATCGAAGTGTAATGTCCTTTGCGCTTTTCACACTGTAGTACTTCTAAATGGCAAAGGGCCCCTCTTTTGCTCCACTTCGGTGTGTCAAAACATCTTCATCACAGAGAGTGATGCACTACAAACTGGCAAAAGGGCTCCCAGACTGTTGGGCAGAAGAGAGACAGATAGTCCTTGTGCTATTACTTTTTGAAATTCTTTAAGTGCACGACTGCAGATGATACCTTCGTTTACAGCATGGTTCACTTATGGGTGCCCTATTTTTTGGACTCTGGAGAGAATGAGGATTTTCATCTTTTTCTCAGGGGGCCTCTCCATGTACAGTCACTATGACTTATAGCGTAGTACAATGATGTCATTGCTATAGTTTGAGCTCTACATTGATCCTAATAGTTCGAGGCTGAACTTAACTAAATATAATGAGGTCTTTAAATGAAAAACAAAAAATGCAAATGCCAGTTTTGTGCGGGCATTTTTGGTCTTACATATCAATGCAGAACAGTGGGCGCTCTGTTCAGGCCCTTGGTCTACAAGACCATGACCAATGCATAATGATGCATTTATTTATTTATTTTTTCATTTTAGGTTTTTTTTTTTTTTTTTGCTGGGGGGATAGGGGTGACTGAGGTACACATGCAGAGCCGGTTGTAGTGTGGTTTTGGCATACATGTGTTATTCATGTTCAAACATTGTGGTCGTCTCAATCCATATTCATGCTTTTAAAAAGGCTCGCTGTGTGCATGGAAGTATAGTATCCCCTATCATGTTCCCTCCCTATAGCAACCACAGACAGAGAGATTCGATTACCCCTGGGCTGCATCAGGCGTATGTGTGTATGTTTGTGTGTGTCTATCCAGAAGGATTCCTTGTGAGACTCAATGGTCTCTCTCAAGGTTAGTTATGAAAGTGTCTAGCAGGTCTCCCCTGGATCGGGGAACCCAGCTCTGTCGCAGAGCACCGTCTGCCAGACTCTTTCAGCACTTGCTCTGGCCTCGTTTCATCGGCACGGCAAGGCCTTTGATTTGGAAGAAAAGTAAAGAAAGAGCGATTTAGAGATGAAAAGGGATGTTTCCTAGCCTTCAACATTTCCTCTGTTTCCTCCCCCCTCTTCAATCTCCCTTTGTGGAGCAATTGCTCTTCTGTCTCTTTCATCATTTTAAACGTTTTCGTTGTTTAAAAAAAAAAAAAACTCCATTTACACGTCCCTTGTCGAATTAACCCATGCATACCATCTAATGAACCAAATGTGTTAACGTTGAACAAACTAGCCCAGCAGGCTTATGGTGACCAAAACCTACGGTGCTCCTTCCTCTCCCTTTTCTCTCCCTCCTCCCACATGTTTTACACACCGCCGAAAAAACACTGGCACGTTTGAGTTTGATGCATATGGATTGAGAGGGGAAGTGCTGCATGTTGATAGAAAGGAAAATATTAGTTCAGCATTGGCACAGAGTTGAGTGTGTGTGTGTGTGTGTGTGTGTGTGTGTGTGTGTGTGTGTGTGTGTGTGTGTGTGTGTGTGTGTGTGTGTGTGTGTGTGTGTGTGTGTGTGTAAACAAAGCATTTCTTTCTGCTTTTGTGTCCAGGCATGTATGATAGAAGATGACTTCCTTCTCCAAATTTAAAATACTTCCTTAAAGTCATATATAATAAATGTTTGTGCCTAAAAAGGTGATTATGTTCCATGATACACCCTTGAAATTTGGGATTATTATTATGTTGAATATTGTCAAGTGCAGCAGGTTGGCATCAAGTGCTTGATCAGATTCTTAATCTTTTGAACTTAATATTAATTGAGATATTTCCTGATCTGAATCCGGATACTGCTAAATGTAGACATATCTGTGTTCTGTATTGCCACTTCAGACAACACTGAATACTGATCACATAATGAATAAGTGACATACCTAATCTAGGTCCACTCTAGTGTAAACTATAAGTATTAAAGGGTAAATAATGATGTGTGTGGAACAGCTGTATTTCAGAGACCCCTCTATTTCTTCACTGAACATGTACGTTTCTGCGTGTATGTGATCTTGATAGAGCTTGTGATGAGGCCACCAATGCCTTTCATCCTAATGGATTCCATCTGACCAATCACAGTGCAGAGACACGGCCACAGATAAGCCCGTTGGAGCTGGGGAGGTTCCGGTAAAAGCCTATGATAGGCCCCCCCACATCCCCCTTCTGCTACTATCAGCAATCAGCCTGGTTAATGGTGAGAGCCTGAGGCCGGCTGATTGGAGCCAGGCTACACATCAGTCAAGACAAACCCAGTGTCGGGCCACATGTCAGGCTGCAGCTATTCAAGTTCGTCTTCCTCCTGACCACAACACGTGGAAATGAAGATTTCAGACCTGTTTGATGATGAAGAAGTTAAACCTTACTGTATCTTGATGATGACACCAGCCATAACTCAGGCTGACCTGTTTCGACCCAATCTGTTGGCAGTCAAGTGTTGGTAATTCATACTTCCAGATCTGAGGCAGGCCCTTCAGTTAAAGTTTCTGTTTAAAGTGGGTCACAGTTGGACCTCTCTCATTTGAACCGTATGACTGTATGGAGTATTTTACCTGTCTGACCAGATCACTGTAGAGTGTGCCGGGGTCAAAAGCTACAGGTTGACACATGGCTGCAGTGGTCCTCGCCGGGTGGCCACCTTTTCTTTCTTTCATTCTTTCTTCCTTTCATGCTCTCTTGCCTTCTTCCTTTTCTTTCTTTCTTTCTTGGATTCTTTTTTTTCTGGGTTTCTTTCTTTCTTATTATGTTTTATTCTATCTTTCCTGGTTTCTTTCTTTCATTCTCTCAGATCAAAGGATTCCAATTCCCTCTCTACAAAGGAGAAGAAGAAAATAATTAATACTAATGGTGCTGGAAGCAGAGGAATAAAGCGTTACCCAGCAATCACTGCAGCATTCCGCAGCTGAGGGGGGCAGAGATAGGGTCTTGAGCCTAAAGAGCATGGACATAGATCAACTTGGCCGGCACACACACAGACACACTCACACTCACGTACAGCCTAGCTTGCACAAGTGCAATCTGTCTTCATTGAACAGCTCTGGGGTCTGCAGGAGTCTCTCCCTGCTCTTTTTGCTCTGTGGTCCACCAGGAGAAATCACTATGAAAACAACACTCGCTTTGTCTTTCTTAATGTTTCTCTGACATTTTCTGAGTGCATGTCTGCAACTCTGTGTAAGTCTATTCCAACATAGATACACATAGATGTTTGTTAATCTTTGATATGTATGAAGCAGTGGAGGGTCTCTGTGTGAATGACTTTCTGGAGGAATGTGTGGGGAGAGGGGGAGGATGTCTGCTTGTCATATGTGTAAGTGCTACACACAGCCCCCATCGCTGAACCTGGCCCAACGTTCATGATAATAATCTAAGCCTGATTGTGTGTGTGTGTGTGTGTGTGTGTGTGTGTGTGTGTGTGTGTGTGTGTGTGTGTGTGTGTGTGTGTGTGTGTGTGTGTGTGTGTGTGTGTGTGTGTGTGTGTGTGTATTCCTCAGAGATCAGTACTGTATGTTCAGAATAAACCACATGTTACAATGGACGTACAGAATTAGATAAGTTGATACGGTTTCCTGTTTGTGTATGTAAGTGCATATGCAAATGTGAATACACAAACGGTAGGCTTTATTTATCAAGCTACCTAAATGTTTTTCTTTCAGTTACTGTACATTAGGATTCAGTTGTAGTTTTTCACACTAAACACAAAACGTTTTTTGTAATTTAAACAGGAATTGTGAACAGTATGTTCTCTAGGGAAGAAATGTCTTAAGGAAAGATACATTTCAGCTCATATATCACAAATATTTCAGGTGCACCTGTGGCTCGGACGGAAAAAAAGGCAATAATGTTTTTTTTTGATATAATATCTTTATTACATTTTTCAAATACAACACAAAACAGAACAGCTCAGACATGACATGACAAGTAAGGTGCGTAGATAATAATAAGAAATACAAAACACTGCACAATGTAGGGATCCCCAACCTCTACCATTCTCGCAATAATGTTTAAATTCAAAGATTATTAGTTTTTAGGAAGTGTTTTTTGAAAAGGCAGCTGCTACTTCTTGCTTTCTGAGAAGTATGTGTTTTTTTCCAAAGGTTATCTGTGAAGCACTGTTTTGAACTTTGTGACTTATTCTAGTTACTGACCAGGGCAACCAGCCTGTTGAGATAAACTGGGTCTGAATTTATGCAGACAGTGACTGTGATGAGATTTTAGCCTACACACAATATTCAAATAATTCAGTTAGCTTTAGCATCTTCTTCAACTTAATGATGGTAGCTGCATTCATTTGTCATGGCCAGGCTATTGACAGTTTTTTGGCCCCCTATCTTTTAAGCATGCAGTGATTTGGTTTTTGATTTCCAAATATTTCATGTTGCATCCATGAATAAATATGTAATCAGTTCTTGTAATCTGCAATTTGATGTTAAATTATAGCCTTTGTGAAGCCGAAAGCCCAGCACTTTTGGTTGCTAAGTAATTTGTGTTTTCTTTTTCGAATCTCTTTTTCCAGCCTATTTGATATAATTGGTGTGTTCTGCTTTCCTTTATTTAATGTTTTTGCTAAGGTTCTTTTTTACAATTTAGGTCATGCAATGGGGTCACTTCCAAATTAGGAATTATTGGGATTTATTCTTGTATGCACACGGATAACCTCATGCATCTGAACCTATATATTAAAAGCTACTAAAGATATACAACAGAACGTCAACGACAACAAAGAATATATATATATATACATGTGTATTTAGATATATATATACACATGTATATATATATATATCCATGATTGTTACTCTGTTTTCATGAAGTATGTGTATGTTTACACGCCTGTGTGCTTGCATTCAAATGAGTGTGTGTGTGTGTGTGTGTGTGTGTGTGTGTGTGTGTGTGTGTGTGTGTGTGTGTGTGTGTGTGTGTGTTGCTAATAGACACAGGGAACCTTTGTATTTCTTAACAGGCGCTGGTGGTTAGGAGCAGAATAAATGTTGGGGCGAGCTGCTGTGAGTCACAGGCCTCAGTCATAATCTTAGTGAGACCCGTAGAAAATGATGTCTCTTTCGTTTGGTCTAACTTCTGCCTCGACAAACCATTTATTTCCTTGGCTGTAAGATTGACGAGAACCTGCCTGTTTGGCTTTTCAACACTAGATTCTGCTTTTGCATGGCCCTTTTTGGTTTGGAGGAATAGCAGTTCAGGTAGAGAAGAGCACAGCACATATACAAAGGCATGTACACATGCAGGTACGCAGTGGCACAATACATGTTTTTGTGCAAATGTGCCCAGTGCACTTCTGCAGGTTAATGTTGGCAAACAGTTCGAAAAGGCGTAGAAATCGGGATTTCCTTTCATTCTTTTATCAAACATTCTTTGACATACAGTAAAGTGTCCTTGACAGAAATAAAGAATGAGCTCTACTTAGAAAAGTGTGAATGATTTCAGAACGTGAGCGTTGTGACCCACCCTTCTCTTTCTCCCTCTCTTGGGCACCACTCATCTTATGAAGTCATTTTGCTCGGTCGTTCTGGTCGATAACAGATGAGTAATGACTCCTCGAGCAAAGCAGCATGACATCAGGAAGGTCATTCGAGGGGAATAGGCGAGAGGTGTAATTTTCTGCTTAAAGGTCTTTGTGACACATTGTCCTTTACATTCCCAGACAGTTGAATCAAATGTCTATAAACATTTGATGGGGACTTCACAGCTTTGAGTAATAGTGGCAGATACCTCAGTACTTTCAGGAGCTCAGTTTATTTTTGCTCACAATTTTATTTTAAGCTACTGATATTATCTCTAATAAAAAGATGACTTGTGGGACTTCTGGGTATCTCTTCTGTGTTATATATTGCCCTGATAAAGAGGTGTCACATATATCGAGTTCACTTATTCCAAACTTTGGAAATGTGAGTCTCCTCTGTGGTCTGTCCAACTCTGCTGTCCTCGTGCAGGGGATGCTTGGGGGGACACACAATAACACATCACTTTTTATTTTAAATGAACTCGGAGTTGCCATAAGTGGATATATGAGCATGTTGCAGAAAATGACCACATGGGGGCGCCAGCTTACACAGTATCAGTGTTTTCTCAGTCTGCCAGAGTTGCCCATATTGCCCTGCTTTAGAGCCATAGAAGGGGTGGTGGTGCAACAGGGGTTAAGTGAAGTTTAGGCACACCCTCTCCACTGAAAAGGTCACTATCTTCCCTCAACTTCATGACCAATCTGTGTTTCTCTTTGAAGAGCCACATCTGAGTGCTGAGCAGCAGGAGGAAGTCCGTTATTAAACTCTGAATCTTCACGCTCTAATGGCAGGACTTGTGGAACAGTGTGCAGGTGTACATGTTATTATGACACATCAATATATAAACACACAGCATTTTGTATGCACATGTTTTATTTGGATTGCACTATGTGGTATTGGAGTACTTAAAGTAGCTGAATGATATTTCCAGAACATGATCTTTCATGGTGTTTCTAGGTCTGACTGACCTAGATTTCTCCGGGGAGGTTCACACTGTTACTACATATTGTTCTGTTTGCGGTTATCCTCCTTCTGAGTATTTGGGTGTTGCTGTATGTGTGTGTCTGTGTGTGTGTCTGGGTAAATGCATTCATATCAGTGCCAGGATCTTTGGTTTTACTTCTGTCTTTGTCATATTTTCAGAGCTGATGACAAGCGCAGAGAAATGTGCTGTTCAGAAAGGGCGACCAATTATTGTTTGGTATTTTTATTGGTCCAAAAGAGTTTTAAAAATACAAACGTTTGTATTTTTATGGCGGTCACGCTCGGTGCTGGTCTCCTTTGTGTGCTGTAGAAATGATTCCACTGGAGGCCATCGAGTTTTAGTTCCTAGTTTGGGTGGAAGACAAATGGGTTGACCGGGTTTGTGGTTCTTCTCCGGAACAAACCGCTTTTAGATCACAATTTTTCGCCAGAGACACAGGACCTGATACTGTTTCACTAACTTCTCTCCCAAAACATTAGAGCTCAGCTTGTCCTAATCATGATGATACACTACAGACTGCAACAAAAAAGCTCCCAAGGAATTGCAAAGCCTACTATCTGTCTCATATCTATGAATTCTACATGCCATATTTGCTTAGGTTTGGTTTCACTGGTGACAATATTAAAGCCCCCTGAAACAAGTTGGTAAGTCAATTACAATATGACTGAAGCCAGCACCAACAAGTATATAATGGATAATATGCAGCAAAATGCTATGGGCTACTGGAGTTAGGACTCAACATTACATCAGCAGCCCTATCCACTAGGTGAGCAAGGTTGCCCATTTTTTACATAGTAATATCAATGATTCGTCAAAATTCAACTACTGTTTTGAAAGATTAATGTCATGTCTGAAGTCACGGTTGGTAAAAGGTTATTGAGCTTCAACACATTTAAGGAAAACGTGGTCCTGTCCTATCATCTTGGTGATAAGGTTATCAGAGTCAAACCGTATGGCTGTAAACAGTGAGGAGCCATGTGTGTGGGAGACGACTGAAACAGACGTCATGATTTCTCAGGAGGATACACTCACTGAGACAGACAGTCCACACCGCAGTCCATGGCTCAGAGAGTCGGAGTAGCTGCCTATCGTAGGTGGTCTGCTTCAGCGGGAGGTGTGTGTGGTGGGAGAGTGGGATGACATATGCGCGGTGGTTTAATGATAAAAGTCTGTGTGTGTGTGAGAGAGAGAGAGATGCGGGAGTAGAGTTTGAGGGAGCCTCATACACTGAGAGATAAAATGAATGACTGCTGTTCTCATCATAACAATTGAGCTACTGGTTGGGAGGCCCCCTTTTCTCCCAGAAAACCATGCGGCTGCCCTGTGCCTTGCCTGTCAACGAAAGGCATTTCTCTCCAGAGAGTGTGTTTTGATTTGGAGAATTCTGACAGAATTCCTTGCCCCTTTTTCCCATATCCATGAATCACGTGACGTGCTTCTCATATGGTGATGTAGCGTTTACGTTATGTTCAACGTTTTTTCTGCACAATTTCACAGAAGGCAGAGCGACATGGTTAGATATTTCATCGAGGGGTTGTTATTTTTTGCGACCAGGCCAAAGCAAACTTAGGCTGGTGAAGAATGTAATCATTTATCTAAGACCAGAGGCGACATGCTCAATTTGGCCTGAAATAAGGCTCTGTGGTATCCGTAGGAATAGGGAGCTAGGGTGTGCATGAGTGCTTATGTATATGTTTCCGTGCGTATTTAGGAGAACAAGGTATGTCAAAGCTACTGTGCTGCTACAATTCGAAGCCAGGCCAGATACTTCGTTTGTTTGTACTTCCTCTTGTGTTTACTGCATGTGGAGATAAGCATGTTCCAGCATCAGGCTTATGTAATTTGTGGCAAGCGCACCGGTACCTTCAAGATGTACAGATCATGACTGGTATAGAGTGTCTTACTCAAGTGCCAAGTGCCTACGTCCTTGGAAAAGTGTGAAGTGACTCTTCAGCCAACTCACATCAAATGAGAGAAACATTTGAGAATAAATGAGGAAACAATATAAACCTCACTTTTCTTTCAGAGGCAGTGCCCACCCTAGAATCCCATCTAAAACACTCATGGCAATCATGAATTGCTGGGAATTGTATCTGACTTTGGCAGTGTGAAACCTTCCCATCATTCCCTGAAGGGTTTAATGTCCCTATATAATGACTGTCATTAACATATCAAGATCTGCAGAGGGGTCCTGAATGCCTTTTCCCTCCATTGCCAAAACCAAGATGGCTCCTTTAAATCTTTGCTCTTGCCCTCCAGGGATCAGAGAACACCAAAGTCTACAGTCTAATTGGATTCATTTGTAAAATAGCTGTGGAGATTTGGACATTATCTATCTATGTACCCATGACTGGAATGCAGCTAATTCCCCCCCACTGGACTTTTTTTTTTTTTACCCTGTCACCATCTCAGTTAAAATCTGGTCTCTTGATGGCCTGAAGTGCTTTTCTTGTTTTTATTGGATTCTCATGTTCATTAAATAATACATTCTTTTCAGTATATGTGCCTCTCTTTTGTACAGCACAAGCTCTGATCTGAGAAAGGTCCACTTGGGTCAAATGCCGAATTAATGCTTTGCAGAAGTTACTGAATGGAGCTTTGTCTCTCTTAAAAAAGAAAACACTAAACAAGAGTAAGATGGAGACATGAAAATAAAAGCTCTAAGCCAGTGCATCTCAGTGAGTCTATCAACTGTGCAAAATGTAACTGCCTTTTAAGTGAAATATAAAGGAATGTTGAGTGTGCTTGTGGAAATGATAAGTCACCATGTCACCATCTCCTGTCACCAGATGTGCTCTCCCTTTGTGACTAATGTGTAGACCTCTGGAGACTCATTGCATCGTGCTGTGTCCTACCAGCTGCATCTGCTTGTGTTTTGTCTGGTACAGCTCTGAGCACTTTGTGTTTGTGTGTGTGCATGTGTGTCTTTGTGTGATTGTGTTCTGTTTTACGGATGTTCATCAGATAAAGGCTTTTGAACACCACAACTGGCTATTACACCACCACTTTAGCGACATGAGGTTAGCCGCAGAAAGGCAGATGTACCGTCCTGTAAGTCAATGGGATGAATCAACTCTTAGTAAAACTTGACTAAACTGGTACCGAAGCTGATTTGGTCACACTATTTAATGGTCGTGTTGTTAACACCACTAAGTCTAACTTCTTCTCTCTTCATGGATCAAACCATAATTGTCTTGACCCAAGCCCTACAATGAGGCTTTTATTGCTGCTCATCTTTAAGCTGCCAGGCCAAATTGGAATACATCACAGCAAGAAATTAGAGAAAGAAAATTAGAAAACATTTTTCTCAATGAATCAATGGGACATTTTTCTCAAGGCTAGTACAGTTGTGTACATTTTACAAATGCTAGTGTATCTTCTTCTGCTGGTGACTTTTTTTAACCTTTTTGATTGTGAGTTGCTTGTTCAACATCAATATGCTAACTTGAGCTCCTCTTGTCTCTGTCCTTCTCTTTTCAGATTGAAAACCTGTTGGAGCAGTTAAAGGATAAGGACAAACAGCTGGCTGGGTTGAGGGAAAGGGTCCAAGGCCTCCAAACTGACTCCAGCAACACAGACACAGCCCTCTCCACTCTGGAGGAAGCCCTGTCAGAAAAGGTACAGAAAAGAGGGAGGGGTGAAGCGAGGGCACGGATGGCATTGTTGAAAAGGTTGTAAGTAAAAAAAAAAAAGGCAAACACCTACTGCCGAGAAGACGGACTCAAGGTGAGGGTTGAGGTTGCTATGTTAGAATAGTTGCTGGGTCGATGGTGTGAAGAATTATGCACACTATAAATGAAGAAAACTAAAGCTTGGTTTTAGATGCAGACAATAAAAAACACACATAATGAAACCATTTGACCACCACTTGGTCTTGAAGAGTCTGTAAATGTTTACCCATTGAGGCACACTGCTCTTTCTGTAAGCTGGTATCCGGCATACGGCTTAATTAAGTTGCGTGGTTTGTTATGACTCACTGCCATAATTTACTGACACAACCTCCAGATTTATAGACCTGGGACCACAGGAGATGAGGTCCTCTTAGAAAACAGTAAGGGAGAGAAGGGATAGGGAGGTCTAAGGTGAACATAGACAGAGGATTAGTCCCTGTCTATAACCAAGCCGAACATAGGGAGGGGATGATCTATAGAATAAGAGGAGGATGGAAGTTTTGAAAGGGGGAGGAATGGAGGGATGGAAAAGCCGTATAGCAGAAGAGGCACAGCCCTGATGGAAGAGGTGGCCCCAGAATTAAGGGAGGGAGAGGTCAAGGAATGTAAGGGTGGAGGCTGAGTAAAAAATTAGTAACTTCTGCTAGACATATGAGAAAAGAAGAGAAAGAACAGAGCTAGCAAGAGGAATACAGTTACAACGGATCAGACTGGGATGGAAATTCAATAACTGATAACAGCCACACACATATAGAGGAAAAGATTAGCAACTGGTACCGTGTGTGAACATAATGAGAGAGAGGCAAAGTCTGGAAAGTCTCAATGTAATTTATACAATGCCGGTGCAATGTTAGTAAAATATCATTATAATTGATTTTTGGATTTACTGGCCTACACAGCCTAGGCAAATACTATAATGAGCACCCATATTTACACACTGGAAGACACACTGCTGCATACAAGCTCATAGCTGAACTGCCATGTGAATCAAGGTGAACTGAACAGGCTCACTTCACATCCGTGGACGGGTGAGTGTATGATCTGGATGTTGATCGTAAACATGCTGCTTTTGTTGTTTTTCTGGCAACATGAGAGAGCAGCTGGTCTCCATAAAGCCTCACCTCAGCCTCACTACACTAAAGATGAATGGTCTTGCTGGCTACTGTGGTGTTTTCACTTAAAGGTCCCATGTCATGCTTTTCCGGTTATTACCCGTCCCCTTGTGTGTTATGAAGGTTTTTATGCATGTAAACGGTGTGCAGAGTCACAAACCCTCAAAGTACACCCTGTAGCGAGTAGGGCTGTGCATCTTCACTGGTCTCACGATTAGATTCGATTACGATTATCCTGTCAACGATTCGATTCAATTCGATATCACGATGCATCACGATTCATACCAATGCGTTGCATCCTCAATTTTCTATATTACTGCACATGGCTTATTTTTCATCAATGCATACATGCAGTAAATACATATGAACTCTATTTTTATTATTTAGAAAGTGATTCAGAAATCAATAACATAAATGTCTTGACATTCATTTATAAACCAAAATTAATTAATTGTATATGTCTAGCCTCCCTATATCTGTGTGTGAAGTTGTTCCGTCCTCAAAAACAAAAAACGAATGCTTCTGCAGTCTAGCTGCAGCTTCTAGCAACGGTCTTCTGTTAAAAAAAGGACACTGAATGTCCTGAATGTAGCATCACTAACAGGACTTGAGTCTGAACACAGCCGACAACAGGAGTATTTACAACAGCATATACAAACAAAAATACTGCATGTGGGTGCACACTTACATTCTCTGTCTTACTGTTACATACATCCCATGAATGTATGAGATTAAGTTAGCTTCATTATATCTCAATCAGTGATAAAGTGAATAATAAAGTTTCTATCGGGTCACTATCAGCCTGTCACTCATTATTTTCAGGGAGGGGGCGGGGTTTGGAGGAACGGAGAGGAGACGGTGATCGCGGAAGCTTTTTTCCTCCTGCCTTCACAAACTTTACACACGTATATATCGTCTGAAAATTGCTAGAGGACATTCATACTCTGCAATCCATTACTTAATTAAATCCACCAAAAACCTGACATGATTGTAACGCGATTATTTTTGAAAAACATAAATCCTTGTGTCTCTGAGCCGCAGCGACACGGAGTGATTCAGAGCGGGTCCTTCTGCTGTTGGTTCTGGACTGGTGTTCTTGTGTTGGTGGATAAAGCAGACTGCTCCGTGTTTGGTGTCGCTGTGCTGCTGTCACGTCTGTTCCCTGATCTCTGCGTCACCGACCGATTTGATATTAAAGTGACAGAAAAAAAAAACGTTATATTAAAGCCGCGGCCGGAAAATCAGGAAGCAACGTTACTACGCTATAATCGATTATCTTCCGTCACTGCATCGAGACCGAATCGTCCACGTCCGCATCGCAATGCATCGTAGAAACGATTATTTTCAACACCCCTAGTAGCGAGTAAAACTCTAACACAGAAAATACCTCCCCAAAACGCCTCGTCATTGTCCATTTGATTCTTCCATTTCGTTCCGGGTACGGCATGATGTCAAGCCGTACCCGGAACGAAATGGACCAATCCGTGGAGCCGTTACGTTACGTCCGCGAAGCCATTACGTTAAGCCCCCGCTGATTGGTCCAAATTGACCAATCCACGGACTTCCTCACACACACATCTGTGTGCAGGGAGCAGGCAGCTCAGCTGATTTCTCCTCCCTGGCTGCAGGCTGATAACAGACAGTTGGGATCGCGGCGAAATTCTCTCTGCAGACCCATTCTCACAGCGTTTATCAACCTTTTTCTTACTCAATATCAAGCCACACTTATTGTTTTTACTTCGGATGTGAGTTTGTGTGTGCTCAGGATGAGTTTGGCTGTGTTTGGCTGTGTATCGCTAACAAGGAAACAACACCTCCACGGAGCTCAGCGCGATTCACAACGTCCCGACCAATGAGAGCACACTGGGCTCACAGGGAGGGTGGGGGCTGGAGCTTTGGGAGCTACAACGAGCTGTTAAAGGCAGAGAGTGAAATTCAGTGAATACACGTAGTTTACAGAGATGCTGTATGAGAAACCAATGTGAGTTTGGAAAATTGCACAATATAAATCTATTCTAGTAGACCTCAACAATGGAATTATGATCAGTGGAAATGGCCATGACATGGGCCCTTTAAGTCAAATGCGGTACATTTCATCACACAGACTCAGTTACCCAATATAACCCCATTGATTTTGCCATATTCCCAGGTAAATAGCAACTTGAAAGCTAAATGTTTATTTTCTTTTACATAAACCTTTTGCAATGTAGTTAGCTGTCTGGTCGCCAGTGATGTTCTAATTGGAGACATGCTTGAACACAGGGTAGATTTGATAGGATATACTGAACTGTAAATGACAATGGAGATGTCAAATTCTAGACTGGCAGTATAAACAGTCTACCTTGAACTGACTGGCTTGATTTCAGTGTGACTCGATCTTGCTTAAGTTTGTTGAATGTTTGAAGTTGTTGCTAGCAGACATTTCTTTGGTACTAAAGTCTTAAAAAATGATTGCTTTGGCGCTGCAGGCTAAATAATGGTTCCCATTTACATGTTTGTTTGCACTGCAGGCTAAAAGATGGATGCTGGTTTACATTTTGTTGGCACTGGCTGCTGCTTAAGAGTTTATAGAGTTCTCAGTTAGGACAGATGTGGGTGTCCAGCCATATATCTTGTTTTGCCCGTGGCTGCCACTTTTTTATGTGTGTTCCCATGTGCACATAGTCTATTTGTGCATGTTTATGCCTATACATGTCTGTGTGTAAAACTAGCATGTGTTACTTGTGTTTACCCAGTCAGATCAACCAAAAAAAAAACACAAAATAAAAGGAGGTTAGGGAGGTGGAGTGTTCGGGGGCAGCAAATGGCATTAGCATGAGCTTCATCATCTACACAACGTAAGGTTATGATATCTGCTCTGTATGTCTGCTTGCTAAAGATTGGATGTTACAAGCCACAACTGAGTGAGCCAATCATTGCTAAGCGAACTGAAAACAGCTGAACCCAATTAGCCAATACAAGCGTGACTTCAGTGCTCTGCCTGAACTAGCGATATGCTTCATTACTGACATTTTGAAAGGTGGTGTTAATACTAGGTCAAAGTTCAAACAATTTCCAATCTAATGAAAGCAACTCCATGTTTTTTTTTTGAGCAATTCTAAATCGGAGGAACATCATTAGCGCTGAGTCAGCTTACAGTGCCCACTCAATAAACATGTATGTGTTTTTACACAATGGTAAGTGCTTTGACTGATCATGGGAAAGCAGGTTAAGTGGAGTCAGACACGAGGGTGCTTGAGTTCCTGCCAGGTATGATCACATATATATGTGCGGGTGTTTGTCAGTAGGCTGCGAACATGTCCTTTGATTTTAAGTCTTTATTTTACTTGATCTACACTGAATTAGCATCAAGGAAAAATGCTTTGTGTTCTCAGAAGTCAGTCTTTTAATAGACAAGATCTTGGCTGATGTGTTTTTCATTCAGTACATTGATGTTTTCATTTAAAATGATCTTTTATCACCTAAATTTGTTTTTGTTGCCGACAGACTTTGAAATGAATAGCATAATGGCATTATAAACTGCAAATCCCTTTTCTGCCTTGGCCCATCTGTTTACCCAGAAACCACTTCTGATGCAGCCTACATATAATTCAGCTGTGATGAGGAGAACATTGGCGAGCTTTTCAGACTTTGTGGTCAACACAGGGTGTGTGTAATGTGTTTACAAGAGTGAGTGTGTGTGTTGCTAATCACACTCCCTGTCACAAACCTGCTCTTGGAGCCAGTCGCCAGCCACAGTACTGTGGTTCTAATTAACAGGCGAGGGCATTGTGCCCAACGAGCCCTGCTCTTTGGTGCTTTTATGTATGTGTGTATGTGTGTGTGTGTTTGTTTGTGTGTGTGTCCCTGTCTGTGATGTTATGTGTGTGCGTTTGTGTTTTGTTTATGTATAGTATGCTCCATACTTAAGCCTTATAAAGGCAGATTTAATTATCACATCCCGGTCTCTTTTCCCTGAACTCCATCCTAGAGATATTTCAAAATGTGGGGAAAACACCCAGGCCCTATTAGCCATGTGGTCTCTCTCCCTCTGTTCGTTCTCTCTCACCCTCTCGTCTATAGCTCACTATGCAGTGCATTACTGTGCCAGGTCTAGTTAGTGGGTGTATTTGTCCAATTACCCCGAAGTTTAAAGCTGCCAATCATGCGGCGATGCCACATCGTAAAGCGTCATTGCTGAGCTGTGCTCTATGCCTAAATAAACACCTGAGTAAACACCTTGATAATCACTTCAGTCCACACCTAAACACACACACACATACACCTTAACACAACCTACTACACACACCTTGCATGCTTCGCCACCCATGGTGTGGACCTGGTCTCAGGCCAATGGCCAAATCCGTAGTCCTCTTGCTGTCCAATGTGATTAAAGAAAAGAGAAAATGGTGATGTAAATACTCCAGCTTGGTTTAATAGCAGGTGATGAGAAGCCGTTAGGATGTGATCTACTGTTCTGTCCAACCTGTTTTCAATAAATCTATCTCTGTCCCTCAATCCTTCTCCTACTTCCTCCGTCTCTCTGTGTTCTACTTTGCTCTGATCTTCTCTTGTCCCTGCTATTATTTATGGCCCTATTATTTATGTCAGGCCTTTATGAGTTTGTCTGTGGCCTGATTTTGCAAGACATGCTGGCAAGCCTAAGCAGCCAGAGACTGGTTCCGATATTTTTATAATGATAGGAAAATAAAACTGTAATCATACAGGGCTGAACATCTTTTACACTCTGGGAGCAAAACCCACAGTTTTTAAATGTGAACAAACATTTATGCAGATAATACATATTGTCCCTACTATACTCCTACTCCCATCTCTTATCAAACCTCTCTTATCTGTTGTTCTTTTACTAACTCAGGAGCGTGTGATTGAGAATCTGCGCGATCAGAAGGAGCGGGAAGACAGGGTTCGCATGGAGGAGCTGGAACTGATGAGGAAGGAAAACCAGCTATTAAAGGACAAACTTTCAGTACTGCAGCCCCTGAAACTGACTCAGAGTCAGCCTGCCATCCCCGTCCTGACCACAAACCAGAGGCCTGATGAAGAGGTCAGTATGGATTGTTTTGATCAAGGTATGTGATGTTTTGTAAATAGAAAAAGGTGCGTGACATGCATTGTTGGTAGTTCAGGTAAATATGTGTTGGCTATTGTATTACATTGAATTTAAAATATCCAAAACAAACCCTGTGGTTCAAACTTTGCGTGTGGATATGAGCACTGTACACAGGATTGGTAGTCTGGTATGTGTGTGGACTGCAGACAAACGGCAATCAATATTTCATCGGCATCCACATCATAACAGAATTGCACATGCTTCTACACTTGTGTCAGTCTCTTAAATGAGCCAAACAGACCTCATAAAACAAATACATTTCTCGAAATCTTTTACTTCTGAAATCTCAAAAGGAACATCAAGACACTTTATAATTATATTTTATTGTACATAAAGAATGAAAATAATTAACTTTACAACCACTCTGCATTGGTGTAATACCCTGCTTGCACCCTGTATTTACACTGCGTACATCTACTGTAATAGTCATTCCACGCTCTTACCTCCCTGTGCGCATCCACAATATTGTTAGCAACTCCCTAGCAAAGGGCCTGCCTGCACTTTGTCCCACAGGATAAAGGGATGAATTAAGGGAGAGTGATTTATGGACGTAAAAGATCCCTCTTTCCCTGTTCAGGTGCCAAGTCAAAGCCTGGCTGTCTTTTTTCTCCTTCGTTTTCCTCTCCAAGGCCTACAAGCCAGGACAGAATCTTGCCCTGCCAGAATTTATGAGAATGTTTTTTTTATTCTCATAAAAAGCATACACACATTTCATTCCTGTGAAATGATATCTTGTTGAATGTTGACGAGGCACCACATGAAAGCAAAGCATCTCAGTAACTCTTTGTAGCCAGCAGATTCACACTCTGACAGAAGTGTTGCCATAATTGGAATATTTTGTGTACTCGACAGCAATCAGACCTGTTATGTAAACTTGAAGATTATTCAAAAACACAGATGTTTGTGTGTATATATTTGTTAGTATGTGTGTGTGAGTGTTTCTTTCTGTGTGCCTGTGCATGCCTGCCAGCACAGACTAAACTGTTGAATGCATGTTTGTGCGGATATATGAGTGTCTGCATGTGTTTAGCCGAGTCTAACCGAGTCATTTAAATTGCCATCATAAAAAGAAAAAAATGTACCTTCCCTAAAAGAAACAGTAGTCAGTAAAACCCTTACAGTATGTCTGGTGAATGCGAACTGCTTTGTGTGTGTGTGTGTGTGTGTGTGTGTGTGTGTGTGTGTGTGTGTGTGTGTGTGTGTGTGTGTGTGTGTGTGTGTGTGTGTGTGTGTGTGTCTTTCCTAACAATGTCACAGTACAGGATTAGTCATTGTTTTTAGTAAAACATATTTAGTGTGCCTATTTCAAAGAAGACTGTCTCTGTAATTTTTCTTAATGCAATTTATAATTATTTGAAAATACTGAAAAACACTTTGAAAAACTGTTGTTCAAGGTCTTTGTGTTACAAATGTTTACTTTTATTGAGGTTGTATATGTAATTTATTTTACAATTAAGGCACACAATATTTGTGTGTGCTTGAGATTTTTCCCTATACAACTTTTGCTAGGATATCTCAAGGCTGGCACCCGATAAAATAAAAACAAAAACTAATAGTTGGACACAAAAGCCGTCACAAAGTGTGTTTGATCCTATTGCAGTTCAGTGGAGTGTGACAGGTTGTGAGGGCTGTAATACTCAGTAGGTCAGAGGTGAACTGACATGGTGCCTGAGATTAGATTCTGATCAAACCGACTCTCCACACACACATATACATTCACACGCGCCATTTGCTTTAGCAGGGCTCCAGAGTGTTACCAAAAGTCTGTCAAGTGCGACTAAACATTTTCATAGGTAGCACCAGAGCGCCTGACATTTAGCAGGTCTCTCTCTGTGTGTGTGTGTGTGCGTGCGTGCGTGCGTGCGTACGTACGTGCGTGCGTACGTACGTGCGTGCGTGCGTGTGAAACCGCACCCTGTGCACCTCAAGCAACCTCACAAGCTTAAAACATACCGGTAATTTAAAATGTATACAACTGTTGATTGTTTCTACATCAGAGAAAATCCTTTGGTGCCCTTTACACCTGTCCCTGGCACTGAAAGGCCCGGTCTGTCTCCCCTGTCGCCAGTAAGATGCCTAATCCTCACCAGAGCCGCCAGATTCAGAGGGGGCAGCAAAAAGTGTGTGTGACACTGTAGATTTAATACCAATACAAAACTTCACCGCAAATGTTTTCCTTTTTCTTTAAAACAGCCTGTTCAAAACAAGAATGTTACTCAGCTTTCAATCATGGAGTAGAAAAAACGGGGCATCAGAAGTCAATAATAGTTTTGTCTCCAATCGTTTGCTTGAAATGGGCAGACATTTGTTAGCGGAAAACAAAATGATGTTATTATACTACTTTAAAAAAAAATGTCTGCTATAAAGATTCATCCAGTGTTGACCTAAAACTAGACAGCAAATGATGTTTGGTCTTAATTAGCTCAATTTAAAAAATCCTAAGAAAATGTGTTCAAACCCTCAAATCCCTTTTGTTAATGCAACTTAAATATTGCTGTGACACTCCACAAAATCTTAATAAATCTGAATAATACATTTTATTTCGCAAACCAGCTTCTTATAGTAAATGCTTTAAAGCTTCTAAAACAACTCTAAAGTTGTATTAGCAATAGCCTAAATTGACGATAATCTCATATTTCTGAAATTCCTAAGAAAATTTAGGAATAAGCTTTTTGCCTGACGGCCATTTACCTCATACGGATATGCTGTGGCCCACACACTGTATCTGCAGATGTTTGTATTGCTGACTCAGTCGAGCTATTAGTGGATCTTTGTATCTTGACCTCACAGCTTTGTTGACTTCACTGCCTCCTCATCCACTTCCCATAAAACAGTATTTGTTGATTCCGAAGTTAATAAAGGACTTCTGAAACTAAACACTAGTTCTTCAAAGAGAAAATTGTAAAGCACCTAAGGGAAGGCTGTGACCTTTTCAGAGAGGGTTGGCGTAAATCAGCAAGGAGGCACCACACCTCAACTCACTTTTGTCCTATTCAAAAAACTATTTTTCCAACCAGACAAATGTCTTATCCTTATGATACATACATGAAACTTTTTCCTATTCCTTTTTTACATTTTTATTGGAAGAAAATATGAAGATTAGACTTATCAGACATTGATTGTTTGCACTGACCTATCTTGAATGAGATAGAAAGCTGTCATATCTAAGATATATTATATACTCGAGACAGTTATTACCCTCAGGAGTAAAAAAGATCTAGGTGCTGGGTATCCTGTGACCCAGTTTAGATCCATGGTGGCCACACATATTTAACTTATTTGTAATATTTACAGTTCAGAGACATTTCCAGGAATGATAATAATAATTTCAGTGACCAAATATGTAATCGTATCTTTACTGGCCTTCCCCCTCCTGTCATAATATCACTAATTCCTGTTGGACCAGCCGTCTTTTAGCCCCTGCTTTTCCCCTCTCTGTACTTTCCAACGTAAGAACATAAACTCTGGTCTACTTAGCCTTAATGCATTTTGTGCAAGCTCAGATTGGGTTTGATGTGTGTGTGAGGCTAGGTGCAGAGGTAATGGGGGTGAGGCGGAGTTAAACAATGACTCTGCTTTCCTTCCTGAGGACCAACTTTTCCCCCTTTTTCACTTGTTTTCAATCTCGAGTTCACTGTTTTTAATATCCAGTAAAGGCATTCGTCTCTATACACATGCAGTACAGTCACAAGCTTATGGGGCTTTTTAGGTCACATGTGGCACATATATTGTAGACAGTCAGTCAAACTCATATATTCCCCCGGGCAGGACTAAAATAAAACAAAAGTCATAGACATTATAAGTGTGTGTTTTAAATAAATGGTTTAAACGGTTTATTGCAGAGCTACCTGACAGTATCTAAAAAACATGTGCCCATGGCTGTATCTCCCATATACAGAGGCCCATTTATACAATTGGTTCATCTAGTGGGTTTTTTTAAATGGTAAAGAATTGGCTAGCGGTAATAGTTGACAGTCATTCTTTGTTTTTTTTTAATAACAGACTCAAGCATAGCTACATGTACAGTCCCAGACCTATGTAGACCTGACAATAAATTGCTGTGTGTGAGTGTATGTGTGTGTTTGTGCGCTCTCACTTGATGATGTTTAAACGAGTGGCCTCAGCTGTTTCAACAAGTTAACCAATCTTCACAAACACAGTAGACAGAGAGTAAAGACCAAGCGAAACAGAGACAAGTAGAGAGAAAGATAATTCTAGGGTACAAACTTCCTCTGGGATATTTTTCTCAGAGAAGAAAGAATTCATCAGTCTTTCTCTGTTTTTTTCAACATTTTACTTTTGGAGAGGTTTGGTGGTCTCATAAAATCGCAGCCAAACAGAGAGAGACGGTAATTTTATAATGATAATGACTGAACTCCAAACTCTACTGACAGACGCCCCAGGGAGGCAACTGATAGACACAAACCACACAAAATCAGTCAGCAGAGGAGAAGGGGGGTGGGGTGATGAAATGATGAGAGCGGATGAAGGCACAGACTGGTTCTGCTTCAGATAGACGGTGACCCTGACCACATCTTCAGGACTGACTTACCTTTACTTAAGTTACATTCGCAGGAATATCTCCTAACTGACCTTGTATACAGTTACAGTCAGTCTCCAATCTTCAGTCTTAGAAAATGTAAAATTGTATATTGTACCTGGTTCTTAAACTCTGTTTTTACTTTGCCTTCTAGGTAACAGCCAAAGTAGATGGACCCCCAGCACGAAGCCCCACAGTAAGTTATGTTACTGTATTTAATGCTTCTTGGTTGTTGGTGCTCGTGTGTGTGTGTGAGGCCATTTTAGGACATCACAGATGCTCTGCTCTCTGTTGCCAGACTAACTTGAATCTGTCTGAGCTGTATTTTGTCACGCTTAGCTCAACATCCATCAGTCATATCTTTCCTTTGTCATTTTAAACCGTTCCCTTTCATTCTTAACTCTGCTTGGTCAGACTACAGCTGCACCACAGCCTCACTTGTAGTTTATTAGCTTCAGGTGTCCTTTGTTACGCTCAGCTTTTATCCCCTAGAGTTGGCCTTTCACCTGAAACAGGATAGCATGCTAATACTTACAGTTAACAAAGTAGCATATTGAGGTATTAGCATAATATTTTCCATAATTCTATCATACCATGATACAAGTAAAATTTGAGGTTTTTCACTTACAAATATATAGTTTTTTAAGGTGCAGCTTCATGATTGTGTTGTACATTCTATTGACTAACTAACTTAGTTCATTCATATTTTGCAATGCTGAAATTATCCAAAATAAATCTGTAGGTGGTTTATAAGGAGTACAGAAGAAGAGTGTGTTATTTGCTGACAAAGACCAGCTAAGGCTAATGCGTGTTGAAGTATATCACAAAGTTTAAACGTAAAGTTATGTCTGACAATAATCTTTAAAAAGAGCAGCCCTTGAAAAGCCTTGTATGAGATGGCCTAAATAATCCATGCAGGATATTACTTTCTCTCATGTATCCTCTTCTTCCCCCCAAGACCCAAAACATTGAAGAAGCAGTCCGGAAGTGTCCAGACATCACAGACCGTCTGAGGCTTCTGGAGCAGGAAGTGGCTCGCAACAAAGAGGATTCTGGGAAATCACAAGTGGAGGTTGAGAGGCTAATGATGGCTCTGAGGGATGCTGAAATGGACAAATTGCTCAAGGAGAAGAAAATTGCTGACCTTGAGAGGTGAGGGTCCAAACTTCAATCATACATATATCCATAACAACACACCATCTGGGTGTCCTCAGAGAGCAGTGTCCTTCCAAGTGACCGGATCTTTCTCAGATCTCAAATCTTTCCTAAGTGGTGTATTTATAAAGGAGTAATCCATGAGACATAAACTGTCTAGATTGTGTCCTCCCTGCACTTGAAACCACTTTCACGCTGTCTTGCCTTTTGCCTGATGTAATCACACTAGAAACTAGAAATGCACATTGTGACCTATGCACGTGAGGTTTTTAATGACTTGGTTTAATTTCTTATCATTTGTTTCATTTATCTGCAGACCTGGGTAAGTATTTCTTAATATCACCAACACTGTCAGTAGCCATCACTTTTGACATCATGGAATTACATTTTAGGTTATTATAAATGTTCCCAGGTATAAAGTTGGAAATTGAGGAATTTTGGCTCAAATCTAATTCCCAGGGAGAATTGACTATCCCAGTGGGACAGTAAATGGATAATGCATTTACAGCAAAAAATCTCAGTCCTTATTCCTGTCACCGCAATAACACAATGAGAGACTTTATATGTTTCCTGTCTTATGTCACTGGAGACTTATAGCCTCTCTGTTGTGTTGAATTCCGCTAAGCTTCTTCCCATTTCATTGCTATCATGTGTGTTTTTCTTCATGTCATTCCGTGTTTTCACATACGTGGCTGTAAACCCAACAGGTAAGTGGTTTTGGGTATGTCTTTGCATTACTGTAAAGGCATTCAGCGTGTGTCTGTGTGTGTGTGTGTGCATGTCTGTTTGTTTGTGTGCCTGCCTGTGTATGTGTGTGTTTGTGTGTATTTGAGTTTGCCAGGAAGGCAGCCAGCAGCATGCCAGTGGGAGGTGGTGTATCCAGCCCAGACACTGGCTGTTTATACTACTCTGTTTATTACTGGCACAGTACTACTCAATTATCATCTGATTTATGGATTGGCATGTTTTGTATATATGCCCAAATGAGAGGTTGTTTAGTGCCAACACAAAGGTACTGCAAGTTGGTGTCAGTGTGTGTATTCACTTCATGTGTGCATGTGCAAAAAAGTAGGGGGAAATTATGTTTTCGTGTGTCTTGTTTCCGTACAAAGTGGATCTTAACTTGAAGCTGTTTGTGTGCCTGTTGGCATGTGTGTAGATTGACAGTGGGAGCTTTCTCTATTGGTCAATCGCCAACTGCACAAAAGAAACCATGAATGTGAAAGAAGTATGTGCAAAAACATTTTATTTCAACACAAGCTGGCCCCATAAGGTTCGATATAGTTCTGAATGGCTTTTAATGCATCTGGTTAGGCTGTATGTACTGAATCCAACATAGTTTCCTGCCTCATTCATTACCCGTTTTACAGACTGCACTCTGGCAGGGATACCGTGTGCTGACTCAAACTGTGGGAACGCATGGGTATTAAGTATAACAGGGATACAGTAGCTCCCGCAGACTTTGTTCACACAGTTTACTCTCTGTTTCAATGTGTTTGTGCATGCGTCATAACAACCTCTACATGTGTCTGCTACTCAAATGCACCTGTAACCAGAGTGTGCGCATGCCCATGTGTGTGCTCACTGTAAGTTAGTTCCTGTGTGCAGTGTTTGGGGTCAGGAGGTTGAAGAGTTCACCTCAATTTGTCTATCGTATCGAGGTGCTGTCTCATGTCAGACAGTCACTTCTATTGGTCTGACCCCTCCCTGTTGGTCAGCATGTAGGGGTCAGAGGTCAAATACATGTCAGCTGCAGGTTATCAGAGGAGGGTCCACTGCAGTTAAACACTGCTGCTGGAATGTAAATAAAATACATTTGTTTTTGCATGTCGACCTTTACTTGCCAGAGGACAGTGTAGAAATGGGGAGGGAGGGGCAAGGTGAGAGTTCTATGACATGCAACGAAGGCAGAACCCAAGAAATGGCTGTTTTATGAACACTCACTTCATTTTCACTTTATGTAAGTTAAATGCCATCTGTAGAATACACTTATTATAGTTCTAATCTTTTTATTTTATCACTGGAAATTCTGATTAAACAAATACATTTGACACAAACACAGACACAAGAAATGGTGCTTGTGTGTTTCTGTGCACATGTTGCTACGTGACAGCATGGGTGGACAGTTGTGTCTGTGTGCTGATTGGACTTCTGTGTAAGACAGTGCAAGACGTGTCTGGGCAGAGGATGAATGTCTTTTTAATCAGACTGTTTCTGTTGGAACTCGGTCAGATGGCCTATTAACCACTATCTGAATGGAGAGAGAGAAGAACAGATGAGGAAATATACACTTTCTCATCCAGTTGGCAGTGCTGCAGAGAGAGTCAAAGATGAATGTAGTCAGCAGGTCATTGTAATAAATACCTTCCAGCACAAGGGAGGCTCACTCGCAGCTCTTTCATTGCCTAGAGCTCTTCAGTGCTAACATCAGGTATAGTTTATTGTTAGTGTTTTATTTACTGCTTTGTGTGTAGGTGCAAATCCTAGCTAATCTGCCTAAGTGATCAGAGACACTGAACAGGCTTTGAGGAAAGCATCTGTATCAGCTGTTAACACTAATGCAAGGAGTTGGATTTGTTAAGTAGAGCCCTGAAAGCCGTGGTGGTTACAGAGCTCTTGGAGCAGTCTGTGCACACATGGTAGACTAAAATGAAAAAGTGTCTTAGTATGACATACTGTATTAGGAGTGAATCATTCTGATCATTTCCCTATGAATTTAATGAAGTAGTACTTTCATCAGCCATAAGTGTGTTATTATGAGTTTGGTGCTTTGAAGAATCTCCAGTTTGTGACAAAGGTTGTTCAAACATGGAAACAAAAAAAGAAAATGTATGTGTTGGGTGAATTTAAAGCCTTTTTGTATTTTCCTTTTCTTTCCCTTACGGCTATAAATTGTAAACCAGTGGATTTATTTTGTATATTTCTTAATGCTGTTACAGTCCTATAGTTTTCACGTTCCTGTGGAAATGTGGGAGCTAGATTTTGAGAAATAAATCAGCCTCCCAGTTTCACCATGTCACAGCTATTGAAGTGGTAAGCACTCTGGTATGTAAGGGAGGGTTTCAGGAAAAAGGAGGTTTGTGTATATGTGAACTTATGTATGCACTACATGTGTGTGAGTGTGCACGTGTGTGTCTAGGCTGACACTGAGGAGCATACATGTTGATGGTAGTGTAGATGGTGAGGGTCTGTTGGTTTTTATATAGGAATTGACGGTTAGGACAAATATTAATTTGCTAAAAAACAACAGTTTGCGCAAAAAAAGACACACATGTTATGTTGGGCCTTATTCCTATGCCCATAATCAAAACTCAGTGTATGTTTTGCAGCTGTCCATCCAATTTCTAAGTCCATTTTAGCTTTGAAAAATACCTGTCAACTTCCTGATTGACTGTAGAAAATAGAAAAGCTGCATAGGTTTTTCATTCCACACATATCAAATGTAAACACTATCCTCTTACATTTAAGCATTTAGACAAACAAGCAGACCAACCACTTCTTTATTTTTTAAACCTCCTTTTGATTTCACCCTGTCATCTACACACAGACATGATACAAAAGCAAGAGCTAAATGGTATTTATATTGCAATAATACATGCCTAAGCACAAGAAAGCATCTATTAGTAATAACCAGACTTGTTAGATCTCTCAGCACTGCATGACAAGCGCCTCAGATAAAACCCCAGACTGCCTAATAGTACCTTGTCTCTTTTCCTTCTTTCTTCTTCTCCTGTACTTTCTTTTTGCACAACAGAGAAAATGTATTTATTTCTGATCATATCTTCCCCTTATTCCATATATTGTGCAAACCTTGAAATCAGAGGATTTGATTTCACTCTACTGTTTATTAAAAGAGAGTAGAAGGAGACACAGTAAGAATTAAGACTTATGAAGGGGAGATGCAAATCTTTTTTTTCCCTTTAAGGTTATTACTACCTTTAACCTTTATTTAACCATGAAAAGTCAACTGAGAATACAGACTCTTTTCAAGAAACACCCTATTTAAAATTCACAGTTTCCCACATTCAGATCTGGGAGAGTCCCAGTGTGACCGCAGCTTCCGACTGTTGGCAACTCAGTAGCTCTACTGAAGCCATTCACCTCCTTGTTGTGCCATGCTCAAGGGCGTGTGAGCAATACTCCTTGAGGATTAATTATTCACTTTATTTTTATTTGTATCAATGTCATTCTAAAAGGATGTGAGTTGTAAGACCGGCAAGTTAGTGAAAAACAAGTAAAGGAGAGTTAAAGAGTTGATGGAAAAGAGAGAGTTGATGAGCTAAGATAGAAAATTAAAAATATGTATAAAGAGAGATATACAAGGTAAAAGAAAGAGCTGTGTTTTGACCGCCAGGAATAAAGCGGGGCTGCTTATGTTGGAAGGCAGATGTGTGCAATGCTCCAGGTGAAAGAAGCAAGAGGAAATGTGAAAATTACTTATTACACGTAGTTTAGGAAGTGGCTGGATTCATGCACAATGCTCTCTCTCTCTCTCTCTCTCTCTCTCTCTCTCTCTCTCTCTCTCTCTCTCGCTCCTCATCTCTCCTCTCTCTCTCTCGTCTCTCTCTCTCTCTCCTCTCTCTCTCTCTCTCTCTCTCTCTGTGTCTCACTTCATCTTTCTTTGAAATGTCACAGCCATAAAATACTATTTTCCCTCTATGAATTTTCTCCTTCTGGTACTCAACAAATCACAGTTCTCCTTCATATTTTCCACTCACATACAGCCCAGCCCGTCTTCTCATTATTCACACTCTACGTGCCCTCATTTGCCTTCACATTGGTCAAAACATTTACTTCATTTCGCACTGATGGGTTGATGGGGGTATATCAGCTATCAAAAGGGACCAGCGTGTCTGCTGGTTTATACACCTGTGCACGTGCTTGGCTGTGTGTGATAGCTGATATGCCCTCATGGCAACTTTGCCTTCCATGGACATGCCTGTGAGCTTATAAAAACACACACTCACAGACATCAAAGTTTGAAGTATAAACAGATGATTCGCCTCCTCTTCTCCACTGTGTAAATATATGTGCACATGTACATAATGTGTGTACCGACCTTTGATAAATAATGCTATCAGAATTTAATGATAATCTTTATTTAAGGAGCTTTTCAAAACCCACTCGTAAAAGTGATAACAACATATAAAATCAACAGCAAAGTCTTACAAAAAGAAATAAAGAAGTTTGCCAGACACATGAAAATACAGGCTTAACAAACTGACCAAAGCTGTGCTATAGTACTAGGGGATGATTATCAGATATTAATATTGTGTGTGTGTGGAGATGTGTGTAACTGTATTCATTTATGAAGGTTACGTATAATTTACATTAATTGCAAACCAACATAACTCATAAAAACTGACACACATACCATTCTAAGCGCGGTGACAGCAAGTATTTGCCCATATGTGGGGGCAGCTTGTATGTTTTTCCCAGAGTAAACACACCCGTGTGGATATGGAATAATAATGTGGCGCTTTAAGCAGCTGCTTGGTCACAGCCTGTTTACAGTGTTAGAGGGTTCTCTTAAGCGCTAATTTGTCACTGTCAGCTTTTTCACACTTCTACGCATGTTTTTTTTTTCAAGTGTGAAGGCCAAACGAGGAGCTCGAAGAGTGTGTTTTGATTCTATTTTGAGAGTACTCGTGAGAAGATATAGATTGCGTTTGTGTAGGCACAGCTGTGTGTGTCCTATGGTGAATGGGCTTTGTGGGATCACATGTGTTTGCACCATGGAGGGTTTTATTGAGTGTGAGTGTTTGTCAATGCATATTTTTATATGTATACACACATATTTTTATTTCGAGTGTGGGCCATACATTTCTGGCAACATAAGTTCAGTAAATGACAGGAAGTAGTCATTGTTTTGAGGTAAATATAAAGCCATCCTGGCTGGGTAATACACGGTTAGGCTCTGTTATCAGGACCTCAGCATGCACAGCACTGACAGCAGATGTATTATCCTGTGTGTGAGAGCTCCTGGCAGAGTCTATAGACTTTATTTTCTAAAAGCACATGCCCTTGTATATGTGCCTGTGTCATCCTGTCTTTTGATCTGTAGACTTACTGCACATATCTGTTGTTGAGCATGTGTGTGTGCGAGAATGTGCTTGCATCTCCTGTCTGCTTGTGTTTGTGTGTTTTGTTGTTGAAAGATTTACACTGCAGTGTCTCACCTCCATCAGTCAAGTCTCGTCTTGTTCCAATCTTCCAAGACTAAGACAAGACATACACACAGTACTTACCAGCTTTACTATACACACTCTATTCCTACCATCCATTTACCTGTATAATGCAATACGGATTTAAAAAGAAATCTGTAAGTAGGTATACATTATGGTCAAAAATCATTATTCAAATCCCAATAAAAGCAGCAAAAATTGTAATGGTTAAGGACATTGTATTGTAACTAATTGTGGCTTCTGTATATTGTGTATAGGCTATGTGCTTACATCTTTACTACAGGACTACACTATGGTCATGCACTTTTTTCTTTGTTTCAATGATTAATTAACACATCTTTATTGAGCATCTCTTTTTGTGACATCATTTTCCTGTCTCTAAAGGCAAGTCAAGTCCCCTAACATCCAGAAGCAGACAGTGGCGGGTGAGATGAGGAAAGATGGCCTGATTGATGGACATCCACACTCTTTATCGCAGGTTTGGATATGTGTTTGTGCGTTCATGTGTTAATTCATTTTTACTGTACTAATGTATACTGCCCTATAGTCTCTCCTCTTATTTTCCTATTCACCTCTCTGCAAGACTATTCTCTAAGTATCATCTTTTTCCCTTCATCTATTGCTCTCTAGATTCATCCTTTTTGTATAACTCTGTTCTTCTGAGCAGAGAAAGACATTTTCCAGTCTTTCATGCCCCCTGCCTTGCCTCCCTGAATGCATCTGAGAGTCAGCCCTAGGTGGAAGAGATAGGCATTTAGTCCTACAGAAATCAGCTCCATATGCTAGCAAGGAGCTGCGGCATAATGGCTCAGAAGTGAATAGTCAGAACTGATGAGTCAGGCAGGAGAGAGCATCTTGATGTAACATCATTTTCTGTCATTTTTATAGTTCTTTTCAGAGGTCAACATGAGTGTCAGCTGTTCGCTTGACAGTGCATCTGTGTCTCTGTACATGCTTGTGTAAGCTTGCACAGCTATGCTGGGGTGTTAATATGCAGAGTGTAGCCATGCCAGGTTATTCCCACAGGACCAATGAAGTAGAGTACACCTCTCTGTAACTCTCTGCCAAAAAGAACCAGAGCTGCTCGCAGTATGTTTTTGGTAGAGTTATTTTGTTATTTTTGTGTGTGCTGGCAAGCAGCATCCAACATCCTATTTCCTCTTCTAAACACTGTCTGAGTAGCACACATTAATATTGCTACAACCTGGAAAGAGACATGAACTGAGTGCCAGAAAGAAAGAAGTAGGTACAGGTACGAGTGCAGGGGAGTAGTGGAACTGATGTCAGGGAGATAGATGACGTCCACAGAAATAGCTAAATGGAAAGTTCCAGAGATGACTGAAGCCTTGTTTTTTTTTTATCCAAACGGTGTATTTGTTCATTAATGAATTGTGATCAGATGTGCTGTTAGCATTTACCAGCTTTACAGTGGAAAAATAAACCTGTGTTTTCGTTAAAATCAACTGTGTAATGGGAGAACCTCACAAACATTGGCATTTTGGTACACAACTATCCAGAACAGTATGATTAAATACAGTGTGCATTCTGTAAATTGTGTTTGCTCAGCAGTCAGGTTGCATCGTGGCCCCATATCTGGCTCTACTTGCCCTGTTTGCTCTCTCTCTAGATTTATCTCTGGTTCCATCAGGAACACAGCACGCTCCGAGGGTAAACACAAACAAACAGTGCCTTCCCTCAGTGTTCCCCCTCCTTCTCCATCCAGGAGAGTTTATGTGGGATGTGGTGATAGCATCTCTCCGCTTCATCGTCTCCATCGCGCCACGCTGCACTTCACAAACACAGAGAAAACACTCGTCGGAAATGTTCACTTTCAAAGCCTTCACACAGGCCTTTATTTCTCTCTTATCTGTAACAAAGGGGCATCAATGACACTCGATACCCACCTCTATTTAGAGACACTAGGATTATAGAAACCTTTTTTTTTTTTTAAACCTGGGGAAAGTTAAAGAAGATCGACACATTTCAGGATTTTCATTCCTTCTAAGCTTGTTCCCACAACCTGTAGATTTGACTGAAACTGTATATGAAACTTCTGGCCATGCACACATGCTTAACATGTTTTAAACATGAAATGGGACACACAGAAGTTGATGCCGCGCATTTAACGTTTTTGACAGAGACAGATGTCTGTGTGGTTTTTGTGCCTGTGTGTGTGAAGCTTAGGATCATAGGTACACAGCTGCTGGAAATGTGCATTCTCTCACTCTCCGCTCGTTTATTTTAGTGATTATAATCCCTCCATCAAACCAGAAAGGGCCAGACTCCATAATGATCCTTCCCCAGGGCATTAGGTGATGATTGGCGCTGCAGAGGCAATTATCTTTCCATTTCTCCCCACTCTCTGAATCTCTCTATCTCTCTTGCCTTTTTTTCCATTCTTTGTATGTGAAAGCCAGCAATATTCTCATGTTACTAATAAAACTCAAGTAACACGCAGACATGCACTGACAGAGACAGACAGACACGTATACTACACCAATGCACACACACACACAGAGACAGACACAGTTTTTTTGGTCAGGTTTCACTTGGGGGTCCAGCGGTGGCAGCCCCATCTCAGTGGGGTGCGTGTGTGTGTGCATGTGTGTGTTTCTGTCTGTTAGGCAGGGTCAGACCAGTACTTGTTGATTCTGGTGCATCGAATTACTGCCCGTCTGTCACATCCAATTATGACTTTGGACTGTTGATGCACACAGCCTGCCTCTGTACGTGTGTGTGCGGTGTTTGTCGCTCACCTCCAGCTGTGCCGTGCTGACGTGACGAGCCACAAGTATCCGCTTGTGATTTGGCTGCATTGGCGGAATTTTTTTCATCACACTCCGGGATAATCCAACCACTGGTTTTTAAGTCCGTACCACTGAATAAGTGAGTTGATTTCTTTGGTCATCAAAAGTAGTTTTCATGAAGGAGTCAAGCTATTTCCTTTTTACCATTGAATTCGAAGAGTTTCACCATTATCAGGTGCAAAGTCAATATTCGCTTAATATTCACAGATTAGGGGCAGTTAAAAGGCAGTTCACATGCCTCTTGCGTGTTCCAGGCACTGTCTTGTAAAATTACTTTCGCTTCACTCTTTTCTGTTTTCCATGCGTTTAGCATATTCATTTTTTGCCATCAAAATAGTTTCACCATGTGTGAGGCACTATTTAGCCTGGAGCTTCTTATATACAATACAAAAAAAACTGCCTATTCAGATTGCTGTCAGACTTAATAATAATGTTAGACACAGGCACATTAACGTTGAACTCCACACATCAGCTCTATTCCGGCAAATCTAAAATGGTTTCTAAGCATCCTCGACTCTCAAACTAGCATTTACATGCAGAGGCTTCTGAGATTACATTTAAGAGCTCATTGCTCCCGACAATGTGTGTTGCTCCGACGCACCTAATTGCAACTTGTTGCCCGTGCCGTGTCATATTAATTATATTCATGCTTCTACAAGTGTGTTATCAAGTTTGTGGTGTTGAAGCCTCCGGTGCTGATTCTTACCCTCAACACATCATTGTTTTCATGTTCTGTTTTATTGTGATGGCAGATATCTGCTCTGACTCATGCAGAGTATGTATGTTACCATTGTTATTCGAAATTATTTAATCAGTGTTGCTACTTCACTTTATGTACGGTGGTGCAATCAGTGGCTTTACAAGTGTTTCATTCTTCATATCAGATTGTGACTTATATAGTACCTCCTACAACATCTGATCTTGTATTTTTGGCTATTTGGGATTTTGTAAGTAACCTCTTGGCAAACCCCTAGCTTTTGTTTTGCAACAAGTACAACTGAACTCTAATTGGTTCAGTTTGAGAAGTGTCTGCTTATCCATGTGACTCCGAGGCCTCTGCACTGCTCCCAGAAAAGTGTGAACGTGTGAACTTGAAGGAAAGTCAACTATTAAGGAGCAGGAGAGAGTTTTTTGAAAAAGAAGACGAGAGAGAGAGAGAGGGGGGTTTATTATTTCAGTCCAGTGTTTTCTTTCACAGTTCCATCACCCAGTGTGGAGAGGGATCCTTTTCCCCCACTCACCGTAGGTGTCAGAGAGGCCACACACAAACTGTGCATGTGATCGTGCACGGTCTACTCCACACAGCCACACTCTCACATAAGCACACGCTGCACACTCATATAGATGTTGGCAAAGGTCACAGCACTTACACACTCTATCTCTCCATCACTTATCACTCTCTTCGTCTTGGCTGTGTCTCCTTCTGAGTGAAGTCTTGTTCTTCTCTTGCCTCAGCTTTTTTACTTCCTCAAGTCTTTTCTTTTGATTCTGTTTTACATGGACTGGATTTCTCTTTTCGCAAAGGGATCAAATAAAAACACCCTTTCTTAAATTATCTTTTGCTAGTATAATATTATTCCAATGTAAAAACATTTAGTGATGAGTTTTCAAAGCAAAGTATTCTCAAAGAAAAACACTCTCCCTCTGCCTTTTGCTATTTGGCTTCCAACCCTCCTCCTCGACCTCCTTCTCTGAACTTCTCTCGCCCCCTTAGCTTCCTCTCTCAGCTTCCCAGGATGCCATGCGGGAGACTGCGGATCGGATCAGAGAGTTGGAGAGGTCACTGAGGGAGAGCATGAACACCTCTGCACATAGGGAGGCTCTCTGGGCGCAGGAGGAGACAGCCCGTGTCCAGTCCCAGAGACAGGTTTACCTGAAGCTTAACACATTGATGGAAGACTTAGGACCAGCATACACATACACACACATTCATACACACAGATAGTCTCATGCATCCCTGCATAAGCAGCCTACCTTTAAAACTGACTGCAGGTATCAGCTGACCTTGATCTAAAACAGACCACTGAGAACATTTGAAGAACTTAACTGCACCCCCATGTGGCTTAGAGTGGAACTGCAGGCCGACTGTGGATGATGAATGATCCATAATCCCTTAATATTAGTTTTTAACCAACAAATATCATTACAAAAATGGGATCATTGTGTTTTGGTTTCTGTCTGTTATATTTATTCTCTGCCTAATTTAGTTTTATTCTCTAAACATGCGCTTGTTTATTTTCTACCTCTTAAAAACTGAAACAAAATCTCCCAGCATCCTTTCATTTCTGTCTCTCGTTAAGTTTGCTATTGCATGCTTGAAAATGTGAGCATATGTTAAACATATTGTGAGTGCATGAGCATGCAATCGGAATTCATTAACACATCTATAGACTTGTAGTCTTGATGGAGTACAGGCTGCCCTTTTACTCAGTATATATATATATCTGTCTGTCTGACTGCCAGCCGGCCAGTCTAACTCTTTAAGTGGGTCCAAAAAGTGTAATTGTGTGCGTTTTGCAATGTGTGTTTGTGTGTGTGAGAGAGAGCATAGGTGTGTCTGTGGTGGGAAAGAGAAACAGGGCAAGGGAGTGTGTTTCCTCTTGGTGTGAGTGTGCATTTGAATGAGAATGACCTTGCATTACTGATGAGTGCCACAAGTAATATGAGAGCAATTGGCGGTTAGAACAAGAACTAACATTTTGAGGGAGAATGGTGCTGCATTGCTTCAAACACACATTTATATGCTTTCACCCACACAAAGGGTGCGTTCAAAGACAGAACCTTATTGAGAAAACTTTAAAGATGAAGCGAGGAGATTGCTGCACAAAACAGGCAAATAGGAGGTTTAGAAAAGTCTGTGAGAGCCAATACTAACTGTGGCTGTTTTTCTTCTTCATTTTTGCAATTTCTGGACTTTGCACGCTTGACTTACCGTCAGCATGGATACTGTGTTTATCAAACATTATTCTGATTCACAGAGAAGTCCAAAGGAAAAGTTTATTTATGTCTGTGGGACTTTTGCATGAGTAAAGTGAATGATTCAGCATTGACCAAAGTTTACCTCTGTCTAGCCAGAAAAGGTTGTTTTTTAACTTGTGTCAGGATAAACTCATTGACCCAAAACTTATATTGAAATTGCCTTTGTTTCAAGTCAATCCACATCCTTCACATAGAGAATATAACGAGGCAGCATGCAGTCATACTAGCGACTGCACTTGACACGTATTGAGCCGGCACTGACACGAGGAAAGGTCCCCATGTGGCACTGTTCCTCTCAGCATTGATGCTCACTGCTACAGTAGGTTCTGTTAACACGCTGAACTTTGTGAGCCAGAAAGACGTCACTGCACACGGAGGCAGCGAGTCAACATGCCATTAACATGCAGTTACACAGTCATCAGTCAACTACCACTCTCGCCTCAGACTCCAGAGAAACATAGTGTGTGTGGAAAGGGATATTGGGGGACCAGAGAGGGGGACAGGTCCTTCTGAAACATCACCTGACCCTGGCACCGTTTCAGAGCGCGCTGCCAGACTCACATTCTCACATCACCCTCTCCCCCCCCCCCCCCCCACACACTCCTTTCCTTGGTTTTTCCTCTTTCTTCTCCCCTCTGTCCCGGAGTAATCAGTCTCATGATGTGTAATGCGCTGAAACAAGTCCTCCATCAGCCTGACCTGCTGAAATGGAGCATGGGTAATGCCCCGGGTCGCTTTTCTTCACACCCCCTCTAAGTCTCTCACCCCGTCTCTGCCTCTCTCTGTCTCTTGTCCTTCTCCTGCCATCATCTCTCCTGTCCATTCTTCGTCCCCGAACCTCGTTCTTTCCCATCTGCCTTCTTAAGTTGTCTCAACCAATCATCTCCACCCTCTCTATCCCTTTCTCTCAATCTAAGTTCCTGTGTCTCTCCCTCTCTCCCCCTCTTTGCCGTTTGAACTAGGCCTCTGAACCAGCAACACCGACGCAAATGGACAAGAGGGATTTGGCCCTTACCTCTGAGCCCCCAATCAGCTTAACAACTAAAGGGGCTTTGGGCCAGTCTTAGTGAGCCTTAGCCTGGCTGGGGGGCTTTGCCTTGAAGTTGAGCTAAATTAGCACGCACAGGCTCACCGCTAAGCTGATTAGGTCCCTAATTTCACTAAAATGCATTGTATTCCTTATTAATGATGTGATTGTGAAGTGCAGGCTAGCCTGGGTGGTGGACTAATGGGGGATCGGGAGGTAGGCAGTTGGTGCATGAGGGTTGATAGACATGTGGTGGGTGTAAATGGAGTTGTGTGTGTGTGACCTTTGGCTTTCAAGATAAAAAGATTGGCTTTGGATTGTTTTAAGCCTCAAAGAAGAAATCCAACATTAAACAGGGTGTGATTTTGGACGGTTGGATGTCTTGTTGATATTGGTTATATTATCTGCTGGATACTGCAGAGGTCAGTTGTTGTTGGCAGGGATATAGGGTGTATTATATTTAAAACAATGCTTCTGAGGGCTTCATGACTGAGAGTTGTCACTTTCCCACCATTTCAAATATCCGTATTCTCGGCATGCTTTCACCCTTTCTTCTCTGACTCCATATGTGATATTCATGACCAGTCAGTGAGCACATTATCTGACATCTGTGAAACACACCTAGAAAACCAGCGGAGATCGAGAGTGTCCTGAAAATGTGTGAACGATTTGGCCCCTTCATAAAAGAGGCCCATTTCTTTTTTCATGTCCTACCCCATGGAGTGCTTTCCCCTAATACTCCCTCTTTCTTTTTTGCTTCTTTTTTTTTCATTTTCTTTCCCTTTGTTCATTTGAGGCCCAACACCAGAAATGATTGCTTTACTATATTACATAACACATCTACAAATCATCAAAACAAAGATACATTTAAATGTTTGTGACCTTCCATTTACATCTTATGAGCAAGACAGCCTAGTACTGCATCCTATTGTAAAGTACTTGTTGTTAGACAATTAGTGACTTCCTGTCTTAGAATAATTGATGCCCTGAGGTCACATCCTGTCTTTCAGACACGCAGGTTGGCCTGCATGGCTGGAGGGCATGTGTGTGCAGAGGGAGGAGATGTAGTTGAGGGGTTGAGCATTATTCTCACCTGCTCTAAAGTAGAGCCACACTTGAGAGTGAGATCAAATGAGTGGAGAAAGGTGGGAGACAAGAGGGAACTCTTGTTTCCAGTCCAAGGGTCAGTGGACATATCATATCACCTTTAAACCTCAGTAATTTCACCTGCTCCTAGATTACATCTGGCCACTTTCAAAGTAAAAAAACTAATACAAGTTCAAATAAATGTGTAATTCATTACTTTATGTCCATGTGTATGTGACAAAAACTAACTGCGAGTATATAATATATCTTTTATTTTTAATATTATTATGAAATATTAAATGATTGAATGGACACAGAGAAATGAGGGCTAGTAACCTGATACATTTGGTGATGTTTTAACCTGATCATATTGTTATCCCCTTGAATAGTTGGAGGAGCTGATGGGGGCTTTAGAGAAGACACGTCAGGAGCTTGATGCCACCAAGCTGCATCTGTCCTCCACCCAGCAGTCCCTGCATGAGAGAGACGGGCACCTCAACAGTCTTCGCCATGAGCGACGGAAACAGCTGGAGGAGATTCTGGAAATGAAGTTAGTCTCAAACTCAGCTATTTTTCTTTATATAAAACATTATATCCACAAAGTATGTATATCTTATTTATTTATTTACTTTATGTTTTCCTTTCAAATTGTAAAAGGTCACATCGGATCACACTCTGTGGAACCTCATGCCATTACTTCTACATTAATAAAATGCATGTCTTACATCAGTTAAAAAAAGACTTTACTACTGCAGTATTATTTATTATTTAAACTGCATGTATATTGGCAGACAAAGCATGATGTGTAATGCAGAGTTGCTGGTAACTGCAGTAAGATAAACAGTCAGAAAAAGAAAAAAAACACAAGTGCTTTTGGTAGTGACTACACACCCAGTCTATAAAAGTATATGATGAAGGGTTTTTTATTAACATTGGCGCAGTTCGCTCAGTGCTTCATGCGTGCATTTCCATCATCCTGCACAGCAGCTTGTTTGCTGCAGCAGAAACCTGTGTCTAATACTGTATTAGGCCCTTTTCTACGCTCACCTGTTCACATGTGCATCTCTCCACAAGAGTGTTATATAGACATCAGTCCTGAGGTGTGTTTTAAAGCAGGATCAGCCGTTGTCTTTAGCTGTCTCGTGAAAAGTTACATTTATTAAGGACAGGTGGTGCAGCCTTAGACAGCAGGCTAGAAAAATGTGTGTTTGGCTGTTTTGTTCATTTGTATGTCTGTGTGTGACAGAGAGAGATTTAGAGAAGGAGGAAAGTTAGCAGGACTGGCTATATTTCCATGTGTGAGTGTGTGTCAGTGCGTTTGTATGAATGTGTGAGTGAAGTTCAGTGATCTGTCAGTGGAGCGGCTACATGTGTGTTTGCTTTGAGCTCTCTGATTGAAGGAGCATGGAGCCACATATCTGGTTGTCATGTGCTGCAGAGAAATGCCTTTAATGTGAGCCACTCTGTACAGTACAAAAGGGAAGGCTGGCACATATGTATTGAAAACACAACTTTTTAAAATTCATTACGCCTCACAAAACCCTCTGATCACACTAACTCGGAAGGAATGTGTGTATGGGCCTACAATACGTATATGTGTACATTGTATGTGCCGGGGACCAAGAAAGTGAGTGCCCTGCCCGTGTATCTGCACATACACACACTTGTGATTCAAACCAACTATATGTCTGTTTCAATTTCCACCATCCAAACATTACATGGGGTTGTTTAGCAGAGGAAATGTATTACATATGAAACAGACTAAATCTGTGCTCCTGGGTATGTACATTATATTAGAAAAATACTCACAGACCTACCATGTGAATGACACTCTACTTTATTGTCACTCTGGTTAAATTCATTTAAAATTATTATTAAAAGGGTGTCTGAGGAAGAAGCTTAGTGTGATGCTTGGTTGACATAAATGGCAACAAAGTAGATGGGATTATTTGCCTTTGTGTTTGAGACTTTGACTGAATGCAAGTCTCCACTGGTAAGAGCTAATGTAGGGGGCACAGGGGGCACGAGTGTGTGTGTGTGTGCGTGTGTGTGTGTGTGTGTGTGTGTGTGTGTGTGTGTGTGTGTGTGTGCGTGTGTGTGTGTGTGTGGTCTTTTGTCGCTTTGAACCTGTATGTGTCTGTGTGTAAGAATAGGTCAGAGGCAAGGGTTTGGGGTCACTGATGATGAGGATTAAAGGACTGTTGAATTGCGAGGGGCGAAGCTTCGTGAGACTGACTTACATCTGTACAAGCCACAAAGATACGCATGCAGAATGTACACACAACCTCAGTGGAACTCACATATAATCACTCACGTATGTAGACATGCACACACTCACACAAACTTTGGCTTTTTGCTTTAAAAGGGGCCGTATTCCCACAGCACAGCTCTGGTCCAAGTTAGCACAGGGAAAACTAAACAGGAAAGATAAGGCAGAGAAAGGAGAGGTAACAAGAGAGAGAGAGGGAGTTAGAGTGAAGGCAAAAAAAGAAGTAGACAGAAAGAGAGAATGAGAGGGAGGGGAGGATGGAATGGAGGGGCTACACAAACTGAAGTATTTCAAATCTTAGAAATCATGAGAGAAGTTTGATTGCTTGCCAAGTTTCTCCTTCTCCCCGCTGTAATGTGGCATTTGTCAAGAAGACCAGCTGAAGCAAACCATGTGAGGCACGTTCCCCAATGAAATGGGGAGCTCTCTGTGTGTGTTGTTTAATGTGCGTGTGTGTGTATAAGCCAGGGAGAGAGAGCAGACTCTTTGCTTTTCAACACTGTTAATGAAAGAGACAAGAGGGGAAAAAATCATTTTCAATATCCTCTCATTGCATGCTGGGATTCCTAGCTTGGGTTGTGTGTGTGTGTGTGTGTGTGTGCGTGTGTCTGTGTGTGTGTGTGTGTGTGTGTGTGTGTGTGTGTGTGTGTGTGTGTGTGTGCGTGTGTCTGTGTGTGTGTGTGTGTGTGTGTGTGTGTGTGTATATGTGGCTGCATGTGTGTGTTTGTGATGAGACAGAGAGAGATGGAGAGTGCCTATTTTATATATGCCTTTTCAGATATGGAGCTGAATGCTTGATGTAGAAGGAGCGGTGCGGGTCTGCTCTATCACCCCACACCAGATTGAGTTTCCAACATACTGTACAGTACTCAAACACACACACACACACACACACACACACACACACACACACACACACACACACACACACACACGCACACACACACACACACACACAACACACACACACACACACACACACGCACACACACACACACACACACACACACGCACACACGCACACACACTCATACTAACACAGATGGCCTCTGGAGAAGCTAGCCATTAAATGAGTCTCGGGTCACGAGGTGTAGGTGCACAATAGAGAAATGATGTGTTTGGACATTTTGAATAGCTAGTCATTGAGATGTTTCCATAGTCTGAATTGGATAATACTATATGCCACAACATTGCAGTGGCTTACTCAACCTGATCCTCCTGTAGACACTGGGAATGGAGCTGATATTATCTCTGTTTACATTTTAGTGATGGCAAATGCTGATAGAGTTAAGAAAAAAGGTAGCGGCAGCTTTGAGGCATGCACATAAAGAGATGCAGAGTTGACACAGTGGACATTTTTAGAGGTAGAGTGGGGGGGGGGTTGACCATTTGAGAGATGGAGGGGGAAATTGTGCAAACATCAGTAGAGAGACTCTGCAAGACAGTAAACCAAAGAAAAGAGCGTAGTCGAAGCAGGGACTTAGGGAGGAAAGAGTACATGATAGAATGAGAGAGTGATTGATAATGGGGGTGATGGATAGAGGAAGGGAGGAGGAGAATGATGGAGGAAGTGGTGGAAGAAAGAACAGGGAAATGATTGAGGAAAGCTGGAGCAGAGTCTGTAGAGCTAGAGAGAGAGAGAAGAATGACTAAACACAACATGTATCAGCAAACACCTGCACCACATCCACCTGTTGATTCACATTTGTTCACATAGGAAAGCCTTAATGGATGTGCCAGAGATTGAAAATAGAAATGTATTCAGAGCACAAATCATGCTGCGTTGGAAGATTTGAGAACGATGTAATGGAAAAATAAATGTTGAAGACATGCTGAGGGCTTTTTTTCTTCCTCTTCTTTTATTATGTTAAATTTCACTACTTTAACCAAACCAAATGTTGGAACAAAATACCTCATAAAATAAAACTAATCCCTCAGTGTAATACTAAAGCAGGAGCTCTATCAATTATACACTCTTATGTCTTGCATGTTTTGCTGAACAGTTAGTCATAGAAAATCCTGCGTTTCATGTGTTCACACTTTCTTTCGCCAGAGATTTGGACATTTGCTCAACATGTGTGGACTATTTGGATATAATCATACCCTTTGTGTCATACGGCAAAAGCTAAATATCGGCTATATAATGCTTACATGTTTTTATCATTACTCATAACTCAGCCTACAAACTTAAATGAGCTATTCTTCACGGTGCAAATGTTATAACCCATGACCTGTAACCCTTAAATTCAATTCTGTCCGTGAAGTGTGTTCATGTATCCGTTTGTTGGCTAGTTACAGTAATCCATGGCATAATGAAGCTTAGAGCGGCAGCGACGTTATGACTTTCAAATCCCAAATGTAGACATCGTGTCTGCACAGTGCCATTGCCATGGTTACATTGACTAAACACACAGAAAGACCAGCTGTACTGGCAAGGTCATGTCCCTGCTCGCTGATCTCTCTGAGGGGCCTGAGCACACACACCAGCAGATATAAACGCATATACGGCATGTGCACTCACACACACATCATTGGAAGACATTTCACCCCAAAAAAGTATATTTACACATTCATCTATTCAACCGAGCAGCATTGCAGCATTGCATTCACCCATTTTTTTAAACGACACTCACATATACGGCGAAATCTGCAGACAGGTATGGTGTTACAGTGCCATTGTTGTGATAAGTAATGATGAGACATAGAGGGTAGGTGCAGTGTGTGAATGGGATTCTCTGTATTGCAGTGATGAGGAGAGGCTGACCACACATCACCTTCCTCTCTTGCCGAGCAAGTTTGTATGTGTGTCGCCTCGTGGGAACTTTGGGCAATTCATCATGTCTGTCTGTGCTCCCGTGCCCTCTGACACGCGTATTTACCTTCGACATGTGTGTCGGCTGTCGGGCCTGTAGGTGTGTTATTATGTCAGGGCCTAGGCATGCTACACCCTTTTGTCAATGGAGGGCTTCATCACATGGAAATCCCTGCTTCTAAGTCCTTGTTCAGTACAGTGAGATAATGACAGTCTACCTGGCAGGGCTTAACACAATCTGTTAAGAGCGGTAGCTTACATTGAAAATATTAGTCACGTTATATTTTAAGTCATTAAGACACTATCCGGTTATACTTCAACTTAATGATGAAAATATGTTAAAGGTAGTTACCACTGGTGGGAACCAAAGCAAACAATTGGTTGCCAATTTTTCATAAAGGTTGCGATTGGTATCCAAGCAACTCCTGTCAAGCCCTGTCTGGGTCCCATGAAATAAGCTTTAAGCAGGGAGAAAGTGTGCGTAGTATAGCCAGATTTGGAATTGTGCATTGCACCGTTCAGCCGTTCAGCTCACGCAATTGAAGGTTAGGTGCCAAACTTTTTTGACCCATTTTTCCCAGACCATGTTTTTCATTTGGACTGCAATTTGCAAACGTCATACCTTGAGCTCACTTCTCTCAGGGTTTGGGCTGTTCTAGCATAAATTATGGTTATTTTCTATCACTTCTTATTAATATTTGACTGGTGCATTTATCCGCATAGTATTTTGGCAAGCATTTAACCGCCCAGTACCTATGAATTGGAGGTTTTTTTCTCCTGTACGTTATTTAAACCCTTGAGTTCTTTTTCAAATGACACTCTGTTTGCCTGCTGTATGGATACTGCTGTGTTGCTGCTGACATAGCAGAGAGGATTTGGGAGCCATGTAATGGCCAAGGTGAAGTGGCATTGTCTCCTAAAGTCAGTGTGAGTGACTACAGGCTAGAGCTGTCTTATGAAGCTGATGTTGAACTGAAAGATGAGTTTATGCTCGGAGGACACTGGTGAATAGAATAAAGAGGATAGTATGTGTACTGTATGTGTGTTTGGTTAAGCTGATAGACAGCAATAGAAGAGTCTTTCCAGAGACAGAAAGAACGTCTTGTCTTAATCTGAAGACTGACATATGAAGATGTGACGACTGTGTCACACAAAAACAAAAATAATGCAATGATTGACAACTAAAAAGGAAAATAGTGAGGCCAAGTCAAGGAGGGAATATCTTGCATATGGAAACTGCTTTCCCCTTTGTCCTACGGGAGTTTGCACCACTACAGTAAAATCATTCTTCCATAGTCTCTTCTTACTCTTTTAACCGTGACCTCCTTAACTTCCTCTTAGTATTAAATGCTCGCTCTCCCTCTCCTTGTCTGTTTTCTCTCTTGTTCTATCTCTAGACGGGTGGAAGAAAGCCTGGAATTTATCACATCGTACCTAATAATTACTATCACAGGAAATGGTCCTGAGGAAATAGGTGCACCAGCTCCGCTAATTAGTGGTCAGTCGCAAACACACATGCACATACCTGCACGCAACACACACACATACACACAGCTAATTAGTGTCATTTGGCTGGGGTAGAAGTCTCGAGAAAGCCCAATCCTGATTGGCCTCAGGGAGACTAGAGCCCGCAAGTTTGAATACATCTCAAGACTAATTGAATGGAAGTTGTTTTGTGTACGGGTGTTTGCTTGTCGTAGATTTTAAGAGTGTTCATGAGTGGGCAATTGATTAGGTGCGCCCTGCGGCCATAAAGAGGCAGCCCGGGACACAGGAGCCAGAGGTGACCAGTGAAGGCCTCTTAATGACGGTCCTGCCCTCAGGGGTCACTATAGGAATGAGGAGAGAGAAGGGGAGGTCAAGGGAGGAGGTGTTGTCAATGCAAAGATAGATTTTGTCATGAAAGTAAAGCAATTTGGAATTCAAATATACATATTCATATATAAATATTTATGTGCACATGGATATATTGATAGCAGCAGAGATGAAGCACACAGAGTTAACTAAAAGCCCGAAATGGTTGCAGCAGCAAGTGATTTAGAAAAAAAAAAACTGCTGGGTTATTTTAAGTGCAGCCAGTAATATGTTGTTGGATGTGCTGCATTGTAAAACAGTGGCCTAGTGAAAAGCTCTCTTGGTTTACCATTATGGGCACATGAAATGGTGGTATACCCCACACAAGTGGAGTCAATGGGGATTACTGGCATATATTCTCACACTGTAAACACCTCCAAGCCTCTGTGGTTGGCACACACACCTGAGTTGCTGGCTCCTGGTTTTCTCTCTGTTGCTTTTCTGGCTACGTCTGTCCCGTCTGGTCTTTATCTGGGTATACAGTAAGTAGGTCTCTCTGTCTGTGTTTTGCCTCTCACTCTTTGATTATTTTGTACCTTTTACAGATCAATAAAAAAAGCCTTAATGGCAGAATCATTCGAGCTCTCACCGTGCTCTCAGTTTCACTTCTATACTTGTTCTTCAATCAGAGTAACATATTGTTACATAAAGTCCTCAGTAAGGACTTTCTGACTCTTTTTAAGTTTGACTGGAGTTTTATTGGCTCTGCACATCTCTCAGTCTTGCTGAGATGGTTTCCAGGAGGTTTTAATAGAAAACAATAGAGGAACGGACCATTTCTCAGCACAGGGCTGCACAACAGTCAGCACACACCACAGCAGCCCCTGGCACTTCTGGATTGTGTGTGTCTGATCTGGTTAATTCAGGGATGTAGACCCAAACTGTAATTATCATTATGTACTTCTCGGCAGTGGCAGGAAACAGCCCAAGCAAGTTTGGATGAGCATGTGTATCCTCACTAATGCGCAATGAATGTGTTTGTGTGCAAGTAAGATCAACATGTGCGTACATGAATTTGTGTGTGTGTGTGTGTGTGCGTGCATGTGTGCACATCGAAGCAATGATGTGAAGAGCATGAGAGCTATTAGCAGTGAAAGATAAGCAGATTGTGCCAGTGGCTGTTTGATGATTTTTCCTGCTCTTGTCTTGGCCCTGCTCTCGTTCATTTGGTCCCTGCTAAATGGAGACATATTGGAAACATAACTGTTTTCTTCGGTGCTGGTGGGTACTATCCAGAGTTTAGGACTATAAAGGAGGAAAGAAAAAGAAATAAAAAAGCGGGGAATAAAAGGAAAGGAAAAGAGAAGGGTGAATAGAGAATAAGAAGAAATAAAATTGGTAGAGAAAGTATGGGTCACTGGGGTTAAGCTTACTGCTAGGATTTGATATGTCGTAAAAATAAAAACTACAGTTTTCTTATTTGTTTGTGGAGAGAAATTACCGTTCACAAGCATCACAGACACTGTAAAGTTTCACAACTCGGCAATAAAACATTTGTCTCTTTTTTACGACATTGGAGTTGATGTCCATTAAAAACAAAGCAAAACCCACTGAAAAGAGCGGAAGAGAGAAAAAACACACTGAACTAAAACCCAAAGTTTATTTGGCGTGAGCGTGACGTCTATTCAAGATGGCAACCGCAGTTTCATCTGTGTAGTCCTTCATCTTTAAAGCTCCCATCAATAAGACAGAAAAGGCCTTTATGTGGGCGGGCAGACTGCGCAGAGACAGGACTGGTCACCACTAAACAAACAACACAGGATTCATGCAGAGACAAGAATGGCTAGAGGGAGTGTGAGCAAAGACAATGGCATGAATATCAGGCCATAGACGAAATCCAATATAGACAGTGTATGCATGATTGAGAATGTGACCATTCATGAACGTCTTGATATTAAGTTATGCGTGTTTATGTCTTGAATAATTTACATCAAGATCAGAAAACTGAGGAAATAGGTTGTGTCATTTCAGAATATAATATTCAAAGCATAACAAGACTGTATGTCTACACTGACATTACTGTAACCAAAACCCCAGTGAATATTTTATCCGTTATTATGGAGTGTAAAGCATTTGGATAAAGGATGAGGTTGACATTACTGTTACAGAGGTTGTGGTGGTGTGTTTCCTTTCATTTCCCTCTGTGTTTAGGCTGAACCTGAAGCACCCAATGACGCATTTTGAAACAGAATACACACTTTTTCACAATTCAGTAAACTGTAATGCAGTGTGCGTCATTCGTGCAAAGCAGGAATCGCCTGAGCTTACTCTTTCAGTAGCAACTGTTTCTACCAATAGATAATAGATGTTTTGTTTCAAATCTGTATTGGTTATGATTTCAAAAAGCAGTCCTTGTAACCTCTTTTCCCACATTATCTATCAATAAATGTTTACCTTTTCTACAGTATAAAATGTGTATAAAATGAAAGCTTTGGGCTAAGGCTTCCTACAAATATCCAATAAGGATGTTTTTCTAAACAAATTTGAAACAGATATTGTACACCTGATAAATTATCAGGTGAAATCTTTCCACATAATGAAGGTCTTTCAAACTATCCAATTGATTTATTGATAGCATTAAAATACCCAATATGTATTACTTTTCTTTTCTTTTCCTCATTTCCTTGTGTATGTAAAATGAAGAACCAAATAATCCTGCTAACAACATATGGTACACCTAGCTAAGAAATAACTAGACCTTTAGTATATTTCTTAAACTTGCATAAAGTAACACATTATATGATTTCAATTAAAATATTTTAAAGTAAAATCCCTTTTTTTTTACTCTGTTGCACCCTCCCTCTGTCACACACACACACATGCACTCACCATAGCGTTCCCTGACATATCTGACATGTCTCTGATCCACTCAAGTCACAGGTCTCTGGGTTAAGCATTTACTGAAATCAAATGTGTGTGTTTAGCCTTGGGTTACACACTCGATTGAATTAGAGAAAAGGTACGCACGCACAAAGTTACTCACACACACGGTCACACACAGCCTCACAGGGACACAGATCTCTATTAAGTTAAAAAAAAAAGCTGAGTGTCTTCTTCCATTGCAAGGGCTTTTATGTGATAAGATCGGCTTGAGGTGCTCTCCTATGCAGGATTCCTGAGCACATCAAACAACAGTAAACCACATCACAGAGGCAGGAAGAGCTCAGCTCCATTAGCCAGCCCATAAAGAACATGTGTATGTGTAACAGGAGAGCTACGCAAGCCACTACAAAAGGTTTACACACATAGGACAAACATACAGAGGTATGCAGTCCCCTGTCATACTCTCAAATTGGTGTGCTTTTGCTCATACGTGCTCTTACACTTACACCACACACATTACTGTGCATGGTGTAAGTGGGCAACAAAGACTGTCATTGTTTATAGTTCTTGTAAAGACACACACACACACACACACACACACACCGCACACACAACTGGGTCTGAACTTTAAAGTAATGTTCAGATTTTTTTTAAAGTGGCACAAGAGCAGGAATGGAATAATGGCTTTGTGACATGAAAAAACAGGAATTCAGGAATCTGTTTGGTGGCCAGATGGCAATCGTTAGCTTTATTAGTACACAACTGGTACAGACATACCCCCAGCACACACACACACACACACACACACACACACACAACCCCACACACACCACACAGCACACACACACACACACACACTGAACGAACACACACACACACACACACACACACACACCACACACACACACGCCTCTACTCACTCACTCATCACTCACACACCACACACACACACACACACTCTCACGACCACACACACACACACACACACACCCACACAAACTCTCTCCTTACAACTACAGCACTGCTTCATCTCTCCATCCTGTCCTTTTTCCCTTTTTGCAGAAAAGTGACGTCTCTCTTATGAGGTGTTAAGTGACAAAAGGCCAAAGAGACACCCAAATACGGCAAAAGAGAACCAGGAAGACAAAGAAAAGAGGAAGGGCTTTTCAGGGGGTAGAAGGGAGAATGCAGTTGACCCAGATTGAATTTACCAGTTTTTTCTTACATTGATTTGAAACAGATCTTCACCATGTCTGCTGTCCAAGCCACAGACAGTGAGATATCACCCTCTACTCTCGGCTTCGGAACGATTCAAAATGGATGTCCATCACTCACTATGACTGGCCTTACTCTGCTATGACAGGATGTCTTAATCATCTACCGTGCAGATGTGAGTTAAAACGCAAGATGAAAAATGTATAAATTGCATGTTTTAAACTGCATCAAACAATAGCAGGAAGAGTAAGTGGGTGTCGTAAAATGTGGACTGCGTCAAATGTAGTCCAATGACAGAAGGAAATGGAGACACAGGGCCCACCCTGCTCTCTGCTAAACCATCGTAATATGAAATAATCCAGTGGATTAGGCCGACTGCTAGCATTACAGGCATTCTCGTGCCAGTCAGCAAAGTTCTGCCCACCGAGGTTAACATTTAATCCTGAAGATGACATACACAGAAACAGTTTTATTGCCGCTGATGCCACACAGGGTACCAGCGCAGAGTGAGCATGCAAATGTTTCTGGGAACGATATGTGAAAGAGTGTGTGTTGTGGATGGAGGCTCATGGTAGCGCTATCCTTGTGTGGTAGAGGAGAAAGGGACTGGTGCATGGGGAGGGGGAAACAGGGGGTGTTCAGAGAGGAGTTATGCACTATGGCAGGCCCTAATTGCTTGCGGCTCCCGTTGTGTGTTTGGCTTTGTTTGAGCATGTCCAATACAACTAGTCATAGGGGAGCCTCTGCCAGAGCAAACACACAAACACAGTGCTGAACCATGGAGAAGGCTTTTATGGTGTTGGAGACTTCAGTAACATGACACCTAGGGCAAACACTGAGCAATAAAGCAATTGTGGCCCATTGTTTAGGTCCTCCTGGCATGGTGTGTTTGTCGGACATGGAGTGTCTCAGTTTCCTGACATCAGTGTCACTTTGGGAGCTCAGTGCACAATAAACACACTTGCACGCACATACACACACACACACAAAAAAGGTACACATACAGTATAAACACTTAATGAATTCATGCACATACACACATAAACACAAGCACGCCACAATGTAGACATCTCAACATGTCAGTCTCAATGTGTTTCGTGCCAGTGTTTCGCCCAACTTCTAAGCAGCTTCATGGTATTTCTGATTGCATGACTGCAGATAAAAGAGCTATAAACAATTCGTTTTTGCTTGCTAACTTTATTCCTCACACGCTCTTCACCTCCTTTTAAAGTTGATGTTCTGTGACGGACACATTTTTGTGCCAAAGTGTTTGTACGTGTATCTGTAGGCTTCCCAGCAGAGTCTATTTTTAATTCTCTTTAGCTCTGAGGTGGTCTCCAGCCCATCCTCAGCACGGCAAATGAGAGCTGTTTGTCAATGCGCAGCATGTCATCACAGTGTAGCTGTAAAAAGGGCCCAGTATTTTTCAGTTGTAAGTCGTGCAAACTTTTTCTCTAGAGTATTTTTCCCCTCATGGCTGTGTGCCACTTTCTCTGTAATTATTTCTTCCTGTATTATCTTTGCATGTTTCAACTTCAAAGTCCAGGAAACCAAAAATACACACCTGTATTCTCTCTGCTGTAACAGTGGCGGGAGACCTCACAACTCTGAAACAGACACCATGTTAACAATATTTACATTTCAGCTAAACAAATCTACACATGCACACAGTCACAGCAGGAGCCATAGCAGGCCCAGGTCTGTGTCTTTACGGTATAATTTGATTTAGCATCGTTTAGCACTCAGAGAGAATGATTAGACATTTTGTATATAACCAATTGTTTGAATTAAGTATGCGGCCAGCAGCTTTATAGCTTGCTCTGTAGGTCGGTCTACAAACATTTCCCACCTTAAAGCAGCCAAAGCTTTCGCTATAGGAAGCTTTCATTTGTCATGGACTTCAAATGTTGGTAAGGTTGCGTGTGTGTGAATGCATGCATGTGAATGGTTTCAGTTATTACAAATTTGCGCTTTAAAGTGAATATGAAGATCGATCAATCAATCACTTAAAGGCACATTAAGAAGAAGCTTTCACATTGCTTGTACTTGAGCATAAACTTGTATTATTTCTGCCTTGATAAGTGGTTTTAGGACTTTACAGAACTTCACATTACGTTTTGTTGTTCTGAAAACTGACATGATAGTGCTTTTCTGCACACAAATTGGTGAGTAAATAATAAATACTAATTGATATTCACACCAGAAATTGGAAATGTGTCTTTAATTCCATTTCAGTTTGACCTCAAATGTGTTGTAAAGACAAGCCCAACTTGCTTTTCTAACAGCTGCTAGGCTCCTGCTGTCTTCTGGACATTAGTCACAAATAGTCCTTATTTCCATTAACTAATTAAACTCTTTTACAATGTGATGTGTTAGTTGTAAATCAGTATGATCATCTGGAGGTAACTGGTTCAATCTGGGACACATGCCACAAGCAAATTAAGATGAAGTCTTCTCATTCACATGTGGGGTATACCTGATGAAGAGAAAAGCAATTTAAGGATAGGCGAAAAATGCAAGTGCATCGTTTTGTTTATGGAAGTCTCTGAAAAAGTAAAGTTACATTCGCAACTCATTTAGTAAATGATCTCACCCTCACCCGCAACTCTCCGACGTCAGTGGAGCACATTGACGTCGTTACACGGAACAGCACATCGTAATACTCTTTACTGCCTTGTCACAGCAAACAACACACACACACAACACACCACACCACACAACAAACAACACACTCAAACACCACACTCACTCACACACCCCACACACACCACACACACACACACACACACACACACACACACACTCACACACACACACACACCACTCACCCACCACACAACCACACACACACACCACCACACCTCCTCACACTCACACACACACACACCACACACACACACACACACCACCACACACACACAACACACACCCACACCACACACTCACTACGCACTCACATCACTCTCACCACACCACACACTCATCTCACTCACTCTCACACCACCACCAACACACACACCACAACACACACACACACACACACACACACACACACACACACACACACACACACACACACACTCACTCACTCACTCTCACACACACACACACGCACACACACACATTTATGCAAACCTCTTAAGGAGCCTGGTGTATATTTAACATTACAACAACCCTAATTTCCTACTAAAACTCTAAGAAACAAATTAAAGTGACCACAGATACAATGACCATTTAAGATTTCAGAAAAGCAAGAAAAAACAAACAAAAAGATTCCCACACATACACACACTCCTACATGTAACCATATCCAGCAAAAGGACTGAGTGCAAGCCATTGTTAAAATAACCGTGATGTAATCTACCAAGGGAGCTGTCTCGGCTGTGTCTGTGTGTGTTATCTAACTGGAGATCAGTGGGTCTGTCAGCAGCATCTGACTGCAAACTACCGCTGGTCTCTTTATTAAAAAGCAGACGTATGCTGGAATCCATGCACAGGTGTTAGGGTCGGCCAGTGCAGTATGTGTTTATCTGTGTACGTTTTCTGTGGATCAGTTAAATTAGGTTTATGAGAAAAAGCAGACAAAACATAATGAAGGCGAAAGGAAACTGGATTCCAATAAGATGACCTGAGGCAAGGAGTTAAAAGGTATAAGAGTGAGTGTACTTTTGACTGTAGAGATTACAAGGCACACTTCTGCTGTTTCATGCTTACCTGCTCGTGCATGTGCCCGTGCATTTGCAGCTTCAATTTTCATACCCTTGTAAAAATGTTAAACACACGCATTCAAATCTTTAACGAACAAGAAGAGCCATTATAACAAGAGCACGAGTAGATAAATAATGTGTCTTCTTCACACGGAACGTATTCACAACCTGTGTACTTTAAAGTTGGGTATGTCTCTATTGGGAATTCACAACGACTGACGAACAAGCGAGTGCAATGACACAACAGGCTCCATGTACCAGAGGCGAGATCTGTCTACACTAGCTTCAACGTACAAATTACCCAGATTATAGAGCGGTGTGGTCGTATATGTCTGTGTGTGCGTGTGTGCATGTGGTGTTCATGTGAGTGTTCTTGCATATCTTAGTGTCTGCTGTGTGCTTGTACTGATACACCTCGACACAAGTGTATCTGTCGTGTGTTTGTTTGCTTCAAAATGTGTGCATTCCTGTGCGTATTGACAGGTAAATAATAGTGAGATTTATTTTTACTTTTTATATTTCTTTATCAGAAGGCCAGGTAGTAATCATGTTACTCTTTGATCCCATGATCCTCACGGATCTGTTTAAATATACAGCAGACCTGTCCAGACCTGGCAACAGCTCCTCTAATCAGCAACCTCACCCAGCCTGCTGTGTGTGCATGTGTCTGTGTGTTTGTGTGTGTGTGTGTGTGTGTGTGTGTGTGTGTGTGTGTGTGTGTGTGTGTGTGTGTGTGTGTGTGTGTGTGTGTGTGTGTGTGTGTGTGTGTGTGTGTGTGTATCCCTCTCTGTCTGTCTCTCTCATAATTTCTTGCTTTGTGTATATTTACATGTTCCCACTTACACACTTTAAAGCTGGGCTAATGAAGTCTGTATAGTTAGTATGTGGTCGGAGTGTGTTTGTGTAGCAGACTGTAAAGGAACCATGTGGTTCCTGCTGCTTCGACACAAAGCAGAGCAGTTTGAGTCCTTTTGGTTTTACTTCCATTTTATTATCCCTTATTAAAAGAAAACCAAATTAACCAAGGTTGAATTCAGAGGATTGATAATTATTAGCAGATGTGTGTGCATGTGTGTGTGCTTAATTTATGGGCTAATCTACGTACAGGCTGCTTTGAAGTTGCAAGTGATACTGCATTAAATGTGTGTTTACATACATATTGTATTGTACTGTGAGATATACTGTATGTTGCAGTAATTGGGAATAAGACATTTAAAAAGAATGTTTTACTTAGAAAATAAGTCTGTCCCAAACAACATTTGGTTCCGGTTTCCTTCTGTGAAAGTAATGGAGCTCTCTATGGGAGGATATTGTGGGTATTGTAGTTCTCTCTTGGTTTGCAGCTTTTATAATAGTTGAGCTCGTGAGGCTGTGATTGGAAAAAACTGTGATTGGTTGATGGAGTGTGGGGTGAATGTTAGTGTGACCCTGTGTGTCCTTTACACACTGACGGGAAATCCACTGGTCAAAGCTCCAAGGAAAGCTATAATTCTTAGAGTATTACAGGCCAATAGAGAGTGCACACATCTCTCTCACACGCACGTTCACACACACACACTCGACTTGCATAGAGTAAAGTCCTAGCTGTGCTGTAGTAACCACATTAATTGGCTTGTGTAATTGTCTGGCAAAGCATTGTGGGAAACAGCCCATACAGATCTGTCCCTTCACCTCAAACCACTTTTTAAACATGGACTCCCCTCGTCATGACAGTGCTATCCAGGAAATTGCTGAACATGTGTGTGTGTGTGTGTGTGTGTGTGTGTGTGTGTGTGTGTGTGTGTGTGTGTGTGTGTGTGTGTGTGTGTGTGTGTGTGTGTGTGTGTGTGTGTGTGTGTGTGTGTGTGTGTTGTGTGTGTGTGTGTGTGTGTGGTGTGTGTGTGTGTGTGTGTGTGTGCTATTCTCTGATCACCCGTATGTGTGTGTCTCTATGGCTCCTTTAAGGGAAGTGAGTGTGGTGGCCTCCCATTCCACCGCATGTCGGCTGTGGTTCAGCTGTGGTCCACCGCCAGGCCCTACATTTGGAACACAGAGAAAATACACCAGGGGTACTTGCTCCCACTGTTTTCTGGACCCGTCTTTCATCGGTTTGTGTGTGTATTTCGGTTACACATTTGTGTGAGCGTACTTGTGTAATAGTGCGCCACAATGTTGTACTCTCTGCCCTTGATATTTTAAGGTTTTTTTGGCCCCTCTTCATGAGTGTGCGCTATATTTCCAGGAGGCAGTTAGATGACCGGAGTGAGAGAACCCGTACAGAGGACAGGAAAGGCAGAAGGAATGAGGAGAGAGGAAAGCAAGGCGGGTAATTGAAGGGTTCAGGGTAATACTTAGGCCAAGGATGGCTGTTTCAACGTGTTTGCATAACCTCCTTGAACTTAATATTTAGCCCCACTCAGGAGTGAGTATAGGGCACAACAGAGCCAAATAGAAAATGTAAGAGGTAGAGAGAAGTCAATTGATAGAGAGGTCCAAGTCCAAGGCGGAGGTGATGCCATTCTCTCCTCCGATGAGTGGCTCCTCTCTTTGATTATCGGAAAGAAAGGGAGGGGTGAAGGAGTGATGGAATGAAGATGGAGAGAGAAATAGGCTTCCTGTTCAAGAGCCTGTGATAAACTGTGTTTGACAGAGGGTTATTTTAACATGGTGCATTACACAGGACAATACAGAAGACCTCTATTTCAAATGACGCAATGCAGAAGGTGTCCTCTTGGTATTTTCAGTTTACATTACTAACTGTTTAGAGCACAGACTTTACTGAAGCTCCTCTGAACCTAGTACAAAAAAGAGGTTAATAAATAGAAAATACATTTTCTATCTAATGACCGAAATGATTAATAATCAACTAGTATTCTTCAATAATAATAATCAATTAATCACACTTTTTAGATTAAAGGATTTGTTTTTTCACTTTTGAATTGAATTATTTACATTTTTGGAGGGTTGGACAAACATGAAGGACTATTCAGATACATTGCAGCAAAACTAGAATGTTTTCTAGGGACTAAATGATTAAACAATAATAAACATAATTGTGCTTTCCTATTTTCAACAAACATCATATACTTTTTATATAATATGACCTCAACAAAACAACCCTTCCTGTGTCCCCTATTGTATAGTTTAATTTTTTTAAGTAAAATAATGGCTGGGGGTCGATCAGAGACGGACAAGACAGGGGGGTGGCATAACTCATCAATGTTTAGACTGAAGCCTTGGTGCTCTTTCTTAACACGCTGCATACGTGTGTATCTATCTCCCTGTCCTCTCGTGTATGTGTGTGTGTGTGTTCTTACAGTAGTGTGACTGGAGCAGTGTTTCTCGTTCTGTGACCCTCACCTCTCTCTCAGATGACAGGGAGCTTTAAACAACCCAGCTGCTGTGTGTGTGTGTGTGTGTGTGTGTGTGTGTGTGGTGTGTGTGTGTGTGTGTGTGTGTGTGTGTGTGTGTGTGTGTGTGTGTGTGTGTGTGGTGTGTGTGTGTGTGTGTGTGTGTGTGTGTGTGTGTGTGTGTGTGTGTGTGTGTGTGTGTGTGACCGCAAAGCAGGGGAGCCCTACATGTGTGTGGTACAGTACAGCCCCCTGTCTTGTTTCTTGGGGCCTTGGGGAGACACTGTCAGTCAGCTGGGGGGTGATAAAGACAGAAAACAAACTCTAAGAGAATGGAAAACCCCACTCTGCTATTTGTGGGATCCCTGGAGGTTCAGGGTCAAAGCTCACCTTATTGGTAGAAGCCGTGTAGGAGGGCCTTGTGCCAGACAGCTCGGTAGGCTGACAGAGACTTCGACTAATCCCATTGTGTTTTGCTTGCCTCAAAGTGAAAGACTGAGGTTGGACAGGAAAAGAAAAGTATGGCCACACATGCACTCAAGCAAAAACGGGCACATATGGAGACACCCAAGGTCGTCCTAATGGGAAAGAGCTGACAGTGACATCATAATCATCACTGACATCCCACGAGGCCTTGTTTATTTATCTATCCTGTTTTTACAACAACAGGCCTCTGCCTGACCCCAGAGTCTCAGTAGGTGATGCAATGGAGCAGGAAGTGAGAGAGGACAGCCATCCATCGTGCTGTCAAAGCCAGACAATTAGTTTTAAGCTAAATAAAAAGTTCATTGATTGAATAATCTGGAACACAAGATTCATATTGATTTTCTCATCTTACTCTCTTGGAAAGAAGTACACATTGTCAAAAATGTTAACTATTCCGTCAAAACATATTACATTTAAATCACATCCTTATGTCTTTTAGATAATGTCTTTGCCTTGACAAGATTGTCTTCGTTTTGAGAAAAGTTATAATGCTCCTTTCATCTGATTTGTCTGTATTCATTAAAAACGAATACACACACACACACACACACACACACACACACACACCACACACACACACACACACACACACACACACACACACACACACACACACACACACACACACACACACAGCCACCTGGTCTCTCTCTCAGTTCGTCTCTGTCTGGGTCTCTCTATCTGTCTCCCCCTGTCTCTGGCTGGAATGCAGCGGTGGCCGTCTGGTCCTGCTCATCTCTGGGAGCAGTCGGCCATCTCTCCTCGTCCCTGCTCCCACTCTAAACATTTGGCTAGTTTTGGCAGATTTGTTGATTTTTGTCCCCTCGTATTTTCCCTTTTTGTTGCTGTAAAACTGATACATACTCTTTCAATTAGACCACCCCCCATCCCCCCACTAGTCAGAGCACTAGGGTGGGAGTGGGGTTGAGCAGAGTAAGTGGGATGTATATTTTATTAGTCAAGTGAAAACACACACAACCTGGCCCAGTTCTGGGAGAACCATCTGCTGGCATGGATTTTTCTTGGGAAGCACAGCTCAAGGTTAGCATGTAAAGTTTAGCATTCTTGGTAGACGCTCAGGATTAGCATGTAATCTCTAATATAGCTGCTCAAGAGGAATATTGGAGTTGACATGAATTTCTTTAAACAAGATAGACATGCAAGTTTGATTTGCAGTGAGTACGAATAAACCCTGACTCATCGATTAAAATGAATAATGGCTTAAATCCAGGCAAACATACAGAGGGAAGTTGGTAAAAGGTCCATCTGGCATGTGGCTGGCTTCAGGTTAGCTGCTAAAGGTTAGCATTGAGCTAATCCTGCCTAAGGTAGACAAAACGTGGACCTCCTGTAAATAAATGAACCCGACATTTGGAGTTAAAACACAGATTTACCATCTGAACTGGCTTTGCAGTAAGCTTACTAAATGAACCCAGAGCGTGTGTTTTTTGTTGGAAATAGACATGTTTCCTACCTCCTCAGTTGTAAATAACACAGTGTTCCAAGGCCATAAATAATAATGTCACTCAACCATGCCCCATTCTCATGTCCTCTGCTTGCTCTCACCACAGGCCTCTAGTACCGCTTAGCCAGGGGCCCTCAGCCTTGTGCTGCACCTTCACACACTCACAATCAAGGAACAGCCATAAAAGCAAGTGCAATGTTTCTGCAGAGTCGGACAGTTAAGTGGTGCAAGGGCATGATCAAAAACTAGAAGATTCATAATGGATGTTCTGGGAACACACATTAGTGGGCTCCCCATGTTCTTGCTAACAAAATACATCACACATGCACATGAGGAAATGTACGTACAAATGTGTGCAGGCAAATGCATGCACACATGAACACACTGCACTTAGGGGCAGACAGTATTGATGGTTCCCTCGGGCATCACACGGACGCATCTGTTTCTGTCCCTCTGACTCTCCACACTCATAATTTCAAGTAAGTCATAACACAAATTATAAACACATATCCTTCAACCGTGACGCCTCGGAATAACAACATGGAGTGCGCTGAGCTGATTTAGTGTAGGCAAGGGCTCTTAAATCTTTACCTTTGCTCTTTTCTTCCCTTCCTTCTCTCATTTTCTTCCCTCTTTCCCCCCGCATGCAGCACAGGTGGTAGTCACTCTTGTCAAACACATACTTTTCTTTCTTATCTATTGCCTTCATCTCTTGCCATCTCTTTTTTATATATATTTTCTTGAGCAATTGGTTCTTCCTAACGTCCGCTTTCTTTGAAATTGCTTTGTGCAAATGTATACGTTTGTGTGTTTATGCTTACTCTTGACCCCATCTTAACCCTTTGTCACCCAGAAATCTGTCTGACCTGCCAGTGTCCTGTCTGCACTGTGACATCACAGTCCGTAGACAGCAGCCCCGCCTCCAGCCCCGGTCTTCCCTCCTCATTTTTCATCCCTTTGTTCATAATTGTCTCGTCCCGCCTGACGTTTCCTTACCCTTCACTTATTCCACCTTTTTCATTTCAGTTTTTCTTTCCATATCGTCTCTGCTGACCCCTCTCCCCCCTCCCTCCTTTCCATCTCATCTCTCATCGCATGGTCATGTACTTTAGCCATCCATCTCCCACCTCTGCAGATCCAAATGTCTCAATATGTCCCAGGGACCATGAAGGTTCAATTGGAATCACATGTTGTAGTCGAGCTGAGAATTTCACCCCTTATAAATAAGATGTCAGTCCTGCCTATGCTTTTTCCACAGAGGCTTGCATACCCCCTCTATAATACTACTCTATATCACTAAGTAAATACTATGATATTTACATACATGAATGCACAACTGTTTATGTAAACATTGTGTTTAACTTGTCAGCTAAAATACCGTTATCTCATAGAAAGACTAAAGTAAGAACGATTTTTTAGACCAAATATCCAGCAGTGATTATGGGATTTATTTGTCTTTTTATTGGAGAACCTTATGACTTCTCAGTGCACGGGGTCTGACTTTTATGAAGACTAATTACAAGTTTGTCATGAAAAACCATTTAATTTCTGCCCTTTCAATTCCGAAAGGAAATGGAGATAATCCTCTGTTTGTCCACGACACGCCAAGGCTAAGTTAAGCAGGGAGTGAGACAAGAGGGAGAGAAGGGAGAGGGTTCACCCACTCAAGCTCAAGATCAGCCAGTAGATACAGGGCAAGCATTTGTCTTAGTTTGTGCGTGTGTGTGTTTGTTTGTGTTTGTCTAAAAGATGAACCCTGTCTGCTAGATTCATGTACATTGCAGTGTGGACTAAAACTAAGGTCAAATGGCCACTCAAATTAGATGTGATTAAATACTCCAGTGTGATTCAGGCTCAAAGACTGTAAGTAATACTAATCAGCACACACACATACACACTCAACCACTGATTGAGGATGTGGGAGACAACATTTACAGGCTTGCTTATCATAATAATGCCCCGCTTTTATTGTTTTAGGAAGACATCACTCAGCAGAATCCTGCAGTACCACTAGGAGAGCACCCACAGAGAGACAGCTCTGTAATCGACTGTGTTAATTTAGAGCCTGGAAGTGATTTAGCCTGCACTGATGCATGGCAACCACTTTGGTTTGGGGGTTTAATTTAGTCGGGTTCACAACTGTCTCAGGGTCTATCAATCATTTTCAGTTGGAAAGTTTGTACCTGTGCTAGGGAATGCAGGGGTGATGCAGAACACCTTTCCGTCATAAAAACACAACATACAGTAATTATTGTAGCTTCCTTGTAGAGGTCTGCAATTGCTACAATGCTAAATACAATGATTACATTGTCAGAATGTACAGAGGAGACTTGGCTTTCATGTTAGTTTTTTTTAGCTGCGGTTTGTTACACACTTCATTATTATCTTTTTTTAGTAAGTAATCAAACAGCCACATTGTGTCCGTCATCAATTCAGCAGTTGATGAATGGGAGTGCAACAATCCCTCATGAAGTGACTAAGTGGTGGTCAGAAAAAGATGGATCTTTGTTTGGCTTTTTCAGAGGAGTTCACAGATTAGATAAACCTCCTCTCTAAAACCGGGGTGGGGGTGAGAGCCCCTAACCTTTCACCGCACTCTTTCATCAACCTATTTGACCCTGCACTTAATATCCCCTACTTACATTGTTGAAGTATTCTAAAATAGTTTTCCAGTTAAGTCTGCAGTTATTTATTCTACACTAAGAGTCACATCCTGACTTAGAAGCTTTCAGGTTATGTTAAACAAAATAGATTAGGGAAACATTTGAGACAATATATCCAAAGTTGGAGTTTCCATGTCTAGCAGTGTGTACTAAAGATGGCCCACTGGCGAACAAGTTAAGGCTGTTAACCTGACACATTGTTTATGAACAGTGACACAGTGTGCCACATTCCTTGTCCATATATGTCTCTGTGCATCACCTCTTTAATTTATTTGACACAGCCAAAGATAAAAGAATGTAACATGGATTGCCACTGTGCCATCAAAAATAATGATTTGGGTTTATTAGTCAGGGAAAGTAAGAATGGACTGTTGTTTCATTTGTTGATATATCAGTGGATTTCCTTAACAATAATTGGAGGCATTTTACATTATGAATGGCCAGCTCAAAGAGAATAGTCCTGTAGTCAAAAGCACTTGCTCTGGTTGAATGTAGGTCTGTGTGTCTGTGTGTAGGGTTTTGTGCATGTGTGGGTACGTGTATTCCCATTACACTGAGCATTACAAGGAATAACAGTGGAGGTGTAGAGGGATGAAAAGTGTCACTTTGGCCCTGCTCTGTGATTAATGGTGTGATTAGCTGCTCCGATCCATGTCATAACCCACATGCATGCACGTGCAAATGCATGCACAACATACAAGCACACACAAACACAGAGGCCTTTTAATGGCCCTGAATGGGAGAATCCAGATGCGACGTGCAGATAATTGTACTAAAAACACCAAATGTGGAGTCCCAGGCCGGCAGGACTTTATTCTGAGTTCAGCATGTTTATTTTCTCAATTCAGTTATTTCTGCAGGGACTTAAATCATGGAATAAAAACACTCCGATCCAGGTCAATTTTTAATTGAGTTCAAAGTGTATTTTTCCTCCTCCTCTTACTTTACCCATCACCTCACACAAATCCAAACATTACCTTACCGTGTTGGTTTAATGCCTGTCTAATTTTAAATGTGGTTTCAGAGTCTGGAGTTCAGTCACGTCATTTTATCCAACTTAAAATAGCTTCAGTGCCTACAAACTAGTAAGACAGCTTGAGACTTCTCAGATGGTCATTCAGATAAACTTAGGCTGAAATCTTTTTTACAGGCCATTTTGTTATTTTTCAATCAATCAGTCAATAGCCATAGTACAGCAGTTGTGTGCATCTGGCTTTTTTTGCAAATGTGTTTGTGCTCGTGTGTTTACCAGAGAAGCCGTGTAAAATGTTTGTCACAACACAGGATTTAAAACATCCTGCTTGATGACGATAGTCATCACCAAACTACTCCAAAGGCTTTTACGTCTGTCGTAGGGTTGCGCAAGACGTCTGGTTGTGTGTGTATGATGAAGCCTTGTGGTATGTTTTCTCCCCACCTGTAGACAGTCATTTGTTGCCAACGCACACATGCACGCACACACAGACACAGACACAGACACAGACACACACACACACACACACACACACACACACACACACACACACACACACACACACACACACACACACACACACACACACACACACACACACACACACACACACACACACACACACACACACACACACACACACACACACACACATTGTGGTAACCAGCAGGGACAGAGGAAAGATGTCATATCCTCCTCAGCCTACTCTTTTATACTCCATTACACTATTACATGTCCATGAGTCACTCTGAGGGAACACTAATACAGCACTTAGCAAACCACTTCAAAGATGTCTGCTCATTTTCTGTGGAAGCTCCGTCTGAGTTTAAGAATCTCTGGATTGAGTGGGTTTGCTGTGACATCTGCCTACGGACAAAGGCCCATAGCTGCATATTAAGGTGTATATTTTCTGACCATTAAACACCATTCTACAGTCCTTTTTTGGGGTAAAATACATGTTAACTGTTTCGTTTATCATCAATAACCATACTTTTTTCCTCTTCACTCTATTTCCCCATGTCCCGCTCTCATCCTCTCAGGCAGCAGGCTTTGCTGGCAGCCATCAGTGAGAAGGATGCAAACATCGCCCTGCTTGAGTTATCCTCTTCCAAACGGAAAAAATCTCAGGAGGAAGTGATGGCTCTGAAGAGGGAGAAAGACAGGCTCATGCACCAGCTCAAACAGCAGGTAAATCCACCGCTCGAGACCACCAATATATTTATATATGCATATAAACATTGAATTACATGTACAGTTCCCCTTGTCTAAGAGCTTGATTGGTCTGCACATAAATCAAATGGAGCCTGGCCCTGCGGTCACTGTTTAGGACATGTGAATCAAAGCAGGACTACAAATTCAAACCTGCTGCAGATGATGAAGCCTTACCTGCACTTAAACACTTAAACAGCCTCATGGGCAGACTTTTGAACTGTGAAACCAGGAACAGATAGAGGTAAATTAATTCCTGGTAGTTAACAGAGTGGACTTCCCAGCCTCCAACCACACTTACTGGTGTTCAGTCATCGTAAGCCAAACCAGTGAAGCAGGAGCTGTGACTCTCCTAACAATCATGTTGCAATCAGAGTGATTAGATTTACTCAAGATGCAGGCGTGGGTTGGTATCATTGATGATTCAACGGCGGACCTTTCTGTCTTACATCTTCTGGTCAAACAGACATTATTCCCAGCACACACTCACACACATACTTACGCACCTATTTCCCATGTTGCCCTGGCTCTCAATATGACCAGAGGCTGATGAAGGTATGTGGGTCATTAAGGTCTGGTCAGACCACATCAGTGACTGAGCTAAAGTGAATGCTAACTATAATGAGCCAACAGCAGGGAGTCCGCATATACGGTCTACTGAGTCACGGGGGGCTTCTGGGAAACATGGTGCATTTAAAAGTCAACAGATGCAGTGGCTGTGTGTATTTGTATGCGGATCTTTGTTCGTGTCTCGTAAACAGTAAATAGTTCCTAGGGGGTGCAATTCCATTCGTGGAATTTCAAGGAAAGCCTATTATCTGTTGATCGCCATTGGATGCGTCATGTTTTCCCGTTGCAACCAGCAGTTACAGTCCACCTGTTGATGTGATGAGCTCTAATTGCAACGATGAAGCCTCCAGGCCTGGGGCAGAAAAGGGGAGAAGAGAAGAAGAAAAGAAAGGGATGTGAGACGAGAGGGATGGGCAGCATAAAGCTGCTTTCTCTCCTCTTTCCCATACATGCTAACCTGGTTTCTTGGAAAGTTTTCTGGCACACATGCATGAATCCATGTAATTGTTATTGCTTAGAAGGGTTGCACCAATATATTTGTATCTATGTATATATTTGTTACATTGTTTTTTAGAATGTTAGGAATGGCTTGAGTCAAGCCTTTTGTTGCAGTTAATTTATTAAATATTGCTTTCAGATTGGTACTTGGTAATGGCCGATACCCAAAATCCAGGTATCGTATCAGGAAGTAAAAAGTCGGATCAGTGCATCCCTATCTCTTAGTGGAACGATGTGCCAGGCATTCATTGTTTTGGCCACCTAGTACCTGGGTCGAAATATTCAGAGACTGTATCATAAATTATTGTCGAAGAGGTTGTAAGGTAAGAAGCTCCTATAAGAAATATCTACTTGGTTTCTTTCCATTTTGGCTGAGTGAGCTCCCTGGAGGTTTTGTTGCTCAACATGACATACACCGTCTCTGTCTGCTGACCCATTGACACACATATCAGGATAGGTTGCCTTCCTAAGGTCCACAACAGCCAATGGCGGAAGGAAATTGATCAGGAAATGCCAAAGAATTATGGGACTCGGACCCTCTTAGGAGAAAGCTGATCTGTAGACAGCAGATAGATTTTCAGATAGCAGTGCCCTGTCTGACCTCCCCATATCCCTCCTTTGGAAGATCTTGTGTGTGTGTGGTGTGTGTGTGTGTGTGTGTGTGTGTGTGTGTGTGTGTGTGTGTGTGTGTGTGTGTGTGTGTGTGTGTGTGTGTGTGTGTGTGTGTGTGTGTGTGTGTGTGTGTGTGTGTGTGTGTGTGTGTGTGTGTGTGTGTGTGTGTTAGGGCTGTGCGATTATGGTAAAAATCATAATCACGATTATTTGGGTCAATAATTGATATCACGATTATTAAATACGATTATTCATTGACTTCAATTTATTGAACTTTAAAACAAATACAAATAATAATTTGAACAGTATCTTTTTAAAGGTAGGGTAGGTAAGTTTGAGAAACCAGCTCGAGTGCGCTAGAATTTGAAAATACACAACCGGAGAAAATCTGCCACTTCCTTACAGAGCCCCTCCTCCAACACACACGAACGTGCACATGACCAATGAGGGCACGAGATGAGTTTGTGCACAGATGGAAGGCTGACAGGCAGGTAGGCCATCCAGTTATTTTAGCCGGGCCGGCTCAGATGATTGGTCGTGCTTTTTACAGTACCACGGCTTCCACAGATGACATTTTTTTATGGATTTTTTGTCAAAGCACTTCAGATATTCATTGCTATCGGGATGTTTAGAGCATTCCATGGAATATAACAAAAAGTGTATCTCGAGCCGGTTTCTCAAACTTACCTACCCCACCTTTAACTGTTGATTACCCTGAAGGTATAATTCAACTGAAAAACCAATACAAAAATAAATGAACATTTAAATAAATAATAGCAAAATAATAAATACCAATAAACAAGATCAACAAATATTTTGGAGCGCACTTCCACAAGCTACTAAACATATATAAATATGATAAATACAAATAAATTAGACTACAATTAATGAGATCAAATATGTTGCAGTGTCACAACCTAGCAAAGCTAAATAATTGTTTTTTTCGATTATGTTGTTTTCGTAATTGTGGCAGGCCAAAATCGTAATTGCGATTAAAATACGATTAATTGCACAGCCCTAGTGCACTGTATCTTCGGGCTCTGCCTCTTCATCTGGGAGCTTGGTGAGGAATGTCTCAGCTGTTCAACTTCTCGCTGAAGAGCTGCGCTCTTGTCTTTCTCAAACTGCAGCTCTTTTGAGAGCTTAGCTTGAGTGACAATATGCGCCACTTTGAGCTCCTCAAAATCCTCCCGAAGAACCGTCTTCTTCTTCTCCCTGAGACAATTGCTCTGGATAGCTGCAATCCTGGAGCTGCTGACGTCGTCTTGGTTACAGCTCCTCTTCAGCCTGTCCAGCTCTTTATGCATAGACCTACTTCTCTTGGTGTGCATCAGCTTGAGGGATTTCTCCTGACCTAACTGCAATGTAGTCTGGTCCAGTTCTTCCTGTGCCTCCTTCTTGCTGTTGAGGATCTCTTGGTTGACGCACTTCTGACGAGCCAGCTCTCGTTTAGCCTCCTCCAGTGCTCTGCTGAGCCTTGAGTTAGCATCAAAACTGTTAGCAGGCTCGTGCTTGAGCATATTGTTCTGCTCTCTGTGTGAGTTCTGCACGGTGTGGGGGCCCAGGGCCATCCTATGGGTTCTCCCTCGCTCCATCTTTAGCAGGTAGAATATTTCCTTGCTTTGTGTGTGGATGAAGTCTGTCACTGGTGTGTCTCTGCTCAAGATGTGTCAGGTCACTCTGAAGAAAAGTTGTTTGTGCTGACTCAGAGCCTGGGTCCTATTTGCTAACTATTTTGGAATGACCTGTGATGTCATGATGATGTCACGAGCAGATAAAAGCACTTGGAACATCTGATGTCATCGGAACACTGCCAACATTCTATAATGACATGAGGCTCATCTCAATACCCCTCCTCGACTCAAATCGATCAAGACACGCCATGTTGAAGGACGTCCCAATACTTGAAATGCACACGGAGGAGTCGAGGAGGGGTGAGGGAGGAGACGAAATGGAGGATACATGAGAGCAGACTACCGGAAGTGTTTTCACTACTCGCGTATAAAAGCCCCGCCCCCACCTTCACAGCTGGTCGATTTCAAGAGAGGAAAACGGAGAACTGGAAGAATGAGTGGAAAAGCGTCACATAAATGTATAAGTGGTCACAGCTCCGTGGGAATTATTATGTGCAATTCATTTCTTAAGGTTATACTAACAATTGAAGTCCTGTTTAATGATCTTGAACGTTACTAAAACATAGCTATTAAGAAAGCTATTTCATAAATGGCTAGATCTTGATAAATAACAATTATCTTTATAGTTTTGTGTTAAAATATTCGGTAGTTAAATTATTTAAAATTCACAATTTATGTTCAGAGTAGAACATAAATTAATGCAAGAGAATGTTGCAAGACTAATGCAAGAGAGGTTAACTATATACAAGTAAAACAGAATCATTTCTATTCTAAAAGAGACACATATCACTAGGATGAGACTAAAAATGACCTCAAAGAAAGACAAAGTGACCAAAAAGAGTGAAAACATTGCCATAATGATACTTGTAATAACCGCAAACAGCCATAATAAGTTACCAAAATGAGACACAAGGAAACAAAAAGGTGTAAAAATGTCAATAAAATGGGAGAAAAAAAATTACTTAAAGGTCCCATGTCATGCTTTTCCGGTTATTACCCGTCCCCTTGTGTGTTATGAAGGTTTTTCTGCATGTAAACAGTCTGCAGAGTCACAAACCCTCAAAGTACACCCTGTAGGGAGTAAAACTCTAACACAGAAAAGACCTGTCTATGCTGCCCCAGAACACCTCGTTGGACATTTCTCTTTTTCTTCCTGGTCACAGTGACCAAATGGACCAATCTGTGGAGCTCCTCACACAGACACACTCACTCAGCCTTATCTTTTCTCAGGCTGTGAGTGTGTGGCACCAGTAATCCAGCTCACACTGTCCGCTCCTCGAGCCTCAAAGGGCGGAGCAGCGAGCCCGGCAACGTCCCGCCAACACGGCACCCAGACCCCATGCAGTCATCTGTTTGTCATTACTGGTGTCATTTCCTGGTTGCTAACTAACGCCATTGTAACACATAATCACTGATGTTCCGCTGTAACGGTGGTGGACTCATCAGAACAAAGTGGGCGAGCTGACCAATCAGAGCACAGTGGGCTGACAGGGAGGGTGGGGGGGGGGCAGGAGCTCCAACAAGCCGTTTAGGACAGAGAGTGAATACACATACTATACAGAGATGCTGTATGAGAAACCAATGTGAGTTTGGAACATTGAACAATATAAATCTATTCTTAGTAGACCTCAACAATGGAATTACGATCAGTAGAAATGGCCATGACATGGGACCTTTAAGTCATCAATAGACCCAACACAAGTGGATTTGTTGTCAAGGACAATTTAACTACAGAAAAACATGTTATTTTTATGTATGCTTCATTGACACTTTATTTTTGAGTCATTCTTCAGAAAAACATGTCTTCTTCCATATCGTCCAGGATTGTAGGAGTCCACTCTGTGTGTGTGTGTGTGTGTGTGTGTGTGTGTGTGTGTGTGTGTGTGTGTGTGTGTGTGTGTGTGTGTGTGTGTGTGTGTGTGTGTGTGTGTGTGTGTGTCAGTGTGTTTGCAAAAAGCTGGCGGTCTAAGACAAACTTTTCTTTCTCGGACAGTTTGCTTCCCTCTGAGGCATAGGCCTTCTTCAGCACAGACAAACACACATATACAAATGCACAGACACACACATGAAGAGTGTAGTGTTTAGACTTCCTGAGGAGAGAGTCAGAACTAATCTGTCCCCATGTGGGAATTCTCTGAGTGTTCCCATCATAATGATGGAGGGCTAAACGTGCTTTGAAGCTGAAAGATGGATTTGGCATCCTCAGAGGTGTGCCATTTTCTGGGACTTTTTCTCAATTTTTTCTCTCGTTCTCCCAAAAAGGAGACTTGGGCATTTATCTTCTCTCTCTGCTGAAAATATGGATTTTTTTGTTTCAGAGGTGTGCCATTTTGCACAACTAATGTAAAACGACCCGCCTGCTTTGTCTGTGTTACTCTGTTTTACTGGGATAGCATGGCAACGCAGAAACACACACACAGATTTGATTAAAGGAGTATGTATAAGTGTTGTGAATGGTGTGCAGCCTTTCCCCAGCCGCATGTGTGTTTATGGCCTTTTTTTGTCAGCCTCATGCCTCCATATGTGTTAATGCAGCTCTGCTCTAATCAGGACAGGCTTTTGATTTACTGACAGCTTGGATTGAGGTTTGGGATGCAGCTGTGAGCACAGCAGCGGGATCATCACTGCCATGTTTACACCAGCAGCTACACTTTGATACACATGCAGAGGAACCTCACGCACACACATAGTACAGTTCAAATCTGTTATGGTTGGGGATGTCAATGAAAAACTCTCCTCTCCTCTCCCAGCAGTGCCACCTGTGACTATTCCAGGATCTACAGTACAAGCGGGCCTGGAGGTCATTACTGAGCTGTTTACTCTGCAAAGGCCATAATTAACACTAATTAAAACACACACATTCCACCACACAGTCATTTTATATGTGCACACCTCCGCACATGCACAACGGAATATGTCTGTAAAAAAAGTATGAGATCTGTGTGTGTGTGTGTGTGTGTGTGTGTGTGTGTGTGTGTGTGTGTGTGTGTGTGTGTGTGTGTGTGTGTGTGTGTGTGTGTGTGTGTGTGTGTGTCTGTTTGAATAAACTAGATGGCCACATGTGGGCTATCGTGACCACACAGTCAGTTTCTTCCAGAAGCAATTCATCACTTCATTCATTAATGTTTTTGTCTCAGGTCATTAAATGTAAATGTGCACACACACACACACACACACACACAACACACACATGTAGAGAGACATTTGGCTTCCCTTCCTACACATTCTTTTTGTAATTAGATGGCCGGAACAAGTTGTAGTTTTTTTTAATTAGATTAGCATTGAGGACTAAGCACACATTTGCCCTTCTTACCGTTGACTACATATAGCAACGTTTTGAACATCATTATCGATTAAAATTCAACATAATTGTAAACATTGGGAGCCCCTAGAACATGTACTGTGTAGCAGTAGTTACATCAGCTGCATGGTATATGATAGTAATTGTCCTAGCTGTAATGACAGATCTCAGCCCTGTAACTGTTGCATTGAGTCAAGCCCCACCCAGTCACACCTGCTAGTGTCAACACCTGAGGTCACGGAGGGCCGTACACCTCAACCCAGCCTTTAACTGCTCTAACCACTGGTCTGGTGTTTGTCTGGGCCCTCCTCCATCCCTCACTCTTCATATTTATCTCTGTCTCTCTCTTTCCCTCTCACCACCGTGTCACTGTTCTCGCCTTATCTGAGCAGCTCTTCTCCAAGTTAAGCTAATTGCTAACCTCTTTAATGCCAGCCACATCCTCTCCTGTGATCCTGACTGGCTCGTTTCCTCAATCATTTAGGCCTCTGCTCCTTATCTCAGCAGTGATGTCCCAAGGCCGCTGACTACTGTAATGCCATCTCCCTCCTATCCTTCAGCTGACTCAGGCTTTTCTTCTCTTCCTGCCATGGCTGTCTCTCATTTGAAAAAAGGAAAGCAGCAACATTTTGGATTTCGACATGTGTGCATGTCTTTCCTTGGAATCATCTTCATTCCATACACAATCCAACCTCCCGCTCTGCAGTCGTGTACGCCCTCAGGGGAAGTATCTGGGAATAAAGCTGAGCCTGTCAATGTATCTGCACCCACTCAGTCACGGTCTATCTTTTAGACAGCTGGCCTCAATGGACTTAGGCTGATTGTTAACGTTAGTCAGCCTCGGCTGTTATCTCCTTCCAAAGCAGTGATGTTGGCAGTATGACAGCTTCTTCCACAAACGCTCACACAAATACACACAGTTGCACAATACAAAACAAAGGACACATAGTCTTGCTTACCCATTTACAGGCGTTCTGAAAAAGATACATATTTGTGTGTAATTTTAATCAATGACATCTAAAAGGAGGTTGCTTCACCCAAGCCAGAAAGCCTGTGGGCTACATGAAACACTCAGTAACTGTTCTTACTAGGATTCGTCTAATCCAATTAAACTATAATCTGCAATATGGATGACATTTGACAGACTTCATCAGGCACTCCGACTCACTCAATTTATGACCTGTCAAGTGTTGTTAGCGGCACTGTTTTTATCATCTTTGATGGCTTTCAACATGCTTTGCCGCCATCCAAGAATCCCTCAGCCTAATCATTCTAAGACCCAAAGAACATTTTACGAAACAAATAAGCAGTGTTGGAGAAATGAATGTTTTATAATTGTGGGTTATACATTTTCTTTTCTATCTCCTTTTGTTTGGCAGACTCAGAGCAGAATGAAGCTGATAGCGGATAACTATGAGGAAGATCACATCCACCCCCAGCATCATCCTCACCATTCTCACCATATGCATCCAGCCAACGTGCATCACCGAAGCCTGCCAAGAGGGCCCCCCCATGCCAATCACCGACCCCCTATGGACCAGGTCAATATGAATGTGCACAAACTCACAGACACACACTCACACACCAGACAGTTTGGACCTGTTTACACAAGCTTACATGTGGTAGGCTTTCATCTTCATGCTTTTAAAGTTGGAGCAATTTTATATTTGTCATCTCCATCACGAGTCAGTTGTGGTTGGACTGAGCAGCCTAAAATGTCCCCTCTCACTTCTCCTGTGTCTCTTCTCCTTCAACCCCAATACTTCCTGCCAAGTTAGAGTTATTCATATCATTAAGATAAGGGGCCTGAAGGGAAAATCTGCCAAATGAATGTTTTTGATCGATGGGATTTGTGTGTGAGATTAGTTTATGTATCATTAATCTCTTACAGTATATGAGCTCCCTCTCTCTGTGTATCATATCCAGACTACCCTGAGGACAAACTTAATGTGTCAATTTGAGGAGCGCTAAGGAAGAAGCACAAACTGCTGTTGTTATTAGCATAGTGTTGGTGTGAGTGTGCGTACATCCAAGTGTGCATACTGTAGACGTGTGCATGCCTGTGTCTGTTTGTGTAAATGCACATGGCGGTGCACACCTGATTCTTTGTTGATACTATGTACTCAGATGACATCCCTACCAGGGGAAAGTACTCTTCAAAGAAAGACAGATATGATTTAACTCCATTAGCTGATTACATCTTCTAGTTATGTGAATGGAAAATAAACTCATCACAGCTCTATTGTTGTCATGACGTTGTGATTGGGGATTTTCCGAAATTATCAAAACGAAGTGTGTTTGTGTATGTATGTTTGGGGATTGAAGATGAATACCTGGGGATTTCCACCTGAGTATAAATGTGAACATCTGTTCTATCTAATATGCACCATAACACGTTTCTAGACTTTAAGTTGCTGACACTGCTGCTCAATGAAAGTCAAACATGCACTGGGGATCCCCTGTCCTATACATCCTTATACACGCACATGCATACAAGCACACAATGATGTACTTGCATCAACCCACACATTTCTCGACAATATTTAAACTAGAATAGGATAGCTGGTTTTAAATATATTTTAGCCTTTAACCCCTATAGAATAGACTCTATTTTGTATTCTTAAATGCTAAGGTCTGTGGTTGATATATGCACATTTTTCAATCACAATCTCACGCAGTACTGTATATTTATTTGAACATTTTGCATCATCTAACCAGGAACACTTTTAAATTCAAATTGTGCTGTCATTGGGTTATGCTGTGATGTGCTTTTGAACTGACTTGACAAATTGATTGGCAAGCTTTAAGGTCCCTGCATTGTACTAAGGTATTGCAGAATAGTTGGCAACCATGGCAGGCTTCATACTAAACAGTGAGCTGCAGGGGGGGTCACTGTTTTGTTCACATTTCTTATTGATGTCTTTCCTTCAATATGGCTACCCAACACTGTTTTACTGTGGCAGTGTTAATAGACTGAAATAGGAAAAAGTAGCTCTCTGCAAGTGAAGAGTGTTCGTTTCTGGGAAGTCTTGTTAAGAATGTAGGGAATAACAAAAATAACTCATAAATCCAGGCCTATTGGTTGAATTATACTATCTAATAAAGTAGAATGTTTGCGTCTATAAAAGGGAAATTTGATGGCTCATACATTCAGGGTGAAAATAAAGTCAAATTGGTTTTAAAAGGGGAAACAATAGAAGTACATTACACATATGTTCAATTTAAAACGAGGCCAACAAATATGTCCATTTGCAAATCACATAGATGTAGTCTGCTGACACATTGCACTTTTGTACAGAAGCTCAGGCTTAACTGAATATGATTTAGGTACGTTTTTTCTCGCTCGCTCTCCTTTTTGTGCCAAGCACACACACTTCAAAAACAACGGACAGTGTTGACAGAGGTCAGCCAATCACCTCGTGGCTTTTCCTCATATCTGATCTTTGACCTTAATGGGGAAGTTCGGCCGAGGTCAGGGTGTGTGTGTGTGTGTGTGTGTGTGTGTGTGTGTGTGTGTGTGTGTGTGTGTGTGTGTGTGTGTGTGTGTGTGTGTGTGTGTGTGTGTGTGTGTGTGTGTGTGTGTGTGTGTGTGTGTGTGTGTGTGTGTGTGTGTGTACTGCTGATGGGGGTTGTCAGGTCACACAGTCTGGATGTCACTGAAGTCCCTGTTGTGAGACTGTTTTCCCTCCAAACACAGGACTCCTTTAATCTCCCTCTTTCAAATGTGGTGAATTACTCCATTTGTTTTTTCTTGAACACTTTGTTCTTATGCTTTCCTTATTTCTGTCACTTACCTCTTCTTCACTATACTTTAACCACTCTTTTATTTTTTCCCATTTGTTTTCTCCTCTACCCACATTCTTCCTTCTATACCTCTGCTGTCCCTTTCATTATTCGTTCTTCAGTCCTTTCTCCCTCCATCTATCCCATTTTGAATGCAATATGCAAGTGTCGTAAGGCCAGTGATTCAGTGCATTGCCTGGTCTACGAACACCACTGGAAAGATGATTGATGATGATAATGATGATAAAGAGGGTCTGCACGCTCAACCTAGAGACCGCAATGCCTTTCCAAGATACAGCTAGTGCCATGAAAAACATATCAGTGACCACAGTTGCCTTTTTTCGCATTTGCATATGCATTTGCTCAAACAGACGCATCCACACCGCATCCACACCCAAATGGCACATTTAAGACACGTAAGCACAAATGTATGCACTGGAAAAGTGGACACACAAACGCAAGAACACATTTCAAGGTCTTTAAAGCAGCCAAACTGCATATCATTCCAAGCTCATTGCTATGGTTAGTTGGTCCATCTCAATCCTCTTACTATACTCCCTGTCCTTCATTTGTTTTTGATGGACTTCATGTGAGGACAGGTGAAACCTAATCAAAAGAGACAAGCACAGGAAGTGGATTTAGCTTCTTAAAATGAACCCCAGGTCTGTGTCTCAGCATGGATTGTGTGCAGTTTGACGGGCATGTTGTGTTCATGTTGTTCCCATTTAGCCATGCCAGTACCGCTGCCAGATATTTGGCAGCAGCCTCAGAAGGAAATAGAAAACAGCAAGTGTTTATCAGAGAAAGAATTATACAACCTTTTCTCTTTGGTTGTTTTTTCTCTCAAAGCCTTAACATGCTGCCTGCTACAGGTTTATGAGAAGAAGCATATAGTATTGTGCCTGTGTGTGTGTGTGTGTGTGTGTGTGTGTGTGTGTGTGTGTGTGTGTGTGTGTGTGTGTGTGTGTGTGTGTGTGTGTGTGTGTGTGTGTGTGTGTGTGTGTGTGTGTGTGTGTGTGTGTGTGTGTGTGTGTGTGTGTGTGTGTGTGTGTGTGTGTGCGTGTAACCTGGCAGAATGAGTGGTCATATGCCTGGCTCTGTTTACAGGGCCTGTCACAGCCATTCACTGCATCTTAGCATTTACCATCTAGCATGTTCCATTGAAAGGCCATTATATCTATAGCTTAGCTGCTTAGGTGTAGCCTCCTGAGTTTACCGAGCTTGTCACAACCACTCAGTCCAACCAAAGCCGCTGTGGACTGCAGCCAAGGCCCTTGTGTTTTTTACTCTTGTGTAGCATGGACTGTCCTTTACTGTAGCTTAGTTTAGCATTATTCAGGCAAGGGCTTGGTTATAGTGAGCTGCCAGCTCGTGCTAACCATTGTAATGTTAGTGTCTGAGTGAATTAGCCTTCTTGTTAGCAGGGCTCTTGTCTGCACAGTTTCAGCCCCAAGGAAACCCCTTGTGTGTTTAGTTATTGGTTCCTGACAATCACACTGAGGAAAGCATTTTATGATATCACACACAACTTTTTTTGAATTAGGAACATGAACAGGACTGTTTTGATTAAAAGCCACAGGGGGTTTGGAGGGCCATAGCTTTAGGCAAGGAGACTCTACTTATAAAGACATAACCACTAGGCCAGAGTTTGTACAGTAAATGGTAATGATGATGACTTCTTTTCACATGTTTTTCTCACAGGACGATGAAGAGGGAATATGGGCATGATCACCATCACCATGGAAACCCTGCATCCAATTATCCACAGTGAGTTTTCTGTTGCACAGCTTTTGTAAAGAAAATCTGCTAATTTTAGAGTAAATGCACTTCTTGCCAGGGTGTAATGCTGTATATCAGCTGCAGATATTTTAATGGTCTTCTACACAAAAGGGTTCTTTAGTGAGCTCAAGTAACCATTAGCCGGGAACACTGATGGCACCACAATAACCACAGTATTACCCAACTCTGACAGAAGAAAGTGTAATAGAACCCGGCTCCTTTTCCCATTGCTTATGAATTTCAGTCGAATAAAGGGCCTCAGTTGATTCAGAGGTTTATGGCTGCCTTTCTATAAGTGCTACAGTACTAATGTCCATATGCTGGTTGTGCCTCATGCTGTGTGTGCACTCTGTGGCTATATAGGTAACTCTGTGGTATTCGACCAATACAAACCCAGCTGCCCCGCGTACCAGGGCCCGTAGGTGATAAAAACGACACAGTGAGAAAAAACAGAGATGGACAAGTCTGTCCTCCCCGCCTCACTTTTTCAGGCGTAGTAAAGTTTAACCGTGCTACCCCACCCTGTTTTGTGCCAGTGTGTGGGGTAGTTAATTACAATACAACACAGAGCAGTCATGAAGCTTTTTCTGTTAAGGCTGCAAGCTGAAAAAGCATAAAATGAAGAATGCAGAGTCATAAAGGATAATTCCTGTTTTGGGTTTTTTATATCGAAGCCCCCCATAGACTCAGGATGCCTTTGAACGTATGCGTGTGGAAAGAGGTCTGTTCAGAGGGGGGTGATTGTTTTCTTGGAGCAAATGCATGTGTGAGTGAGACAAAGATAGACAGGAGGGGAAAAAAGAGAGATTTATAAATGTACATCTGAGAGATAGAGAAAGAGAGATGCTTATGTATTTGTGTGGGAATGAGAGAAAACCAGGCAGCATGGTATACTCATACTTTCCAGCGCATCTCATTCTTTTCCCCCAGTAATCCACAGGTGGACCATCACAAGCAGACTCTGTCTCTAACCTCAATGACTTAGTAGTGGTGCACTTTGCCCTACTGCTGCTTTTGGGATTAAGAGTCCTATAGCTTGTGTGTGAGCAAATGGTTTATGTGCAGTGTAAAGCTTTGGTGTGTTTAGCTATGATGTTTGTGTGTGCATTTGAATGTCTGTGTGTGTATGTGTGTGCAAGAGAGCGTTGCTGAGCTATACTGTGCCGGAGCAGCCCACATTGCCTATAATCCAGTCCATGTGTGCTGAGAATGCAGCAGTGTCAGGATTCACCGTAATGAAACAGACCACACTGCCCCCTTTCTCCCTCTCTTTCCATCCCTCCATCTTTTTCCATCACTCCGGTTCTTTCCACCTCTCCCCAGATTTAAGCTTGCCCTGCTCTAACATTATTCTCCTTCAAGGTAAACCTAGAGCTGGACCCGTGACTCGCCTACTGCTTCGGTATCTTCAATCAGATATCGTGATGGTGTGTGTATGCACGTGTCTGCGTATTAGTACTTCTTATCCCGATCTAATAGAATAAGCCAGGCACATTAGCCTTTAGCACAAAATGGTGTTGTGGCTAGCGATATCAGTCCTGCTCATCTATCCACTGCTGTTATTCTGGCAGTGCACAATACGAGCGCGGCTAACGTGTATTAGCCATTCTCAATGGGAGAACAGATGGGAGCCATTTAGCGGTGTGTAGCTACAGCGCAATAAGGCCAGACCTAATCCCCATATCCTGTCCCTGAGTGAGCCCTCCTTAATATGAGCAAACATAGAGGACAGCAGCGATAGACATATAGCTGGGGATCTGTGAGTATGTGTGTGTATCAGTGTCTTTGCAGGCATGCATGCTTTGATTGGTGTGTCTTATGGATAACCTTGACTCCCAGTGCTAGGCTACATTCTGAATGCCACACAGTGTTGAGTTTGAGTTCCAGGTGTGGATATGTATTGGTTATGCATAGTTCCAACTAAAAGGACACTGTGCTCTGATTGGCTCATTGTGGTTGTGTATGTCCTGCTGTTGATTACAGAGGTTTTGTTTACCCTCTTGGCCTTCCAGACCCCCCCGTACTAATGAAATAAGAATGTCTTTTTGGACAGAGAGCACAAGAAAAGGGGGTTGGAGGAAAAAGTGAAGGAGAACATGGGGCCAACAGAGTGAAGCAAAGTGGGGGGAAGAGGTTTTCTGGAAACATTATGCTTTCATCCCACCGTGAAGTTATTTGTACTGAATGAAGCGAAAAGAAGCTGAGAGGCTTTCCAAGTGGGGACAGAAATATGCTTGTGTGTTTGTGTGTGTGTGTTTGTGTGAGTGTGTTAGTGTGTGTTGGAACAGGAAGGAGAGAGGCCTTGTTCAGGTTAAAACAAGTCAAGAAGATGGCTTTCATTTGTCCATGCTGTGTTTGCACTGAATACAGTGTTTGTATATCTACATTGTTTATGCCAGTAAGTATCCCATTCTTGTGAATGCACAGCTTAAGCAAGTCTAGAAAAAGGAGTCTAAATTCATTGGCAAACTGAAATTGGCCAGCAGATTCTCAAACCCATTTGTGATTCCGAAATACAATTAGTTAGTAGAAGTGACATGTTTATGCTTGTCTCTTTTTTGCTATATCCTGATTAATCATGTCCAATGGCTCGTTGCAACCAAAACGTACTTCAAAGCTGGTTTAATTCTGGGTTTCAAAGTCAATGCTCATTTTAATGTAACTTCTTCTTGTAAACGCAATATATCTCAGACTTGCCTGGAGATAATGTATTAATATAATCAATAGTGAATAGAATTGATATTGAAAAATAAGTTGTCAGTATTGATTGTGAAATGACATCACCTTTCAGTGTCTGCAATGTTATTATTCCGATGAAAGCAGTTTTCAGTTTAGACACGTCTGTCTGTTAATGTCACCGTGTTCACATTCCTTTTAACAATAATCAAAATGCCATTAAATTTAATTCAAGGTTGGCTCTGAAATAAAAGTATTGCAGCAGAATCGTAAACAGTTGAGCCAGCTCTGCCACTTTTTCTTGCCAGGATGAAAGTGTAAACAACTATCATCCCACTATTTAAATACTGAAAGCTAACGGCACATATTTTAATAGGGCGCCTGAAGAAATACCTGCCCCATTTAATCAACACCTAGTAAGCGTTGATAAACAAATACATTGGTTTCACTCTGGATTGTCTAGACATTCAGTAGTGAATGCAAGCAAGTTATTTGTCTTTTTTTTATATTCTCTGTGTATGTGTGATCGTGTGAAAACATGTGCACATCTACACACATACTTGCATGTTCATTATCATCGGGTAATGTTTGGGTATGCATCTCCTCACACATGTGTGTAGTCGTGCTGTGCAGTATTCCTTTGGTGACCAATGAACCGCAGCCGGCAGGTCAGTAGAGGCGTCTGACCGAGGCCATCCCTCAGCCAGCTGTCAGCATCATCAGTTTGTGAGGTCAAAGGTTGTTCCACCAGATTGAACATGAGTGGAGAGAAGTCGATAACTCAGCCACACCTGAGCAACAACATCTAAGTCTGCTGTATCTTGTATCTATTTCAGTCCATCCTGAGAGGTGTCCAAAACAACACCTGAATTAGTTTCCAAAGGGCCCTTTTTCTTGTGAAGGTGCATCGTGCTATAGGTCGTTATTTATTTAGGCACAAATAAAAACCATGGATCTGATAGCACACGGCTCTAAGACTAATGGTAGCAGGTAAGTTGTACAGAAGCTTTTATATGTTTAGAAAATCCCATTATCAGTTCCTGTAGTAAGGGCAGGAATGTTGCCTTTTGCAGTTAGTTAGAAAACCCTGTTTGTGAAAGGAAGAAATGTGTTTGGCGTGAGACAGAAGCCTAATCACATTGAATATTTGCTTAGTGTATTCATGTTGCGGCATGATGATTAATTTGACAATGAAGTAGTGCTGTTTAAAAATGCCACACAAACTATTACCCTAAAGTAGGTGTATGAAAAGTGGTGATAGAGTTGCTTTGTCAATGTCGGTATCTGAAGCTGCAGACAGACAGGACCCAGAGAAGCGTCTTCAGACCCAGCAGACTGGGAGGAGGAGGAGGAGGAGGAGGAGGTGGGGAAGGATGTAGGAGGAAAAGAAGGACTGCCAATGTTTTGAGGCAGACAAGTTTATTCATGCTTTTTATGTGGCTTTCTTGAAGTTCTAGTCAGGAGAGGACAGTTAGACACCTGATGTGTGGATCATAGGGCGGTTTGTCTGAGTACGCTCCCATTCCCCACCCACAACACACTCATTACAAACACCAAGACTTGGCCACACACACAACTGCTCGTGCGAATCTGCAGGGAAAGATGTTAAGGTTTTGTCATTTTAGTTCTCGAGGAGAATCCTTGCTATTCAGTGCTGGTGCTATTTTATGTGGTCATCTTATCAAAATGAATCTAAACGTTCTTGTTTGGGCCACCTAAGGGAGGCACCAATAAAGAGCTTGGCAGTCAGTCAGTGTGTACTGGCTGCTGTCAGCTGGAGAGATGATAGCAGTTATGCAGAGAACTGTCCTCTAGCACTGTTTTCAAAAGTGGTAAGCCGTTCCTTCATCCAAGCCAACCAAGTGGGACCAGCATGGATTTGTCCGACTTGCAGCAACAGTGGGACATGAGCCTAGACATTATGAATGGTCACGCTGTCCACTGACCCAAGGGTTCTTCAGTTGCACTTTTTAAAATGAGTTTTTCTTTAATATTCTTTAAGGATTGCATTTTATTAGCAGTTTAGTTCCAGTTTTATTTTGTGGGGTATTATCTTTTAGGTACATTAAAGGTAAAAATTGAACAATCAATTTAAAAGATAACTCAAGCGTGTCTATGGACCTTTTGAGGATTTATATTTCATACAGTCTTGTGGAGATGCCCAACACATAGTCTCAGTGTGGCCGGTCTTCCTTTTTAAACTGTGCACTTAGTGCTCTGACCTCACTTGCTTTATTAAAGCATTATGCTTCAATGGTGGAGTTAAGTGTTTTTCCCAGTCGTTGTTGTTGGGGGTTTTCAGTTCAAGTGCACAAACATGCTTGCCAGAAGACAATAAGCACTTACTTTTCTCTCTCTGGTATGTAATTGAAATGACGCTATAGTGCTTTCTCCTTTAATTCACTGGCTCAGACTTATAATCTCGAACATGCGGTAAGGAACATTAACCCTTAAAAATAGCTTTTTCCTGATTGGCTATGCATATACATACACTGATTGGATGTGTTATTGTTTTCTAAATGTCATTAATTGGCACATTTAAAGTTTGTAGACATGGGAAATGTTTAAGATGAAATGCTTTTAATGAGGCCGTTCATCCTCCTCTCTACGTCTGAACACGCCAGGTGTGATTCAGTCTGTGTCTGTAAACTCCTCTCTGGTTTGCTCTCTGTGAAGAAATGGCTGCCCCAGCCCAGCCCACAGTCATAAATCAGTGCACCTCAAGCTGTCGCTATTTCCCCCTCTCTTTACCTCTTTTAAAAAAAATTTTTTTATCAGTTATCTCCATCGCTTCTTAAAATGCCATTGCCACAAGATACATGAAGATATGTTTGTGGTTGACTAACAGAGAACAAAAATGATGTCAATACAAAAGAAGAAAAGCTGATTCTAACATGGTGGTGGACGGTGAGGTCTAAATAGAAACATGTATTTAATGTCTTTAGCAAGTTCTTACTGTGCTACCAGTTTCCAGAGAGAACTGTGTGTGGAAGAGAAAGCTCTGGAAGGAGAAAAAAGAAAGAGAGATTGGAAGGATTATAAGGGTGTTTTGTGAGCTTATGGAGATGGCAGCACACAAAAGCCCTTCCCTCGGGAGAAACTTGCACCTGGGAGGCACCGGCAAGCATGTGTGTGTGTGCTTGTTTGAAAGCTCGAGATCAAAATCATTTTGCATAAGAGAACTCTTACTCGGATGCTCTGGAGGTCAGATCCCCTGTTCAAAGTGGATTACATCCCAAAGAGAAAGTGACTGATGGAGAGAGGTAGAGGGATTTGGAGACAGAATCACAACCTTTTGACTTTAAACCTGTTATTTTCTTCAGACTTCCTGTGCTCTCCTCTTTCTCTCGCTCCCCCTCTCTCTATGCACACTTCACACTTACACACAAAAACACCACACTGCCTCAGGTCCTGTGTGTAAGAAGTGTGTTTTCAACAAAAAGACCCTCCGCTAGGCTGCCAATCTTAGACATGTCCACTGCTCCGAGGCAGAGGAAGATAATAAGGTGGAAGTTAAGTCAGGGATAGGGTAGATACAAGCTAGAAGTCTGTCACCTGCTGAATTTACCATGTGATACTTGATCACTTCTGATATTGTAACTTTGACTTAAAGGATGTCAACATGCAGCACTTGTAATGTCTCATCTGAAGTACCACTGCACGCACTCACTCACACACACACACACACACACACACACACACACACACACACACACACACACACACACACACACACACACACACACACACACACACACACACACACACACACACACACACACACACACACACACACACACACAGACAGACAGACATACAGTTAAATAGCCTAATAGAAAGCAAACACTTATAATCAAGATTGACGCTTACGGAAACACTGTGGCGAAGAAATAACATTAAATATATTTTAATAAGTAATAGCAGAAAGAATTCCCGTATTTTCTTTCCCTATTCTATCAATGCCAGAGCTGCTATCGGACACTGCTTGTAGGATTGAAGAGGAAAACTAACAGGAATTTACCTGTTTCCTCCCGCTGAAAGTCATCCCAGTGCAGAGTCAGCGGAGAGGCTTCATAGCCCGTGCTATCGGGGAGCTACTGTAATAACATCAACAACCTTTAGACTGCCACTCAACATTAAGGGCTGACCACTAATTAGGCCTCGTATAACAGTAGGCTGCAGTTTATTTCTCACGCTAGCCCGACACTTTCCCAAAGGTCGACCACGTCAGGGAAGCTTGTAAAAAGCGAGATGTGCTGTGTTTCCATTTATCGTAACAACAACACTTTCCTCAATAATGGATGTCTTGCGGTGTATTGAGTTATCATAGCTTACTCCTCAAAAGAGTCACTGACATTCTATATCAGTGACCTTTTCAAAACTTCAAAATCTTTGTTGAACTTAGGTTTCAAATCCCAATATGGGTCACAGGCCTATTGCTGCAGGGTACCCATATGACATGGGTAGTAAAATGTTTTAAAGCCCCTGAGTCTTGGGGCTACAGAATAAACTTCTCATTAGGGCCCCACGCTAAAAAAAAGTGTTTAAACCCCTGGCCTGAACAAAAGATAGTCCAACACTGCTCAGCTTGTTGGGCTGTGTAGTTTTCAGCCAGGTTGTGTTTTCCACTGAAACCTTAGAATTTGATGCCAGAGTGGCCTCTCTCTCTGTCACTAGATCACTAGAGAAGCAGATTAGTGCTGTAGCTGCTCGGTCTGTCCCTCACAGCTTACTGTATGTCAATGATATAATCCTTGTCATCGAACCAATGGGTCAAGCTACTTCACAAGGCTCTATTTCCCCTACATGTATGCACTTAAACTCACATGCGCAAGTGCATACAACTGATACATATGCAGTAGAACTCCCTCTCTTTCTTTCTGTCTTATCTAGGCCCGTGGAAAAGCCACACTTGTACGATGACATTCAGCACAGGATTAAAGCCCATGTAAGACCCTCCTCAGCTTACACTGCCGCTGCCAAGTGGGGATCTATACAACCACACACTCTCATGCAACCCTGTACACACAGTGGCAGAGACACAACTGCAAGCACACACACTGTAAGCACGCAAGCACAGATTTGTTTGTTTGTGGACACACTCACAATCACACACAAATCCCTGCACCATTGTTGCTCAGCCTGTTATACTCTCGTTATTTCAGTCCTTAGGAAGTCCATTTACTCAACAAATACAGCAAGACACACAGTCCTGCCGCACGCACACACACACACACACACACACATCCTTTTGTCCGGCATCCCTCAACTGTCGTCCTCGCCCCTCTCTACGAATCAAGGGTATCCTTGCCAGGAATGAGCCCAGACACCAATCCCATCTGTCTACAATGGAATTATAGATCCCCCCCAAAACACACACACACACAACACATCACACACACACACACACACACACACACACACACCACACACACACACACACACACACACACACACACACACACACACACACACACACACACACACACACACACACACGACAAGAGAATAGCAGTTACTAAAGAGAGGGGATTGAGGCTGGTGGTAGAACACAGACTCTCTGGGTTTTTGTCATCCAGACATGGTCAGGACATTAGTTAGGATGCTGCTGTGAATCTAGGTCACATTGTGTGTACAGTATGTGTCTTATTTTTTTTGTGCATACCTCCGGGGTTAGTTGGTTGGGTCTGGAGAGGATTCTCATTGGAATGTGTTCTGATTGGGCTAGACAGCGATACTTTTCTGATTGGTTGTTTATCCCGGGGCTTCCACTTTGGGGGTTGCTTTGAATCAGTGCATTTCTGTCACTCCCTCTCTGTTTCTTTTTGTCTCTTTTCTTCTTTCTCTCCATCTCTATATCTTGTAGAGTGCTGCTGGCTGTGTGTTTGATGTAAGTCTATTTGACGAGCTAAAGCAGAACCAGCAGTGGAACCTCTTTGTGTTTCTGCCAAGCCAGCGATGCTCAAAGTGGAGATGGTTGCCCACAGTATCCTTAGGTGCTAAGTAAGTGGTCAATTACAATATGCTTTATCAAAATAAAGTTGTGTTGATTTGTAGAGTAACTCATGAGGCTGTATATCTTTGGGTGTGTTGCTTCAAGCTTGTAATTTACATTCCCTGACTACAGTTGTATTTTGACGTATCTGAAAACTGCTCTAAAGGAAGTAGTACATTTCCTGTAGAACAGCTTGTTTCCAAGTACAGAATTATTTATTATGTTTTTCTTTTTTGTGGTATAGATTGTTGAAATGGCATTGGTATTGTGTGTTTGCATGGGAAGAGACCAATTCCACTAGTGAAGCATTTCTGTGGGGATCAAACAAACTCCACTGCCTCTCGTTTTTTCCTTTTTAAAGGTGTAAAATCTCTACAACTTCTTCTCTTTCTCCAATCTTTTCATAAACCTCTAATGTCACAATAATAAAGACAAATCATTTCACTTTAGAGTTGTAGGATTTGCAACTGTTTTCTATATACCAGCACTCTATACTCTCAGAATCAGAGCAGCATACTGAACCCACAATTGATGCCCGCTTTACTTGATAGTTTAGTGATATGGACATATTTAGTACAGTTCCAAAAAAAATGTTGTTTGCTGTATCTCTTCATCGATGGATCTTGTGGCTTTCACTCATGCTTTAAACTTGTTTGTCTGAGTCTTTACATTTAATAGTTGATGTTTGATTTTGAAGAATTCCCTCATTTCTAGACTATCATTTTGACCACATTATTTCATCGAAATCACCCTATATTTACATGAGATGTGTCAATTCTCAGAGTAACCACATTAACCATCCTGTGACAACCAACCTGTTTTTTAAAAACTCTGCCCATCTGTAATTTAAACTATCCTGAACTGTACACTAGCTGGCAGAGTTCTGAAGAGAGAGGTAACTGAGCAAGAGAGGCTTACTTGATTATTCTTTCTCACCAAAAGCAGAGTAGAGCATGGCAGCATAAAACCTAACACCAGTCATCAATAGATGCCATTGTACTTTCGCTCCACTCTAATATCCTATCCAGGAGTTGCCTAGCCTGTCAGAGTGTGTACGCAGCAAGGCTTCAACCCTGCAGCTATGGGATTAGCTCCACTGCTGGGTGGTCCTCCTCGTACTGATCTCAGAACAGCATCGCAGTTTACTGCACACTCATTCTAGGTGTCAGGATTATGAATCAGATCAGGTCATTGAGGCTGACCGTTGTAAGCATTTGATACTTGATGTTTGGCTTGATTTGAACATTAACAATTTGAAGTCGTTTCCATGAACTAATGATCTGAGAAAAAGTTTAGAGCAAGGTTCTTAAGATTTTAAGGTTGCGATATTGAATCCTCAGTCTCTTTGGGAAGACTTGGCTGGATTAATGGGCTCTGCTTGAGCTCTAGTGTTACTGCTCAGTGGCCAACATACGAAATCTGCGGTTGTATTATGCGGCGGTCAGACCAAAAGTGGCAAGGTCGACATTTATTTGCTTGCTGTGGCAAACAGCGGGCGGGACAGGAAATAGTGTGGGCAGGGTTGCAAGCTTAGGCTAGCCAGCTAACATTAGATATCCACAAGTTCAGAATGACTGTGGAAGTTGATCTTCGGATCAGCGGAGCACTGGTTCCAACCCCACTACAGTCAGCATGTTGTTGTGTCCCTGGGCAAGAAACTTCACCTCAAATTGATCCTATGCGGACTGCCCATAGTATTGAATGTATTTAAGTCACTTTGGATAAAAGCGTCTAACAAGTGACATGTAATCTAATGTAAAATCAAAACTCATTACCTTCTGAATGAAAGTACCCTGCCTAGATGTTGATGATGCGTTATCAATCCATAGATAGATAGATAGATAGATAGATAGGTTTACTTTATTGATCCCAACCTGGGAAATGTTTGCTTTCAGCAGCACAATAAAACACAAGGCAATGTCCATAAGAGAAACTAAGACACAGAAATAAACAGTCCAAAGGAAGTGGATGTGTTTAGTGAGTGTATTTGGTGTGACTGCGGCTTTAGTCAGCTACCAGGTGGAACAATACAGCTAGAAAGATAAGGTAAGGTGTTGATGGCACATTTTTCTGGATAAATTAAAAGTAAGAAAAAAGCCAAAGAAAGGTTTTTCTATTCTGGTGATGAGTGTTTTACATAGAATAGCTAAAATCACACAGGCAAGCTAAAAGTTTAAAGCCATGGCTATTATTCATTGGTTCCTTCACTTTTTCTTGGCTTTTTCTTGGCTTTCTACTTTGACTTCTATTCTTGAACACATCACCCTTGAGTGGTTAAGCTGGTTGTATTGAGGACAGAGCACTGGTTGGCATTTCCCCCTCACATACACCTAGCACATGTTCTCCATAACAGAAATCTCAAAGACAGACAGGTAGTGTGACAGGAGTAAAGCTGTCGGAGGCCTGGCGTTCTCCCCATCTGAAGGGATGGGAGCGGAGGACAATGTAAACACTCTGTCACACACATAAACAAGACCCCGCTTAGGTTTCACTGCACAGTTAGAGAAAACGCACCCTCTCCTTTATAGAGAAAGTATTTGTGTAATTTGTTTATGTGAGATTCCATAGCCCTAATGGGGAAATGGCTTTTTCGGCATCACACTACACCTGAGTTCAATTTCACAAGCTCTCTCACAGACAGATCGTAAAGATGGCATACCAGAGCGGACGCAATCTTTCTTTCTCTTCTGTGTCTCAATTTAATTTCTCAGCCTTCCTCTCTCTCAGTCACATTCTTTCTCCCTGCCTCCTCCCTCTTTTCTTCTCTCCCTCTGCTTTTATCTCTCCCTGTGTGTGATCGCTGTGCAGAGTAATTATTCAACAGATACTCAATAACGGGTGAGTCAGAGAGGTGTTGAGGTCATTTTTATTGTTGAGATTTATTAGAAGGTTGTTTTTGTGGTTGATAATTATGGTCGCAACGGATCACGAAGTCATCGTGGGAAAAAAACCTTCTATTTACTTTGATATAGTCATAGTTCATTTTGCTTCAATCACACGATTTAAATGAATAGGATTTAAACAATAGTCCTTTTATTTTAAAGTTAGCTTTGATCAAAGAAAAATCGTAATGCCGCGTCACCACCTATGTGGGATAATAAAGGATTGGTGACTAGAAAGCATTAATGCCAATCTCCTGATTTAATGTTTTTATTGAAAAAACAGTGAAAATACATTTCATATGAAGAATTTATGAACAGGCACTAAAATATCACCTATTTTTTTTTCACCTAACATAAAACTTATTTGTGGTTAAACATGGCTTTTATCAAGCACAAAATCAACCTGTGTGAGTGTGTGTTCCTGCATATGCATATATTTGTGTTTACTCAAAATCAAAAATACAATCTTTCTGGGAATACAATCCAAATAATGTATAATATGTGAGAGTATTCTTTTTTTTTTTTTCATGATGATGATATTTACAAGCCAACTACACTGACACCTTCACACACCGCATGTGTGTGTTCAACCATGGCCAGCATCAAACTCCTGCTACTCCTGCAAGACACCATGTGTTTAGCAGCACCAAAAACAATAGCTTCGCAGAACCTCCTGCACTGCTGTGCCAACAAGCTGAGGTGCATGCCAGAGAACAAGACCCGAAACATGTGTTTGCTTTGTTTTTGCCTTCTAATTACATATACACATAGTTATTTCTCTCACACAGTGTGTGTGTGTGTGTGTGTGTGTGTGTGTGTGTGTGTGTGTGTGTGTGTGCGTGTGCGTGTGCGTGTGCGTGTGCATGTGTGTGTGTGTGTGTGTGTGTGTGTGTGTGTGTGTGTGTGTGTGTGTGTGTGTGTGTGTGTGTGTGCGTTGCGAAAGTGTGTGTGTGTCTGTTTCCCTGTTGTAACGCAATGCTTTGTGTCTGGAACTGGTGTGTCTCACATCAGGCATTCCATTCAGACTCACTCTGTGTGCTTAGGTAATAACTAGGCTTAACCATAATTTGTTTGTGTGTATGTTTGTGTACGTGTGTGTACGTGTACGTGTGTGTGTGTGTGTGTGTGTGTGTGTGTGTGTGTGTGTGTGTGTGTGTGTGCAGATCAAAGGAAATTCTCCTTTACCTTTTACACATTTGCACATAAAGACAAGCCCATCCCTTTGAACTTAAAGCAAGCCATCCACAAACACAAATTAATAGGTATTTTCTTTATTCTTGCCCAATTCTTGTTTCTCTCCCTTTGATACCTCAACTATTTATACCTTCTTCTTGTTCTCCTTCAAAATGGCAATTTAAAAAACACATTGGCTGTTAAAAAGGCTTAGCAAAATATGCCTCTGTGCACGAATAAAGTTCAAACAGCAGATGTATAGTGATCTGGCTCATTGATCTTGAAGGAAGGGTTTGAAGGGTCACACATTTACAATAGATACATACACCACCTTTTAAGAGCATATTTCCCCTCAATAACCACAGGTCAACAGGGGCTAATTATTATCAGGGGTTTCCAGGTCTAAGTTGTTTCTGCCAACTGGTGAGTGCAGCATCACACACACTGGGTTCACGGGCCAACATTTTTATCAGTGATGTCAGCTGTTATGTCAGCTTACTCAGCCTTACATGCCTCATCCTACCATTACACACACAGATGCACACACACACATTATCCAACGCTTTAACGTCAGAGAGCAAGGGACGAGACTGATGTTTTGTATTTTGGATGAAGCAGCAAGAAGTTCCGATGGGTTAAGATCGTAACTTCAAATGAGTGCGTGTCTGTATGTCTGCATGCATGAGGTCCACCTTTGTTTTGTTTTGTGTGTGTGTGTGTGTGTGTGTGTGTGTGTGTGTGTGTGTGTGTGTGTGTGTGTGTGTGTGTGTGTGTGTGTGTGTGTGTGTGTGTGGGGGTTTGGAATGAGGCAACATACCGTGACTTTATCATGGCAAAGCAGAAACAGTATTAACAACTGGTGAAAGATGTTTTGTGGACATTTCTCGGATTTCCTTTTGGTCGAATGAAAAATGGGGAGAGATGAGAGGGAGAGATGAGAGGGAGAGAGGAGAGAAGGGGAGGGATGGGAAGAAGAAGGGGGAGTCAACCGAATAATGAATAGTTATTTATGTGGGATTCAAACTGCGTTGCCTTTCAGTTTAAGCCTCCTTGTAGTCATTGTCTATCATCGCTTTGTGGCAGTTTTGAATTTCCAAACACAGGAAGTGTTGCTTGATTTCCTCTTTCTTTGTGTCTGACATGCATGTGTGTGTGGTTGTGTGTGTCTTTCCCTCTTCCGCTCTGTTTCTCTTGCTCCCTCTCCCCTTTCTCTCACACGTTCTCACACACATATACAGATGTGGGATAGTTGTTTGCTTTTCTTGCCAAGCAAAAATGCTTTCTTCTTTTTGTGATCTGCTTTGGTGTTACCTGACAAGTTTGCGTGTGTGCGTTTGTGTGTGGGAGAGAGTGAGCAAGTGCTAAACCCAGCTCCTTGCCTGAGTGCTGCTGCAAAGGCCCAGGTTGACAGAGAGGATTGTGAGTGTCATCCCAGGGATTAAGCACAATGAGCAAGATTGACAGACAAGACAACATTGTACACTCGCACAGACATATACACACACACACACACACACATTCTAAACATACTCAGAAATGTATACAGGCAATTATAGAGAGGTGTATCAAAGCGCTGGGGTAAGCCCCTGTTTAAATGCGTGTGAGCAGGCCATTCCATCATTTCCCGCACACCTTTACAGGGAGGGAACAGGGATTACCCCTCCTTACTTTCACTGTTTTTTTCTCCTTTGTTTTTTTTTAATTCTCCTATGTCTCTCTCTCTATGTCTTTAGTCCCCTCTATTTCATATTTCTCATTTATGTACTTGTTTGTTTGTTTATATTGTTTGTAAAAAGAGTATAGACCAAGTTCATGTAGTATTTTTGAGCCAGAACTGCACTTCCACATTATGATTGTTGGACATATTGTCCTAACATTATGGTGTCACCAATCAACAGACCATGTTGGATCAGGTCCGGTCCAGTTTGAGCCCTCAAAAATCATGCACTTTTAACTTATTTTCAGATGGCTGCTTGTAATTATACTGAAGGTCATTTAAAACAACTTTGATTTTCAGGACTGGTAGCCAAGTTTATGACATGAAGTAGCAGGAGAAACAATTATACTTTATATTTCTGAAAACAACTTTGCATTCTTTCAATCTCACCCATCTGAAGGTTTGGTCTGGAATCCATGTGCGCCGAAGAACTTCAAATAACCTTTTTTTGTCAGAAGAGCTTGTCCATTTTTAATCTGTGATTGCCAAGTGGCAGCTCACAATCGCTGTCCAATCAGATAGCAGCTGATAAGTGCGGCATGTAGCAGTTAGCTTGGCACCCGTTGGGCCCTTCTGACCTAGGTGCTGGCTTGTCGGCACAGTGTTCACTTGAGGCATTGCAAGATTCTTTGAGAGGGATGATCAGCTTTCATCTTATCACTTTGCACAGTGACACAGGCTTCAAAGAGAGCTGGTCATTTTTACTGGCACTGCAGTGTGTGCGTGCTTTTGCTCATGTGCGTCTGTGTAAGCTATCCGCACATTTCCAGAAAGCTGTTCCAGGCTCTAGGACTGTGTTTAATGAAGGCAAGGGCATGGCTTCAAAGAGTTGCAATCCAATCTACATGTGCAGACACACACACACACACACACACACACACACACACACACACACACACACACACACACACACACACACACACACACACACACACACACACACACACACACACACCCCTGCTGGTTGGAACTAATGTTAATTTGAGCTCAAAATGTCTTAGCCTAGTCTTGTATTTGGCACTGGGCTGCTTCTTAACCTTCATAAGATGACTGCAATTGACAGATGTATAATCAAGAATCCACTGAATGAAAATATACAGCACATTTAACAAAACTAGTTCACCTGTCTTTTGAGCTCAGAGGCTCTCCTTTCTCAACTGAAACTTGTTCTGCTCACAAAACATGTTTAAGCTCAGATACATGAAGGATTGTGTCTAACTGTGTGTTTGTTAATGAATTGCTCTGTGTCATGATACACTCTGTCTGATGCAGCACACTGATACTAGGTTACAAGTGCAAAGCTGACAGAAGGATGACATTTTAGAGCCAATGGGCAAATTGTGGGAACTGAATTACACAAAGCCCAGAGCTGGAGCGAACCTCATTTCATGTAATATTGCTGTCATTTGTAACAGTCCCCTCACGCTCAGTAAATTATTGCTGTCAGATGAGGAATTTATTTTTCCAGAGAGAAACTTTGAAAGATAAGATTCAAAGTATAATTTTCAGATTGATTTTGATTTTGAACTTTTTGCAATAGCACAAATGTCTTTGAGGAACTTGAACATGAACGTTTAACTGTTACAAGATTTTTTTATGAAGCTGCTGGAAGGCGTTTGGAAACATGAGATAGTCGCAGGCCTGGGGTTGACCCTCAAACCATTTGTTGGAAATCCTTCATGCTTTAAGGTTTACGAGTGTGCATATGTTTGAGTTTGGAGTTTTAATGTGTGTGTGTGGGTGTCTGTGTGTGCGTGTTGGCACACACACATATAACTTTGTGTCTCTGGTGCCTTTGAGGTGTGTTAAGGTGTGTTTCTCTCTTTGATGTTTGGCATTGGTTTTATAAAAGGGTTGGTTTTAGAGGCATGCCTTTTTTTCAAGTGTGCGTGTGTGTGTGTGTGTGTGTGTGTGTGTGTGTGTGTGTGTGTGTGTGTGTGTGTGTGTGTGTGGGTGTGTGGGTGTGTGGGTGTGTGTTTCGGCCAACAGAGTGGATGTGGTTCACCTTGCACTGGCCACCTGTAAGCCATCGAGAGAAATTAGCCTCTTTACTCTTGATGGGTTGCAGATCAGAGAAGGCAGGGGCGGTGAGAATGTGGTAGGAGGGCTGTTGATGGGGTTTTTGGAGGGGCGTGTGTGTATGTGTGGCGTAAGATATTAGGGTGGACCATTCTGCTCCCCCATAAGAGAGAGAGAAAGGCAGACAAGGTATATACCATACAATTACATCATTTGTTTCTCATTTGTTCTCACTGTCCGGGGTTCTCTGTGTGTGTGAGTGTTTGTGTGTGTGTGTGTGTGTTCTGGTAGGCCCAAAGTTCTGCTCCAACCTTACCAAGCATACACACTCAGTAAACAATTAAGTCATTAATACCAGCCTGCAGGTCTCACACACAAGAATACAAATATATAGGACATGTGCTCACTCAAAGACACACCAACAACCACACCCATTCCTGGCGGTTCATGTCCAAGGCTTCTATTGGCTGTGGGGTTTGGGACTAGCGAGACTAATGATGTGGTCCCTGTGTTCCTGCTTCCTGTCCTTCGCTGGAGGACTTCCTGTGGCAGAGTCATGTGGTCTTGATTACAGTCCCCATCTAAGATCCCTTGAGCTGGGCAGTCTTGCTCTACACACACATACATACACACAATAGATATAGAATGACCTGTGCCGCTCTCGTTAGATATGTGATATTATTGACCAGGAGCACTGGGAATACTGAGCATCTGTGTTTACTTCTCCTATTTTTTTTTGTAAGTTTCTTTGTCTGTTTCTGGTTGTTATGCCTCCCCTTGTTCTGTAGCCAGGAGGCTGGTTGGTGTGATGAGGGCTGACTGGTCCTGTTGTATCTTATTCACTGCTCTGCAGTCCAGCCCTGGCACCAGACCTCACAGCTGGGCTATTGATAGAGAGGGTTGCTAAGTTCTGTAGGAGAACTACACAAACAGTGACTTTGTCAAGTTTTAAATCAATACAGGTTACAATTATAATCAAGGAAACAAATGTTCTTAGTTTATACATTTCCATTGAGATCCAGCTGTTACTTAAGATCACACACTTGGTTTTGCCTGTTTTATCCTGGAAACTACTTAATTTTGCTGATAATAAATACCAGTTTGCTAATAACAGGATACAATGGGCTTATCTCCTGGCCGCCTGCATTGTTTTCCATTCATTTGAACTTAAAGCAACCCTCTGAGATGTAAGTGTTGGTTGCCAAGTGACCATTATTTAGATTAAGATAAACAGGCACATTTGAAACCCCTTTCACAGCTATTTGTGTGCTCATTAGTTGTCTTCTTGATTCCAAACAGCATAATTCAGCGGACTGTTGTTGCAGTGCTCTTGAATGCTTTAAAGTTTAATTTTTAAAATGTCCCTGAATCAAATTGACTAATGTGCCAAATTACAATGATTGTGAAAATGCTTATAAAAAAGAATACAAATAATGTTCACAGATAGATTACTTGTCTTAAATTGCATTTTGAGTATCAACAAAAGAAATTCACTTCACAGAGCTGACCTTAAAAGCAACATACAATCAATCTAAAATGTAGGCTAAGCTTATGAAAATGGTTAGCAGTAATGTAAAGAATTTCTGGAAAAGGGGATAAAACATGCATAACATGTTAAAATGATGGTTTTATAAACAGTGTGGATCCAAACAACTGACAGAAACTGGTGTGATCTAATAAACTATTGCTGTTGTATTAGTAATTCTTTACTTTTTGTTTAGCCGAAACAGTCCTATTATCATGATGAAGCCTCTCACTGTTTAAAATGTGCAGCCAAGTGTAAAGTTGTCATTCCTTATATGTGCTCTTTAGAATGTGGAGTGAGTGTGTGTGTGTGTGTGTGTGTGTGTGTGTGTGTGTGTGTGTGTGTGTGTGTGTGTGTGTGTGGTGTGTGTGGTGTGTGTGTGTGTGTGTGTGTGTGTGTGTGTGTGTGTGTGTGTGTGCATATGAAGCCACTCTCCAAGGGGAAATTGTTAGCAAATGGACTCCAACTGCTGGTCTTTTAGCTTTGCAAACACAACCTGAAGGCCTCTCCCCACTTCCCCTTCTCAATGCCCCCCCCCCCCCCCCCCCCCCCCCCGCTACAATTCACCTGCCCTACAACCCCAAGGCTTCTCATCCTTCTTCTCCCTCCCTCTTTTCTCCCCTTTTCGATTTCGCTCCCACTCACTAACTTAGACATTTCCATACCTATTCATCATTCCTCCTCCCTCCCTCTATGTGTCTCCTTCTTCACACACAGAGAGTCATTCCTGAGTGGGTAAATAGAGTAAATTGGAGCTGACCTCCAGGGTTAGCAGAGGCCACGCTCTCTTTTCATGTCAAAGCCATCTGAAGGCTGATTGGTTGATTGCAGTGCTCTCCGCTTCCAAAAGGCTCCCTTGTGCTGCTGTAATTGCCCTATCATGTGCGCGTACACATCCACATACTTAACGCACACACAAGCATGCGCATACATACATACGGATGCACACACACACAGAGACACACACACACACATTCTTACAGGCAAATGACTTAATTGGTGTTAATTGCATAATGACAGTAGTGAATTGGACCTGGGTCAGAGGTGACACAGGTTTGAGTGGAGTGGGGGATGGAGAAAGGATGTTGAGAAGATGTGAGAGGAAGGCTGGCACTTCTATTCCGTCTTATTCTCTCTCTTTTTCTTCCCCAGTTTCAATACTTAGCGATCCTTGACCTGATTGCAGAAGCTGGCCCGTAGGGATGACATACAAGAACACACACACTAAAAACACCCAAAAACAGACATCCCTTTGTGGCATGGAGGGATGCTCTACACTTAACACAAGGATACAATTTGACTCAGTCAGCATCTGTGGCTGTGTATGCATGTGTGTACCTACGAATGTGTGTGTATTTAACTATACCAGCAGTGTATGTTTGTGTGTGACTGCCGAGGCAGCTGAAAGAGCTCTATTGGTGAAAACGTTTAAGCCATCATCATTAGAGAGTTGTTGGTACAGAGGTGTGTTTTAGTGAAGGACGTAATTGGTCCGTCATAGTGCTGTGTAATCTTCTCATATTCTATGAAAACAGCCAAAGCTATTGGCCATAACTGCGATGTTTAAGGTGGGACCTTCCCATGTTAAACATACAGCATCTTCGCTTGATACTGGCTGAGACCAAATAGCAGTAAGAGGTTGGTTTGTGTAAAGTTTGGTGAATACCAGAAGCCCTGCAGTCATGTATTCTATCTCTCTGCTATATTGTACACATGTACATCAGTTGTGTGTATGTATGTATTTGTGTGTGTGGATTGCATGATTTCTAAACCAGAGCTTTCTCAAGTGGAAACATTGCTGCATCTGAGACCACCCGGGATTAATTTCTCTTTGTAAAAACTTTATTGTGTATATGCATGCATGCATTTTTGTGCATGCCTGGACCCTACTGCAATTAAATGAGTGGGTCTGTGAGCGCATATGCTTAAACCCCCTGTGTCTCCTGCAAGTGCATGTGTCCTTGTGTGTGTGTGTGTGTGTGTGTGTGTGTGTGTGTGTGTGTGTGTGTGTGTGTCCTTTTGAGTGGGAGTTACAGTATCCCCAATCCTGCTGTTTATAGGATGGAGTGAAAAGTGATGGAAGGTATGGAGAGAGATGGGCCAGTGATGACATAGCCTTATGTTCACCCCCTCTGGATATGGCCTATACTCTATATTAGATCTATCCATCATAGCTGCATTCGAGTCCCACATGCTTCCTATACCATCCGTAGCTAGATGTCCACAAACATGTGTTAGTCCCATCAATGTTATACTCATATGGTACATGTCACGCTCATACTTGTAAAGTCTGAATGTACTTTGTCATACCCACTGCATACTTAGTGTGTGTAGCCTGTATTGACTCTCTTTAAGTGGTTTTCCAAGCTCAGATGATAGATGTATGGTTTTCTTGTAGTTCCTCAGAAAGACTTCCCCACAGGCTCATCTAGACACAAAAGGAGCTGTCACTCTTTGCTTTTCTGATCTCACTGTGTGTTCATTCAAATATGTGTATGTGTGTGTGTGTAGTGTTACTGGAGGAGGGTTTGTGTGTGCATGTGTAAATGCCCTAGTGTGTGTCGGAGCTGTCACCTGTTCCTTGTGCTCTGTACAAGCCCTGTCTCTGGGCGAGTCTTTGATCTGGTCGACAGGAGATTCCTACGGTGTGAAATAGCCCCGGCCAGATTTACTCAATGAAAGAGCAGGTCTTAACCACTGTTATTACACTCATTTTTTTTAAATGCTTGTGTCTGTCTCTCTCTCTCCCTCTCTTATTCTCCCAGCCTTGCTCTGTGTTTGTCATTTGCTGCCTCCTTACATGTGTATGCACTTGTAAGTGTACATAAATCTTAAATTGGAGGGGATTTTCTGTAATATTTACTGCTCAAGCCTTTGCATTGAGTCGTAGCTGGAGTCAAAAATCCACTGAGCCCTGCAGTCAAAGCCAAGGTTACCCATCCTGTTACCAAACAACAGATGTGTAGAGGTAGGTATAGAATTAAACAGGACAACATGTAGCTTATTCTCCTTTATCAGTGTATGCATACTTCTACGAGACAAAAATCTGTATATCTCTATAACAGATGAGACAAAGGAAACACTAAGTCTGTGGCCCCCTCTCCCTCTTTTTCTCTGTGCTCTGATATTAGTGTTTTCGGTTGGGTGTGTCTGTCTGAGCTGTTGAACATGTGTTGGAGCCCAGGTGGGGAGAGACACAATGCAATTATGCCTGTAAAACACTACTCACGTAACTTAAACACTGTACACATGTGTACTGGCAGTTACAGGGGCTGATGCTTTTTTATTGTGGTAAGCTGTGCTATGTTAAATGGACCATTATAGAGACCTAAAAGAAAGATAGAAGAAGCAGAGTTGAAAGGACGGAGGGAAAGAGATGGTTTATTTTATTGCAGAGCTCATAACTAGGGTGTTTACCATATATTGTGCAGCAGAGATGGTGCTAAGCTAAGCTGCAGGTATCGTATAGCGAGGCATGGGCACCTCAGGGAGAGAGGTCAGTTTGCTTTACCACTGCCGGGCACATTTAGTATCGGGCTGGCTTATGTATAAAACATTAAGCCTACTGTACATAGCGTTCGCATCCTACTCAAAATGCAGATTCTTAAAGAAAAGGTTTACAGTTTTGAAGTCTGTTTAAAAAGCATAGTGAGTTCCCCCTTTGAACTTTGAAACAGATTTGTTCTTATTGAAATAAGTACTTATTTTTATACTGGCTCTTAAATAAATGTTCACATATCATAGCCTCCTATTTTTCCTTGTTAATAGTTTTTTTCCCTATCCGCTGCAAGGGTCTAGGATCAGAGGGTTTCGTATTGTAAGGCCTCATAAGGCGAACTTGTACGTTTTGATATTTTTTAAGACACACCTAAATAAATGTGAACCTGTCCTTTAACATTTTAGTGCACTGCCTAAAAAATAGCCATGTGTTTTGTTTATGTACTCATAAGAATCAATCCAAAACCAACAACTCACATTTTTTTAAGTTATTTCTTTTAGTACAAAAACATATTGTCTCATCACTTAAATGCACATTCAGGAATTTGACTTTTTAAAATTTCAAATCCAAGTCTTTGTTTCAACTAGGTAAGTGGACTGAGAATGCTGTCACCTGTCATTAAAGCAACCAGGGGGAGATGTGGGGTATGCCAGGGAAACACAACTACTCAAAGATGTGTGGTAATGTGAGTGATGGTTGAAAGTCATAGTCTGTGACCTGAGAAAGCTCCTACTAAACATCAGCACATGACCTTGCTTGGGAGGCCTGAATTCTTTAAGCCTTAAGCCGATAGTATTCCCAGCACCACCCAGACAAAATGGACCAACTTACCACACACACACGCACACACACACACACATGTACACACGCCAACATTTCATACTGCATATGTTACACGTTTTTCGAAGTCTGCACACAATTCACAAAATCTCTTTTTCACATCATCTCTCAACTTTTATTCATCCTAATTTTGATAATTTTATTGAAATAAACCAGAGATGAAAAGTTATTCCTAACTTTGCCAACACATCAATATTCCACATTGCATCCTTTCACAAACAGTAACACATACGTTACAGTCCCAGCCCAACTCTATAACAGAATCAGAATTATTTGTATTAGTCCCACAGTGGGGACATTTACAGTGTTACAGCAAAAGGTGGCATAGCAGGTAAAAACGGGCATGCATTTATAAAGATATTAAATATACAGAATAAAAAGCACATTAGTAATAGAATACAAGTAAAGACAAATAAGTACACATCCATGGCTGAAAATGAGGATCCTCCATTGATATCATCACAAAGAACATTTTGCTTAGCGACAGCATCATAACCTGTTCCATTATTCAACAGCAAGACTATAAGTTAAGCCTTAGTGAAGTTACTGTAGATAAGTCTATCAGCGCTTATTTAATGTGTACAGTGTGTTTCAGCTGTAAATATCACACAAATATGAGATGCTTTGTCCAAACTAACGAGGATTATTTACTCTCTATCTGTGCACAGAGCCAAATCTCTGTCACTTTCTACGATGCTTATTTATGATCCACAGTATCTTCCTTTCTGGTTCACTGGAGGCGCCTTTCCATAGTAATGCACAGAGCACTCAAAAAGGTTGTTAAAGGTTCAAGAAGGCCCCACAAGAAGTGTCTGTGGTTTTAATCAGAGTGACAATGTACATGTTTGGTGCTCCAGAGGCTTTTTAAAGTGCAAAGATATCTCAGGAATTATAACAGTTGTTCCTCTAAATGTGTCTGTGTCTGGCCTCCCACTCATCAGGTACCCCTATTGTCTGTTTTACCCTACAGTACTTGTGTCGATCCCACCCTTTTTTTCTCACACTTTTTCTTTCTCACCCTTTTTCTTTCTCACCTGTACTTTTACACCACACATTATATCTCTGCATTATATCTCTCCACCCTAAGGCTGTAAAGGTGGGTTATTTCCCCAAAAAAGATGTCCCCTTGCATCTTTTCTGAATATCCTCCTTCTTACTCCTCTCATTGCCCAACAACATGCTTGCTGGCAGTGGGACCAAACAGACTGGTGTACCTACAAACCCATAGACACATTACCTGTTTATTTCACCTCTGAAAGAGAAATGCTCAGAATAAGCAGTTTAGCATGTTAGGCATCATTTTAAATGTGTATTCACCGCTTCACAGGTCAGACTGAGGTAAAGATCACTAGTAGACCACCAGGCATCGTGAAAGCCTCCCTATTTATCCACAGCCTATATCCTATGTGTCTCAGGCCTGGGGCTATACTGACCCCAGGAGCACCAAACAGACTTGGCCAACAACATGATTGGCTCTTCCTGAGACCGGACTTAAATAGTATTAAGGACCGCAAGGCAGCTGTGCTAGCACAAACACACTTGACATCAGTCTTGACTTTGTCACTCTGTCAGATCCTGCTTATGGACACAGTTTTAGTTTGGTTGAATAAAGTTGTAAAATAGGCTGTGGCCAGTCCATGGTGTGCAAGAAAGAAGAAGCACAGGCATACAAAAGAGAGAACAAACCACAAAAACAAAGTCAGTTAACTCTAAATCCAAGTGGGATGGATGTATAAATGAACATATTGTTTGTATTGGATAAGCAGGGGCTCTAATGTTTGATAACCAAACACAAAACTTTGCTGACTGTGCAAATCTTCGTTTGAACTTGTCTACCTCAAATACTTGTAGCTACTGAATAGATGTTATTATCAGATTTTGTTGACACAAGTGTCCCACACACACACATGTGGATACAGATTCTTACGCAAACACTCACAGGTCCACATGCAGGCGCAGATACGCACACCAACACATACCTATTTAAAGGTGAGCCTATTTTTCATTCAGAGCAGATTGAGATCTGAAGGATCACATTTATTTGCTTAAGTGATCCTAAATAGATCCGAGATGACCAGACCAGACCAAACCATTTGAAGTTCATAGCTCCGTCTTTGTTGTTTCTCTGCCCATGTATAACAATGGGACACACACACACTCACACACACACTCACACACACACACACACACACACACACACACACACACACACACACACACACACACACACACACACACACACACACACACACACACACACACACACACACACACACACACACACACACACACACACACACATTTACAAAATGTACTCCCTGGTCTGCTCATGATCAGAAATCATGATTTGCCTATAAGAAGCCCAGTAATCAGCCTTTCCTCTTACTTGTGTGTGTTGCACCAGGGCAGGAATCCATAAAATGTGAAGTGCAGTTTGTGTTGTCTGCATTCTGTCGAGTTTAAGTGCTCAGTCGTAAGAAAAGTTTTTTATGTTGTAGAAGCACAGCACAGAAAAAAAGATGCTTCAATGTCTCCAACGTATAGTAGAAGGGCAAATCAGTTAAGAGAGGGAACTCAACTATGGACAATAAAGAACAGATGGAGAAACGGAGTCTGTGGGCAGGGAGAGAGAGGAAGCGACTAGTTGGGTCAGGAGTGAGAACTGATGGGTCAGTGAACGTGGTCTCATCTTGAGAAGACATCAAGAGCAGGGTGGAGCATTATTCTCACCATAGAAAACCACGGAGGGTTTACTGTTTTCATTAGCGCTGCAGTATTTTTGTAATATGCTTACAGGCACAAACACAGAAAGGAGAAGAAACACGTTAAAAAAAACATATTTCTGCAACATCGCTGTTTCACTTTCACAAGTTGTCTGGCCCTCTGTCCTTTCTTTTCCATCTTTCAGGAATAATGTCTTCACTCCAGCCCACACTGTACCCTCGGCATGGAAATGTTCCTGCCTTATAAAACAAAAATATGAATATCTCTGACGTCTGTCATGTCATTTTCCCACATTTATCTGTGTAGACTCTTTTTCACACAAAGAGCAAAGCAGGCACAAGAGAAGGGTTTGATGTCGGCACATGCATACTTTAAACATGTTCCTGTAGGCCTAGCACCTCTACACACATTTAAGGGTACTAGGTCAAATGTTCAAAGCAAAGAGAACTCCACCATGCACCCACACCCCCCAAACCAAGCCTTCCACTCTCCCACCTTTACCCACATGAGAGTGCACCGCAGCTAGACTTGCATCCACTCTGTTTTTTTGCGAATAGGGGTGAGAGGCTGTTACCATGTCAGTCGGCATGGCCTCTTATCAAACCATCAGACTACCCTCAGATTCTCTTTCCAGATGGAGGTGAGATAGGGCCTCAGAGGCCCGGACCCCCGCAGACACTGAGAGCATGGAGGCCTCCCCTGATCTCCTACCTGATGGAGGTGCTTTAATGTGGGTTCAGGTTTCACTTGTCTCCCCTGCCTGGCTGGGCCTGCGATGGTGTCGGGATGCAGGCGCGTTCAAGGCTCTTTGGCCTGGACTCTGATGGGCTCCCGCTGCTCCACTTTGAGGTGTAGCTCTAGGTCAAGGTGTTGTTATGGGACACAAGCTTACCATGGTCCCCAAGCTATTTTCACTAGGAAAAATAGGTGCAATTGAGAGTTGTATACACAGCCATCACAGGCAGACTTTGATGCTCAAGCAGCTGGCCCACTGTAGAGCTCTTGACATTTCTCCCAATAACATAAACACTGCCACTTACACTGTGCTCAGAGCGAGAGAGTGGAAAAGAGAAAGAATCCTGTGATAAGGCAAAAAAAAAAAAAAAAGCTTGAAGGAGTAAATGAGTGAGATTAGTCTTAGGAACTTCTGAGCACTATGAGAAGCAGATCAAGAGAGACAGAGTGGGTGAGAAGGAGGGGAGGAAGAGGAGGAGAGGAATTTGGGAGCAGTGAGAATTCCATGCACCTTTTATTGTTGTTGCGCAAACCTGTATTTTAGACCTGCATGAACATTTTGCACTTTTATGAACATAGTTTCTTTTCCGCCCCAAGTCATAAATGAATATTTGAAGATGTCCTGCCAATCTTTCCTCTCTGATGATTGTGCCTTTTTATTTGCGTGCGTGAATTTCAACATTTGTGCACACGTACAGGTTTTAACGCAAGCATACATACATGCATTTACATATGTGTGTGCAGTAGTGTCTTGTCTGTGCAAAATATGTCAAAACAACCTCTACATTAGGAATAGGTACTGCAGATTCCACCCGTATCATTTGTACATTGGCACACCTTGGCTGGACTCGGGAAAGTCATCACCATTCCACACGGAGCCCTCCATCATTCCTCACAGGATTAGAGGAAAAAAAAAGGGAGAGAGAAGGAGTTCAAGGGAGGAATTGCTCTTTTCCTTTTTGTCGCTGGCACAGTTGTTACTATAATTTGGCTGAAATAATAGAAGTTGTAAAATTGCTACCAGTGTCCCCCTCTGTCTTTATCCATCTCTGTATAAGTTCATTTCAAACCAGATGTACATTTGAAGAGGCACAAAGCACGCTAGTGAAGCAGTTTTTTAAAAGTTCAGAGTTGGCCCATGGGAAGCATGCACGGTGTCTGACTCGCAGATGCACACTGCCTCTTCATGGGAGTTTAATGAGTTTGATACATGAGATTTTTTTTTTTCATCAACAGTCAACTCCACCTAGTGGTGTTTGTACTGAACAGATTTCTGGCTGCAGCAAGGAATAATCTGTAATGAGTGAAAGGTTACACCGGTGGTTGTTTATCTGCACAGTCACTTTAGCCTGAAACTGCTGGAGAAGGGAGAATCAATACTAAGGTTTTGGATATGAATCTCGTAAAAGCAACAAACAGTGCAGATAATGTTGCCTTTGAGATCTGGCTCAGTGCCTTTGTGGAATAGGCTGTCCATTACTAGAGAGCAGTGGTAGACTGTGTTAGTAGGTCTCCGCAGCACCTCTTGGCCTGGCATCTGTGAGGCTTGCTCACACTTGCTTTCACCCAGCATGTGTTTGCTCATATGAAGGAAATTATGTAATTAGCCTGTGAGGGATTGTTTTCTTTCACTATTTTCCCCCTTCTCTCCCGCTCTCCGTCCTTCTTTCCCTCCCTCTTCTTTTCTGCACTCACTCTCTCTCTCTCTTTCTAGTCTTATGACAGCAGGAGATGGCTAATCTGAGCCACACCCTAGCTCACCTCCTTCATTAATTGCCAGGGACCATCAGTGGAAGAAAATGAGCGCTTGCCACACAGATCTTAAGTGAAGAGTAGCTTTGTTTAACATCAAAGGGGGAGTTTTTGAGATTTGTATGAGGGAGTGGAGATGGAAGATTTGGGCGTGCAGGGGGTTGTGTCAGGCTGCGTTGTGTGCTGGGAGATGGGTGCAGGGGTACACACGGGCAGCGTCGGGGGGAGGAAAACCTGGCATTTTGCTCTCTAATTCCAGCCGGCCTGGAGGCCTGGAGCGCTAAGAAGGGCCTCACTGTTGCTCTCTGGATCAGCCAGGTATTGCTTACATAAAAAGCAAGTGAAAACAGCTGTAGGGATAATTAGCTTGATTCTCCATTACATGCCATGAGGGCCAATAACTAAAAAATGGAGTTTTGTTTGGGTTAGAGCTGCAGTCCCAACCAGGAGGAAGTTGTAAAAGTCAGGCAGAAAAAAAAGAAAAAGAGAGAAATGAAGGGAAGAAAGGGCAAGCTCTTGAAGCAATTGTTACCAAGGAGATGTTCTCTCTTCTTGGGGTAGGTTGATGTGGGCCAGATTTGTAAAGAGTTCTAAAGAGCTGTGGTTTCAAAATAACTGGATGGGCATGTGAACAGATTTTCTTTGTAATCCATTTATTATGTTATCTCAGTTTTTAGCCTGTGGGAATGTGTCACCTCGGATGAATTAAGTGGAGCTGGACCACATTTCAAGTGTTCTTTTTTGTATTACATTTGCTATAATAGATTATCTTACACACTGTCTTTCAAATTAGCAAAAAATATGCTGTGATTTATTTGTTGAATCGTGATTACACCATAGACTATGCATTCAATACATCAGACATATGATAAGAACAGTGATTTGTTTTGTCATTGTTTTCATTGTAAAGCATTTTGCCAAATCTGCTTCTCTTCTGACCTTCTTTCCAGAGGTTAAATAGACCATCCTATCAGAAACATGATATGTCTGTGTTCCCATACTAGACATGTGACCACAGAGGATCTCAACAAAAAGAAAAAATGCATGACTACGTAGACAGAACAGATGTTAGCTCTCTTACTCAGTATTTAACTCCAATGTCTGCCCCTTCATGCGCTTGTTTTACGTCTCTCGTCTTGTTAGGGTGCTGGAGGGGGGGGGGGGGCATCTTTGTACTGGTAATTGAATTTGGTGTGTTTCTTTTTTTTCTGTTGAAGTGAAAGGATACCAACCACAGTGTAATTCCAAGTGAAGGAGCAGCACTTTAACATTGGTGGTCCAAAAACTCTGCAAGGATCCATTTAACAGGCAGTTTATATTAGTAGCACTTAAAGACAAGAAGGGATTCAGCCGCTCACATCCAGACTCTCAGGGTTGACACCCAATCCCTGAAGACAAAGACAGTCAGTTGTACAGAAACGCAATTTAGATTTTGGGAGAAATACAGGTAGATTAACAAAACAGACACCTTACTGCCTTTTTTTGGATTTCCTATCCACTTACTTGGCTTTGACCTGGTATGTTGTGAATGTAGACACACAATACTCACAAAATGAACATTGTTTAATTTACACAGGGGTACCAGGAAGTAGAAATTGGTCTTCCTCTCAACCAAGCCTCTGTGCTGCAGAGGGCAATGCAAATGTTGATAAGTCAATCATTGTCCTTCTCCAGACACAGGCTAAACAAGTATTTATATGAGAAAGTGTTCACCCTGTCTGATCCCACTATCAACCACGCTGAGAAAGGGGAGTGGGGAGGAGGATGAAGGTAACGCAGGGAGTAGAAGATAGGAATTGCTGATTGGAGTAGCAGGCAGATGAAGGCTGAGTGCTGCAAGAGGGAGTGTGAAATTATGTTTTGCTATTTTATAAGGTATGCATTGGTATGGTAGCAATTTTGAATTGAAAAGGACAGTTCACCCAATTGTGATCTGAAACCAACCCCCAAAGAGACTTCTATTTACTTTCATATTTGTGTAAATAAAGCCATTACCAAATGTGCTTTCCCCCATCCCTACACGAAGGGACTCAATATCAAAATGAGAGGGTTTCGTTGATCTGTTGGATAATTGTCAAGTGTACAATGTCATAGTTTTATCGGTAGCCATTTCTAAGGACTCAGGTCACGTTCTAAATATTACAGAGCAATTTATCACATTCCTTCCCTTACATTCCTCATGCAGCCAAACTGCTGCACATGAGTGTCTGTTTAATAAATTAAACCTCTATGTGTCAAATGTGCATTCAGCTGTTTTCAATCATACTCAACTTATTTTATAATTTAGTTGGACAAGTATACAGTGACAAGAGCTACCTTGCACAATTTAGGATCATCATTTTAAAATAGCGAGGGGGCATCTTGTTCTCTTTGTGCATGAAGTGTCTTGTATCTGACTTTTTTTTGCTGCCTATAGAAGCTGATGATGCAGAAAATTGTGGACATCGACCTTTGGGCTGAAAAGGCTTTAAGCTGCCTGTCGGAGCCATTTGAGCTCACTAAATTATCCAGAGCGTGGTTTTTGCTTTCCAGGCTGATATTATGCTTTGCTTTGTCACATGTTTCTTAAGCGGGCATAATCATGACTACAATTTCAGAACGTACACTCAGGAACATAGAATTCCATGATTTCAACACTCTGTCACAACATGCTGACATGTTAAATAATCATTGGCTGATAAGCGTACACACATTCATGACCACATATAGCAACACACACTTCCTCATTAACAACATGGACACAGGCGTCACATGTGAGTTTGTGTAGTGAATGCGTCTGTTGTGTGGAAGTAGTGAGGTGTTGACAGAGAAGAAAGAGGAGCGGTCTTCAAACACATCCACAGGCAGGTCGTGCTCTCCATTATGCCCTGCCGGGGGCCATATTTGTTGATTCTCTGGCCCCCAAATCATTAATTTAAGTGCAGGCGACGGCAATGAAACCTGAGAATGGCGACCAACACACATGCACAAATTCACACAATCGAGCATGTACATGCGCAGACACACATTTGATCACACTTACACGCAATTGGGTTTATGTGTACACACACACACCCCTTGTTGCATAACAAATGATGGCACTTTAATTGCTGTGCATGTTTATTTACTCCTGGCTGTAATGGATGGTCCTTCTCTGCCTTGCAGCCAATCAGAGGGAGACAGGAAGAGTGTGAGCAGTTCTGCTCACTGTGTTGAACACATTCCATACAATTTGGCATTCCTCTATACACAAAACACTAACCTAAGATGCTACCATTCCATACCTGTAATCCTTTTATATTCAAGATGTTGGGGGTCATTACTCAGGTCAAATCTTCTCTAACACAACATTTTCCCAAACTTTACCTGGGAACACTTTTAGTCCAAGACAAACAAAGTTTGTATTAAAGTTCTATCAACATGCTCTCCCTGAGTGACTGATGATAACGTCTTCAGTGATTGGTAGTTATTTTGGGGCCTGTTTGCTCAGCCAATGAGGCGCCCCCAGCGAGCTAGACATACATCATTGTTTCTTTTTTTTCCCACAACTTAACCCTTAGGAAAGAAGTGAGTTGTTGCTGACTGCTGTGAGGGCTGAATAACAGACACATTCCAATAGCTTTTTATTTTTTATTAATGAGTACTTGATGTCTGGGCTGGTGCCAACTGCATTTAGCATTCTTAAGGACCTCTGGAGGCTCGCCAAACAGTTGGAGGAAGAAAATGGTCAAAGCTAAAAAAAACTAAATACTATGGATTCAAGTATTTTGAGATCTTTTGTCCATTACTACACAAATTAACTGCATGATGTAACCTTTTTGGAGAACATTTAAAACACAACCTTAAGTTCCTGGCTTGATGATGCATCTTCATATCCCTGTGTGAAATAAAGCATTCGGTTTTCATACTTTGTGGTTGACCTCTCCTCCTGATTTCTTTTTTCATGTTTCTTTCCACAGCTGCTTGTAGGTGTAGGCCAGGTACCAAGATGTTCAAGAGCTTCAACTGCAAGGAACACACTGAACCAGCCCATACCCCCCCACCATCATGTGAGCAGACCTGTATATGAACACATACCCCAGGATACAAGATTTTAATGTATTATGGGAAAGCTCATCGTTCAGCCGGTCAGATATTCTCACATCTTACCGATGAATGTCACCTCCGCTGATAAATGCAATGGCCCACAGAGGGTGGGAGAATGCCGCCCACAGGACCATCAGTCATCAGCGTGGAGCTTCAAGGTATTGGCAAGCGGCCTTTATTTCCCTAGCTGTTTTCAATAGACTGCGAGCTGGATTCATTTTACAGTATTGCGGGTGCTACAGAGTTCTGGCTTAACATCAACCAGCAATCACTCCACCACTGTCGACTACTGGTGCGGCTGAGCTCAGACAGTGGAACTAGTTGTAAACCAATGCCAATCCTGGACTGGTTTGTGATGGCATGAATGTGTTTACTCCGGCAGTTAAATAGCAGACTTTTGTAAATATGACAACATGGACCTCAAAATCCACAATCCACAGAGACCTTCTCAATGTACAGTGCCAAAGGAGACAACCCTGTCTGCTGAAACAAATGACTGAAATGACTGCATCTGAATCTTTCCGACTACCCAGTAAACCGCCCTAGTTACTCGTTTATTTGACTATTCCCCACTTCCTGCCGAGAGATCAACAAAGAAAGGTACTTTTGGGATTAACGATGCACGACAAAAACTGTTCAAGCATCAGCTTACACCAAATGGCGCGTTTCCACTACAGCGCGGAGCACGGTTTAAGAGGGCTGTGACGTCAGCGGCCCGTCTTTGGTTGCGTTTCCACTTGGCCTAGTACCGGCCGGCGGGTCCTAATTCACAGTTTTTCTGGCCTCATAAAATCGCGGGTCTAGGGCCAGATACAACGAGGCTGAGTCGGGCTGAGTATGCTAAACTAGAGAGAGCATCGCTGGCAAGGGGGCTACAACTACAACAAGATGGACATATTTGACCGTGATTTAATTGTAATACACGTTTCAAAATGATGCCGAAGTAACAACATACTGATACCGGTTAGTAAAAACCATGAATTAATGCTTTGTCAAGTCTGCAGACAGACGGCAGGCGAAAAACCTTTTAAAATGCGTGTGATCTAAATGGAGATTGGCTAAGCTAATGCAGTATATGCTCCGACCGTCCACACTCACAACAACGGCCTATACAGACATAAATAAAGCAGCGACTGTATTCACCATGACACAGGCAGTCTGTGGTTTGTACTTGTTTAACTTTTGTCTAGTTTCTGAACATATATGAGGAGCTGTGAGCTCTGAGTGCTAACAGCTAACGGCTGTGTTGTTTTTCTGGGGTTCTCTGAAGATCACGTCACGGCTCCGCCTACACTGCGTTACTATAGATACTACCCCAGTTCCTAAACTGTAATGGAAATGCGCCATAAAGTGAGCCAGTCCTAACGAGGCCCAGCCATACCGAGCGGGGCCGAGCGAGGCCGTGTAGTGGAAACGCGCCAATAGACACACGACTGACCTTAAATCAGTGAGCATGGTCTTCTTGTGAATTTCTCCTCGTGTTCTTTTAACCTGCATTGCGTTTGTAAACCAATATCATGTCATCTTAGCTTTTCTACATCTGAAACATTTTTGAGTGCCACTTTTCTTTTTTAATTTTAAAAACTGTGGGTGATTTATTATGCTGATGAGTGATGTATTATTTTGTGGTCTTTTTCTTGATCCCGTGAATCTGAGTAGCAAATCTGTTTATAATGAAGTGACTTGCATTTTAAAGCACTGTGTCATTACCTTTTTCACTGTACTGGAGGTTGACGATAATGTACAGTGTTGTGTTTTGATTAAACAGTAACAGCGTTTCCATTTCGCCCTTACCTTATGTACAGTTTTTGTACACTGTGTGTGCATGTGTGTGTGTGTGGTTTCATGCTGCGCTCATGATTGTTACAACTGTGAGAATTTGGGGGGTAACAGTATTCACCCTTGACTTGTTCCACAGTGGCTTGCAGTGGTCAGCTTGTTTTTGTTGTTGGAATAAAAGTTGTTTTCATAAGAATGACACCATGTGTTTAATCTGCAAGACCATAATGTGAACATTGACATTGACAGTGTTATAGGTAAATCTGAGTACAACAGTGGGTATTTTCACAAGGTGCAGTTTCACCGCCACTAATGGCAACTACAACAATAGACTCTTGCACTGCCCAAAAAAGAATTCTCCCCAGTTTTCATGGTCTACCAATTCTCTCTCTCTCTTTCTCTCTGTCTCTCTCTCTCATAAACTCAGCCAGATGTTGCCCAGTTTGCTTCCTAGGGGAACGTGGGGGGTGGAGAAGGGGTTGTGAGGCATGGTGAGGGATCAGAAATGTGGCTGAGCATGTTTTAAGTGCTCTTTGACGCAGTCGCAGCCTCCAGCATCCACCACGGTAACATTAGCTGGGAACAGAACTCTTGCAAAATTTGCAGGCACTTCATACTTAATTTTGCCACAGGTATTCACAGTTATAAGAGTAACATTCCTAAAGGAGAAAAAAATGTGACAAAATGACGACTCTCCAAAAATCATTATTATAATAAACCTTTTTGGGGGCCAGAATCAGTTTTAATCACTAATGTTTTTCATTATTACAGACTTATTTGAGGAGCAGAAAATTATGTTTTTTATGTACATTTTGGTTTGTTTGTGTATGCATATATACATTTATATTCTCCCTTCATTTTAATAAGGTTTAAGGGGCTTAAATGGATTTTAAGTTAGACCCACAGCGGCCCTATAAGATTGACTGCACTTGACTAAGACTACAAGATAAGTATCAAGAAATTGTCTGAATGGATTTCTTTTCCCCTCTCTTTCCTGAATCACCTGAGGCAAACCCTTATTTGGGCATTAGGTCAATATTCACCCCCTTAAATTAATTTAAGCACTGTTTTACTTCTTTCCCTGACTGTTATTATATTTCTATTTCCCCAATCCAGATGAAATTCTGTCCAACGCAATAGAAAATAACACGGCTTTCACCCTTGAATGCCTTCAGTGTGGAGGATAGAAACCCACAGTGACACACCTGAAACTATTAAACACTTTGCCCTCTGACACTCATCATCGGGTTCATTGAGAAATATCGAACTGTAAGCTCACGGATTCCTGCTGCATGTTTTGAGATAATGTACCATAAAATAATAATTACCGTAATGACTGTAATGCTCAGAGGCCTTCAGGTGATGAGAGCAGCCTGTATAAGCACACGATATGGACCTGCTTGTCTTGATTTTACCGAGTGGTAACTCGAGCTGCTGCCAGTGAAAATCCTAACTCTGCTCTGGTATGGATAGGGTAATAGCCTCGGGTGCTTTATAAGTTTATTTTAGGTAATAGAGACGCTTGTTTTGTTACAGCCTGTTCCGCCCTTCTCTTTCTCTCTCTCTCTCCTCTCCCTCCACGATTGTACCTACATTCAAATTCCTTGCTTCAGAAAGTTGGTGACTGGAGGAAGTAGAAAGGGGTTTGAGGAGAAATGTGAAGCGCATGCGCCATCTGAAGGTTTTGGGCTGCGCATCCATGCTGCAGTGTGCTAGTTTGTGAGAGGAGGCGACTGAAGCAGGTGAGAGAGGAAAGCGGAGTGGAAGCGATAGTCGGTGAAACTTCCCTGCACTGCAACACACACAGACGGTGTGGAAGGACGACAGACTCGGAGCCTCAGCAAAGCCGCTGTTCACACGCTGTGCTCTTTTCCTCCCCCTGGTACCGTGCGCGCTCGCCAAGCCACACTGTTTGGAGATAGTCCGCGCGGAAAGTTTTTTGGAGCATACAGTCTGGAGCCGATTAATTGTGGCATCTGTTTCTTTTTTTTGTTGCGAGGCGGATGACTTACTTTTTTGCATGTGAAGACTTTTAAGTCGAGCTGAGGAATTGTCCAAGTCGTTTTCTGCTCAGAATGGAAGGTAAATTGACAAGTCGTTTGTGGCGAGGATCACGGTGTGGATCGTTCCGCAGGTAAAACGCGCTATGACCTGAACGTGTGTGCGGCTGGATTTAATGTTCACAGCAACATTTTTCATTTTTATTTGACGTACTCTCGATATAATTGGGGACAGTTTTAACCCGGCTAGAGACAATCCAATAGGCCGCTTATTTTTTAGTATCGACAAAGTAGCCTACCTCCGACGTTTCCGCAAGTGGCACTTCGGGTTTGCCGTAGATAGTTGTTTTTGTTTATAATTACTGCAACATCACGCACCGATTCGTTGAAGGAACTGATCATTTCCTTACACTGTCTTTGGACATTTTATATATCCCGCTGCTTCCTACAAACCCTGTAAACTGTTTGGCGCACGGAGCGCATTCACTGACTGTTGGGCGTCCGTGTTCACCAAAACACCAAACCTGAAGAACTCTTTTTGCTTTAGCGTTCCTCTTTCTTCACCCCAGCCAAGCGAGCTCTTCACAAGAAATCCGGATAAAACGAGGAGACGTGTCTTCATTGCAGCGGAAAAGGACATCTTAAATCCACCTGGCCTGCTCTGGGATTATTGGTGTGATATCGTCGGCAGAAATTGGATTTACAACTTCTAACGGACTGTGCTCCCTGGTGAGTAGCCTCACATTTTCCTGCAGCCATCGTTTATGTTAAAAAGTTGGGAATACGTGTGTCTGTGGGAGCTTGTTAAACTAATACTCGTTCTTGGATGTGGATATGTTAATGACAGATGTGATGTGTTAAACATGCATTTCCCTCACTGCATTGACTGAGGGCCATGACAATGTCCAGTTGGGCAATACATCAATTCAGGAGAATACATATTCACATCATTTTTATTTGTAATCCAACAAATAGTCTCCTTTCTGTTTCCATTGTTAACGGAGCCCATTTAAAGTCTGACAATGTTCTTTGAGCTGCTTCTGCTCATCAAATCCTTGTACCTGGCTCCCTCTTCTGGTTTTTTAAACAACAAGACAGGCAAGAAAAGAGACTGATCATTGTTTCGCTATTAAATTAAGACAATGTTTCCCTCAGTACATTAAGGTGCAATGCAGTTTGGGAAAATGCTCATCTTTTAGGCTTTAAAATGCTTTATTAATTGTCTTTCCTACACACAAAACCCACAAAAAACTCATTCACTAATTCATTGTCACAATGCATATTATAAAAATGCTTAGAGATGCAGGCCATACTTTAATATTCGCTTAAAAATGCAAGTAATTCATTACAAGGTTTCGTTATTTCCCTCTCAAAGCATTGTAATGCCTTTTCTGCTGCTAAGAATTATACTATATTTACTAATAGTGATATTTTTCACGCAGTCAGAGTTCAACAAAACTAAGAAAAGACACGCTCCCAAAATTCAACAGAGGGGAAAATAATTAAAGAACAATTTGCTCATTTAAAAAAACAGTTTGCTCTCCTCTTCCTTCAAAAATCTGCTATAATGTTAATCGATTGGGTCCCATATGGCCTTACAAAAAGCCTCCTAAATGATCCATTACAACGTCAGAGCCCGATGCTTCATCATTACGACGGTTTTCTAAATTCTGTCTGCCGGATGTCTCCAATTTGATGCCACTTTTACCGAAAGAAAGAGCGAGGTTGTTGTCAATTATCCAGTCAATTCCTAATTAATTTTTTACTCGGTTCAAAACGTTTCCAGGGGTCACGGATCGCAGGAATTAGGCCTACGCTTGTTGCTGTGTTACCTAATACATTTACGTTTCGAAACAAAAATATATATGATATCTATAGCTTTGAACATGTATAAATGCAATTAAGCAATAATACGAAATCTGTTTTTTTTTAATTATGTTTTTTCTTTGTCTGTTTAATCGAACAAGTATGTTACTCTGATCTGATTGGCTGAATCTTAGTCGTTAAATATGAGATAATTGCAAGCACCTGTGGCAATTTAAATTCTTATATGCAGAATGAAACCGCTCTCACCCCATCTGTTGCGTTATTCTTTGGTGTAGAATTAATATTTAATTGTAGAAGTACATTTTCTGTACATTTTAATATATTTGTAAATCTCCTTTCCTCTCAGGTAATAAGGACAATTAGTTTAAAATCATAGTTAAACTGCCGCTCTCTGAGGATTATTACTTTATGTGTATTGCAGAACTGCCAAAAGGCATAACATAACTTCACCGTCTATTACTGAAGCAGCGCACAGGCTCATGCGTGTATGTGTGCGCGCGCGCTGGTTGAGTGATGGTGAACTTGGCCTCGTCTTTAATGAGTATTAGGCAGGCCCAGGTCTCCACGACTCAACCCTGGAAAATAACACAGCGTGACAAATTAGACCTGCTTTGGGTCCCAAAATTCACACACGGCCAAACTGGAAGGCTGGCACATCAGTTTCACTTGCAAATGTAGGGCTAATTATTTTTAATTCATTTTCTGCCCACATAGCAGCCAAACTATATCACCAAAGCCACGCAGATGCCTGCACATAATAGCCTTTTTTCCCCTTTTTTTTTTAAATTTCTTGTAGTTATAGGGAAACGTCTGCACAGTATAGCCTGGTGCAGGCCATCTCCGTTGACGTGGCTCCTTTAAGTCCGAACCACAGTCAATTAATACATCTAAAACGTAATTTAAATTCAATTATAGACCGACACGACCGTTGTTTGTCAAATAACTATTAAAAAAACCTATATGCATCAGAAGAAAGCAATAAAATCAAATGCTTTTGGGGGTTATGGTTTCTTTTTTATTCCCAAGTTTTGTATACATTTTCCTATTAAGTCCTACCATGCTCTGATTTAACGAATTTGCTAAACAATTTCATTAGTATTTCCCAAGGATCTTCCATATTATCATAATAGAACTAAATTAAGCGCTCTAACCCTGAATAATTACAGTCAGGCATAGATGAAAAGGAACCAGAATGTTATAGTGTTTTTTTTTTATGTAAACATTTAAGAATTACAATTAGAAGAGGTTAGAATGGAAACAATTTAGTTTTGACCCTTATGAACAGTAAATATGTAGACTAAAAATAGATATTTCGATTCTGTGTGTCTCTTTGTATGTGTTTTTCTCAGAGAAAAGTGAATTGTCAGGAATGTGTCGAGATGTGGTTACATGGTCATTGTGTCTTCTCTGGCTGCATGTCTATCAGTCTTATGTGATTCACACTCAGACCTGCTGCCAAATGACTGCTTTGCTGTGAAAGCACTGCTGGCTTAGGGCTGTAATCATATAAACACACACAACCACGGTGCTTTTTGCATGTAAAATAGAGAGTATAGATATACAGACATAGAGCTAAAATATGTGTTCCTGCATTCCCTTCATACATTTTAACAATCCAGATGTCTGTCTTTTTCTGTGTTTTGCTCAATAAAATGTGCAAGACAAACATTCAGACAGGCAGGCAGTCTGACAACCTTTTATTCTCTGTCCTCCCTCAGATCAAGCAGCAGAATGAACCTGGGGCTGGGCTGTGTGTGTCGGCCGGGGAGCTGGCCCTATGGCAGCTTGTTGGACTCCAGACACTGCGTCTTTGCCCTCACACTCCTCACACTCCTCATGCAGGTGGTGGTGGAGGCCAACTCTTGGTGGTATGCATTCATTTTTTTCCCATATGTACAGTATTTTTGTATTGGTATGAAGTTTCTGCACAGTGTGTTTACCCGTGTCATGACCACTGGAAATTGTCAACTTTGAAACGGAAATTTCTTATTTTACACTTATAAATAATTCAAATTTTTGAATAAGCAAGCCGAGCTTTAAAATATATATTTTTGAAACACCCAAAGATCTGGGGTAATCTACAGTTTCTTTCCTTTTTATACAAATATTTTGTAAGTGTTTATATTAGTCATTTACTTGGTTTCAGTGTCCATTTCAGGCCTATGTGTGAGAGTGTGTGTGCGTGTTTGCTAAGTAAGCCTCCTCAGCTTCAGTTGCACCACATATGAAATAACATTACTTGCTGACTGTAGCACATTAGCTTTTCAGAAAGGACCTTTTTCTCCTTTATTTTCTTTCTTTGCATATTGCCAAACCAAAATTATGAATATTATAGAAAACATAGAATGTTGTGGTTTGAGTCGCTGTCAAATATGTGCAAACGCGAACAGTGTGTGAATGCGTGTGTGTGTTGATGCACGTCCTATTACAAATTCTATATTTCAGCATGCTGCGTTTAAACACACAGTACTTCTAATATAGGAAAAATACTGTACAACAGAGTAGATTCTATACTTAAAGCAATTCACAACTCTTTACGGCATGTGGCTGTTTCTGTTTGTTTGTCTGATTGTGCACTTGTGTGTATAATTGTGTATCCTAAGTGAAGTGCTTGTTAAAAACATGGAGCATTTACAGTAAACCAACACTTTCTGTGTAGGACCTTTGCTTCAGAGAGCAGATCAAAGCCAGCAGTGACATCATGTGGTGAAGGCCTAATTATGTGAAAATAATAATTTAAACAAATAATTAAGGAGGATTTATACAAATAAACATATTTGAATGGACTCAGCCCAGAAGGAAACTAAAGTAAAGTTCAAATAATAAGTTGGATTTACCAGCAGAGGACTTGCACACCACCACAGACACTCGGAAAGCTGACTTTGGAGCACAGACTGTGTGTGTCTTTCAGTTTCCTCTTTGAGAGGACGCACAGGTGTGAATGATTTAGAGTCTCGGAGCAGCGGGCCAACTGACTGTGTGTGTGTGTGTGTGTGAGATACAGCGTCAGTCTGCATGTCTGTGTGTACATTCATCTTTTTTTCCGTATGTACATCTCTGTATAAGTGTGTGTTTTCTCTCTGCTGACTTTCCCCAGTCGATCGGGTTACACTGGGGGCTAATTGTCTTTCTCTTAGGGCTCAGGGATGGGCCGCTCTAATTGTCCTGTGGCTTGGAACCAGATGCTCATACTAATGTTCCTCTCTCTCTTTTTCAATTGTGTTCATCCATGTCTCTCTCTCTTTCTTCCAGTCCGTGTTTATATGTTTTTATTTCTCTCATCCAAAACTGAATGGAACTGTTTGATTAAATTAAAAGGGAATACAACTTCATAGCAGTTTTTCGACATAATATACAACCTGTGATGAGGGGTCTTTGACAGGCATTGCTTGGCTATCAAGGGTTTCAAGTTAAAATAGGTGGCAACTTCAGCTTGGAGACGTGTAAGAACCAAATTATATTTTAGCGTTTTTTTTGTTTTATACCAAGCACCTTTAATTTCACATACTCTTTATTTTTCTCTGAAAATAAGTGCCAACTTCAGCTATTTTTCCTCTGTCCTCTACTTTAAATGTTCCACTTTGGTTTCCCATGTTTTGTCTATGTGTGCTTCTATTTATTGTATGTTCCTGGCCCAAAATGGTATACCTTCTTAAGTCCAATTTCATTAAGAGCTAAACGGTGTAGGATTTTACATTTAATAAATAACTGTGTCTCATTTGACTGAATAACATAGATTCACCCATAAGAAAGAGAAACTAATTAAGTGAAATGAGCTGTTGGTTGGGAATTAAGACTGAAAACCTGCACATTTGAGTAAAAACCACTGCATTATGTGTTTCTCCTAATCCAGGTCTCTGGCCATGAACCCTTTACTGATCCCCGAAGCCTACATCATCGGGGCCCAGCCTCTGTGCAGCCAGCTGGTGGGCCTGTCGCAGGGCCAGAAGAAGCTGTGCCAGCTCTACCAGGACCACATGCAGTACATCGGTGAAGGTGCCAAGACCGGCATCAGAGAGTGCCAGTACCAGTTCAGACAGCGGCGCTGGAACTGCAGCACTGTGGACAACTCTTCTGTTTTCGGACGGGTCATGCAAATAGGTAAGAAATGTACCAAGAATGTATAAAAATAGCATATGTACTTAGAAACATTAACATGAACACATAGCAGTGGATACAAATGTGCAAGTTTACAAATATGACCGCCTTTGCACGACACATTCACCAGTGTTATTCAGAATCTGAACTGTCTGTGTGTTTTCTTTCTTCATACTCCCTCTGTCTGATTCACTGACCCTCTTGTGGGGCTGTTGATTCTCAGCAGCTGTGTGGAAGGAATAGTGAGGTTTCTGGATAAATCACATGTGGCTTTGGCCTGCTAAACCAGCTCCCGACATGGAGCAAGAGGGAGGCAGAGAATCTGCTTTTCCCCTGATGAATGAAGGACAATCTAATCTAGTGTAACACACACACACACACACACACACACTGTGGAGCTGGACTGTAGCTGCCCTGTATTTACAAGTAATGGGAGTGCAGTGAGTGTATGCACCAATACATCACCTTGTCAGAGATTAAACTGTCTGTGTGTGTATGTGTATGTGCATGTAGTGTACATGCAGTTTGCTTGGATATCTTATAGAAAGTTCAAGAGCTTTACGCTCCTCTCTTAGTAATCCCCACTCTTGCATCCTGTCATTTTACAAGGTTTGTTTTAGTTTGCTTTGGATGTGGGCCTTCACCTCAGGGGCTTATGTAAAGGTGGTTTACCATTTATTGATCATAACTCTCCAGCTGAATTATAATGAAGCTATACCATGTGGGTGTTGGATGATAGCAGAGTTACAGCCGGATTTGGCTAATAGTAGTAAAAGTCAGCTTACATTTTGGGAAACTTTAAAATTCCTTGAGCGTAAAAAATGCAGATGGGTTTTTTTTTTTTCATGTTGTTACTCTTTAAAGTCAATTAATCCAAACGAGAAAAACAACTACATAGAACGCATGCATTTGTCCAGAATCTTTTGCTTAGTTTTCTGCTCCCACCCCCATGCAATTTATGGAATAAATGGTGAATGGAATTTCATTTTGTGGTGATCACAGCTTTAAGAATAACCTTTAATGCGCTCAACAGCAACTTCTCTTTCCAGTAATAATGTCCCCATTAGTCTGGATAATCCACAGAACACACTGTCAACACTTTTCTTGGGGACTATTTTTAGTTAGAAAGTAGTTTCACTGAAAACTGCTTGCACCGAGGTCTGTAGATGATCCAGTGTAACCCTTGTTTTTGGAAAGAGATGTCTGCGTGTCATTTAAAATTGATGTTGTGAGCACCCAAAACGAAATGTTATTTACTTGCATCATATCGCGGCGGTGGGAAAAATGTCAAGAAATGGATATCTCAAAACCTCAGCACATAAAACTGAAACTGTCTGCATGGATAGATAACACTAGAGGTACTTGCGAGCTCACTACGTGACCTTGTGTGCGCACATACACATTTTTACGCTACTCTTGGTGATTCTACCTTTCTGTATCGCTGGCGCTGCTGACTCCCTCTCCACAGATCAGTCTTCATAGAAACCTCATCAACAGCAGTTCTCCTATTTCTCTTCTCCCTCTCCAACATTGCTTCCATCTGAGCCCACTCTCGGCCAAGTAAACATGTCCGCCCCTCCATGGCTGTCTATCTGAAAGTCTGTCTAACTGTCTGTCTGTCTGCTGGCGTCGGACACTGCTTGTGATTTAAAGCTGAGCTCCTGGGGGTGCTTAAGTGGTTTGGTTGGGACCCTTTCCCTGCCTCACTTGGCTAGCTCCAGGTGGAGGTACAGAAGAAGGGAATTAGTGTAGAAGACGACACTCTGTCTGTCCTCAGGTCCATTTAGGCCCATGTACTCGGGCTGGATTAAAAGCTGTCCTAGACTAATGAATCCCACACACTCTCTGATCATCTGTGTTCTTGCCAGAGTTTTCCACCTGAACAGCTTTCAGACTTTCCACAAGGTTTCTTTATTCATCTGTTCTCTTCTCTGTCATTGTCTTTTTCCACTTTCTGTGATATTTAGTGCATGCGTGTGTCTCCTTTTCCGTTTTACTTGCTTTTTCTTCTTCAATTTATTTTTCTTGATTTATCTCTTGAGTCGTTTTTTCTTTCCCTAATCTGCTGTTCTGTCCATCTGTTACTGTCATTAAAGTGCACTCACTAAAGGTCGGCCCAGCAGGTATATGAGCTGTGGACTTATCCTGTAACAGCCCCCGTCTTCAATGTCAGCCTCATAGTTTGGTCGGCTGCTTTTTCTTTAGTCGCTTATCTCAGTTTTCTCTTTTAATCTCTGGCTTTGAATAAAAGTGGTAATGGATTGGTGATTGCAAAAACTGCTCATGTGAGTTTTTAAAACCTTTTGTCCCTACAGAGGAAATGTTGAGGGTAGAAAACAGTGGGAGTTCAAGAGCAAGGCCTCCAGGATCAGTCAGTCATGACAGATAAAGTAAAGAACTGTTGTCACTTTCAATTTGGGTGAAATGGCAGCAGCTTGTTAGGAAGCATCTCTGTCACTGGAGGGCGCCCTCTTCTCTCTGGCTGAAGCCCAATAACAGCAAACCAGATTCCAACATTCAACATGTTGGTGATGAGGAACTCGCAACTTTTGGTTTAAACGCTATGTAATCTTAAATATATGGTTGATGCTGTCATATGACATCACATCCCATAACACTATTTAAATTGTTCAAGCAAAATGAAAGTGACACACATTGAGTGATAAACAAATAACCTAGAAGAAAGGAGTAGTGGATGGATTTGCCAAATGAAAACACATTTCTTATTTACTCTGTTCCTTGTTGTGTCAAATGTGACATGATTTCCCCGTTTATGTGTCTGCAGGCAGCCGAGAAACAGCCTTCACTTATGCCATCAGTGCGGCAGGAGTGGTGAACGCGGTGAGCCGTGCCTGCAGAGAGGGTGAGCTCTCCAGCTGTGGGTGCAGCCGTGCAGCTCGCCCCAAGGACCTGCCGCGAGATTGGCTGTGGGGCGGCTGCGGAGACAACCTCAACTATGGCTACAGGTTCTCCAAGGAGTTTGTGGACGCACGTGAGCGGGAGAAGAGCTTCCCGAAAGGCTCATATGAGAGCGCCCGGCTGATGATGAATATACACAATAACGAGGCTGGAAGGAGGGTAAGACACAGGGATTATACACTCAAAGATCTTAAGATTTCATCAGATAAGAAGCAAGCATAGTGATATAAACTGCCGACCCTAGAATGACACCAGCCAGTGATAGGAAGAGTAAGAGGATTTGGAAGTGAGACAATCCAGGTCAATGAGATATGTCTCCGCTGATCATCTGGGTAACAGCTCTGTCAGCTCTCCTCTCCTGAGGCTTTGATCAGTGGGGAGACGGACTCCCGTGAGGCAGCTCTGGGATCTCTTTTCCTTTTCAAACATCTTGAAACCACCTCAGAGGGAACGTAATTCCAGATATCTGTTGCCAGGCAGTGTTCTTTCAAGTAGGACAAATGAGTGGACAACGTATTATTCAATGAACTATTGGAGACATGGACAGCATCATTCGGTCCTTTATGGAAAAGTTATGTGTTATGAGATCATGAGCAGCACGTTGTGCAAATATTTATACAGACAGGTCAAATTAAACTTTAAGCATGTGTCGCTTGGACATTTTTTTTGCAATTTGCCACATTAAAAATAAATGATTGTGCAGGTTCACCTTGTTAATTCATTTATTCATTTTCTTCCCCCTCCTCTCTCCTCTCAGACGGTGTCCGACCTTGCCAACGTGTCCTGCAAGTGCCACGGGGTGTCAGGCTCCTGCAGCCTGAAGACTTGCTGGCTACAGCTGGCTGACTTCCGAAAGGTGGGCGAAGCGCTGAAGGAAAAGTATGACAGCGCTGCTGCCATGAAGCTCAACACGCGTGGAAAGCTGGTGCAGATGCACAGCAAGTTCAACGCCCCCACGAGCCACGACCTGGTATACATCGAGGCCAGTCCAGACTACTGCCTGAAGAACCAGAGCACGGGCTCCCTGGGCACAGTGGGACGCCTTTGCAACAAGACCTCGGAGGGCATGGATGGGTGCGAGCTGATGTGCTGCGGCCGCGGGTACGACCAGTACAAGGCGCAGATAGTGGAGCGCTGCCACTGCAAGTTCCACTGGTGCTGCTACGTCAAGTGCAAGCGCTGCACCAAAATCGTAGACCAATTCGTCTGCAAGTGAGAGGAGGAGTGATGCCTTTGCTTGCAGACGATGGGCATACATCTGTGTGTATTCGTGAGCAGAGGAGCAAAGGAGTCGAACACAGAGAGAGAATGGAAGAAAGAAACTATATAAATTATATTTATAGAGTTAAACAATTATGCCATTGCAAAAAGACTGACTCTTTTTTTTTTTCAAAAAAATCTTATGTCTTCAGAAACTGAGAGTATCGTGAAATATTTATTTTTGAGATTGTTATGTTTTATTTTGGCCCAAGTATCACCAGCTAATTTTAACCCATTCAAGTGCCTACAACTGGCTGGAAATCTCCCTCCACCATTTATCAATATCAGAATATCACATTTGTCTTGTCAGATGGGTCACACTGGTTGCGAAATTGGACTCTGCTTCCATTTCCAAAGAAGAGTAGTGTTTTATATTTGTGGCATAGTTGAATATGAGGTCCTGGTTTGTTTACTGTTGAGAGGAAAACACATGTGTGCTGTAGTGCATAGATGTGATTTCATGGGCTCAGTCCCAAACCAGCCTTCACCTCCTCACCAAAGTATACTCGTCCTCTCCCCTCATGTAGAGAAAGGAACACTGTTGGTCCGTGCAAGTCCTTGGAGTACAATGGGTACAATAAGAGGGTGTTTTGGGGATTGGGCCTTTTATTAAGCTGTCCCAGAAGCCTTAGAGTTCCCCAGGTGCTGCAACAAGCCCTCCACCATTATGCACTTTGATACAGAGGCTAAAACCTGTCTGTGCGTGTCTGTTCAGCTGTTGTTGTTTTTTACTACCATGCATCAGCAAATATATCAATATTATAGCCTACATTCTTTTCCATATTCATTCAGATTATCCATTTAACATTATTTTACAATACTTAATATGGTTTGAATATATATGGGCGATTGTTGTGGTTACAGTGGTGAAATATTCCATGCTCTGTGTATATAGTATGTCTATCCAACCAATCAGTAAACTGTATTTATTTTTTCTTTAAACAGATCCTCCTCTAAGCTAAAAACATAAAAACACCATCTCCATCATAAATCAATATTTAGTCAGACAACCTCAAGTTTTTTTAAGTCACTTTTAAAAATGGTGTTCTCACTAATGCGGCTCTTCACTGTTTTGTAAAGGGAAATGCACCTTATTGTTTCGACACACAAACTCTTTCTTCTCACTCATGTTCAGCTTTACTGTTACACACGCATGTATAAATATATATCACAAAGTGTTGAGGTTTTTTTATCATCACCACATATTTTCAGTACCACTCCGTTATCTGCTCGCTATCCCTGTGATGATTCTCAATAGACAAACTATTTCTACCAATCCAGATATGTATATTTATAAGCTTCTCCGTGAATTTGAGGTTTGTTTAACATTATGTGTTATAGCTGATATTTTGTTACTTTTTACAAATTGGCTCAATGCTCTACTTTGTTTCAATAAATATCAAATGTAAAACCAGCAGAGAAGTATTACCTCATAGTGTTTGTTCAAGTCTTGTTTGTACAGTATGCTTCAAATTAATTTTTGTATCTCCTATATCAACTTCTCCTTTTCCACAAAGCGTGTGTGCATTTTAAAAGAGCTCTTAATTTAATTTAAAAGTCTAACTTTTCCTTTGCTTCCAATTCCAACAACATTTCAGCGTTTTTTCTGAACCAGTTAGAGTCCTTTATTCAGTTTCCTCACCCAGGGGCAAATGTAGTGACGGAACCCACTTTAGATGACAGCTGTTTTAGGAGTGTAGTGAACAAAGACAAGAAGAGCTTTCTTGAGAGCTTTCTAAGATAGCCTGAAGATTGGGTGTCTCCCAGGGGATTGGTTGAGGTTTTACTATAAGCGCCCCTCAACAGTCCAATGACAGTGGATCAGTTAATGGAATGATTAATCATATTGTGTCAGGAGAATGGGAAGAAGGGGGATTTTCAATGTGGGGAACAGGGATGTCTGGCAGGCGACTGGACCTTGTCAGAGACTGCTGGCGCTCAAGAGGAGACGCAAAGAACAGGAGAGAAGATTGGGTAATGAGAAACGGGGGATTACATGAGGCTGGATGAGGGGAGTAATAAGGAGAGGGGTTTTGAGAGGGATGGCCCGAGGGAGAGGAGCAGAGAGAAAGTGCTTTACGGAAAGAACAGCTGAAGGACTGCCATTACAGAGTAAATGGTCCTGACATTGACTAATATTTACACTGGGAAAATGATACTGAATTTAGGAGCACATCCCATATGTGACCCTGTCAATTGGCCCACGTGTGTGTGTGTTTAGGTTTCTGATCGGTGTCACGTAGGCCATTATGGAAAAGCTGGAGAAAGATACAAGCTTAGCAAGTAGTAAGAAAGTGTACCAAAAAAGTCAAATGAGAACAAGCGCTGCAAGAGTTTGAACATATTTGAACTTTCTGTCAACAGCAGGGTTTATAAGCATATGAAATCACCCTTCAACTATGATATGTACATGGAGGTCAGAAAGTACTTGCACGTGCTGGATGAGGCTCTTTAGATGTCAGAGTGAGTGACTGACTACACATACCAGCATGACCCCTCCAGCAATAGCATAAACAGAAATCCAGGTGCACGGCAGGCCGATTGGCCGTGCAGAGGAAAGCTGAAACCCACAGGTGCACAGGTATGACACATCCAGTCAGAGGAAGAGGCACACACACTTCCAACTGCTCAAACAAAATGCTTGAATGTCTAAACTTGGCAGAGCTTTCTCTACCTGCCCATTCTTTACTCTGTTCCCACCTATAGTTTGACAGATTATGTTGGCGACTGTACATATATGTGTCAATATATTTATGTATATATACAGTATATGTATCGCACACATAATTAAGCATTGTAAGTAACGACACTTTGTGACTTGACAAGTGCATACACGCACACACTTTGAAAAGTAGGAGAGGAGATGCAGATATTCTAAGCT
>NW_022987727.1:745963-750963 GCF_902827165.1 Trematomus bernacchii
TCATTGCTGTGTGTGCACAAATGGCGTTTATGCATATTTGTGTGTGTGGGAGTGTGTGTTTAGCCCATGCATTTGTGTTTGTGTGAAAGCGTATATTCATGAATGTGTATGTTGGATCAGGATCTTGAAGCTCACTGGCATCTATAAGGTGCAGGTGTTTTCAGTCAGACCGTGGTTCCTAAGTCCTTACCCGAAGGGTTTTAAGAGACTGACATTCCTTTTAGACCTGTCCCTCTTCACTGCAGCAGGTAGACTGTGCACTAACTTAACCTGTCACTAATTTATAGACTTGTTTGCTGTCACATTTAAATTGTAGATATAAACAACTTTTAAGGTAAAGCTGAAACTTTCATAGTGTAACCTTCTGGACAATATTTTAACCGCAAAGTCTGCTGTTTGAAGCTTATGCTGTTCTGAGAAAAGGAGTTGGCCAAAAAAACTTTGTGGAGTGTACAGAGACAGGAGGAGGACATGGTTGTCTTCTCCACTATGGTAATATACGGCCGATCCCCTGTGCACAGAGGGCTTTAAGGGAACACAAATCACCACCCTGCATCGATGCAAGCATGCCTGCACACCCACACACCCACACCCACACACACCCACACACACACACACACACACACACACACACACACACACACACACACACACGCACGCACGCACGCACGCGCATGCACGCACACACACACACACACACACACACACACACACACACACACACACACACACACACACACACACACACACACACCATACACACACATTAACTCACAGGAACTACATAGACACCATACTTCCAGCTTTAGCAGGGTTAAAGTTGAGCCTTTCATGCCGCTTAAAAGGTAACAGCACACTTAAAAGCAACCCCCCCCCCCCCCTCCCCCACATCTATATCTGACCGAGACTCAAGAAGAAGTGGTCACAATGGCAGTTTTAAGTAACTTCTCTCATCAGTTACATACTTTTCCTTAGCACTGCTAGAATATAATGTGTTTTCCTTCGTATGGTCCAGCTTAAGTTGTGGTAAGGATAAGTGGTTATCTAGCACCATCAAATGATTAATGGGATAGAGACAGTAGTAAGAGCTGTCAGTCGTAGTAACATGAACTCTCCACGGGGGAGAAGGCTGCATCATAGAAAGTGATCGTTTAAAACCCACAAATAGCAGCAAAGATTAAAGTGATCACGGCTGGCTTTAGGCTAGCAGTCATGCCATAAGTCAAATGGTATGCAGAACGATAGATTCAATCTGACAGGGGAACATAAAATGAAGCTTCCACATAGTGCCCAGATAATCTACAGACCACAGGTAGGCTGCACCATTTTAAGGGCGCACACACATATTATTTGTATTGCAACAATGGTGTTTTTAGTCTATCTGTTCTTGATGAATTAAACCAGTCATTTCCAGATGTATGTGTAAACCTGTCTGTGGACAAACCTTTGTTAGTGTTTTAGAAAACTCTGTCATCTAAGGGCTTTAAAAACTATATTTTCCTGTGATAAGAATGATCCTTACATGGGTGTAGATCACACTTTACTGAACATGCACTCGGTTTGTTTTACTATCTCAAACCTCCCGTCCTGTGTCTAACAAATCAAGTTATGTTAATGCCAGGATACGATGTGAGTGCAGGAACACAGAGCTTATTCAGTGCTCACATTTGTTTTATTGATAGAGACCTGAGGTGAAAATTCCATATTTCTTTTATTACATGTCGAATTGTAAAGAATGTGAGCTAAAACATCCCATATGCAGGCGGCTTTCATTTCTTTTTATATAAAGTGCTTTTGATTTATGAGCCCACAATGTCATTTTCCTGCATGATATAAATTATGGAGGTGAATTCCCCGCCCAAAAAAAGACAAGAGAGAGAGAGAGAGAGAGAGAGAGAGAGAGAGAGAGAGAGAGAGAGAGAGAGAGAGAGAGAGAGAGAGAGAGAGAGAGAGAGAGAGAGAGAGAGAGAGAGAGAGAGAGAGAGAGAGAGTCCTCAAACCAAAATTAGAGTGATATGTATGTATGTAAGTTTGGAGTGCGTATCAGCCCTCCAGGTTTTTGTAAGAAGGTATGAATATGCGGGTGGAAAAGAGAACGGACAGTTTAACTGCCTCACTGTTTATCTTTCTTGTGCTTAGCTGGGAGATTAATGAGGGAAGTGGGTATTCATTAAACGCTTACAAAATAAACTTGGTGAGTTTTATCATATAACACAGTTCATGTTATGAAAACACTGCATTCTAGGTGTCAGCTGACACTTTTATCAGGAGCAGCTGAGTTCAACAGGAGAGTTGGCGTTGATTTGAACAGTTTAAGCATGGGTGACCATGATTACAGATTACTGGTGCTTTACATGCCATTGGTAGTCATAATCTAAAACTCTACAGTTTGGAGGAAAACAAGTTTCTTTATTATATCAATTGGATGTCCAAAATATGCCTGCTTATAATCCCACAAACGTTTGTTTCCCATGAAAAAGTTGTACACATATTCCTTCTGAAGTTTAACAAATGGAAACAAAAGTTGAGGTATATCTTCACTGAGAAGCCATACAAAGCAGCTAAAAACTGTTTTAAACTCACCCTTATCCATGGTTGTTTGTTTTTTTATTAAATGTCACAGTATGTCCACGCAGAGGAAATCTTATCCAACAATGTATCATCAACTCAATGACTCAGAAGCCTGAATTCATGGCTGTCCGTCTATCTTTTCTTTATTCAAAAGCGTCCAGATTTAGGAATGAGGTTCTCTTGGAAGCCCCCGCTTCCACAACAGGTGTGTTTGATAATTAGAGGTGGGTCTGGAAGCTGTCAACTGTGATCCGTGTGTGTGACTAGAGACACACTCTTTCGGGCCCAGGTGCTGCACCCCACTGGTTACCCATGACAAAGTGCACAACTGGCAGTTTATATGCCCATGTGTGATTGAACACACACCTGATACAAACACAAACATTAAACCTGCCCCTGTTGTCAAAGCTGTTGAGTGAAGACAGTCAGGCCGCCAGAGACTTTACCAAGACTGCAATTCCAAAGTAAAAATAAGTAAAGGAAAGATTCAGAGGTGTGCCTAAGCAATTTATGCCTTCTTTCACCTTCAATTTACCTTCACCCAAGGGTGTAATTTACATTTCAACATTTTTTTGGAAGACATCTGGGAACTACTTAAGACTCCACAATTATAGTCTGATTCATGCTCCTGACACACTGCATATGCTATGTCACCCTTTGGCACTCAATACAAATGAGAAGTATGTAAACATAGTTTCTAAGAGACAGGGTTGCACTTAACTTGACATCCTGACCTGGACAGTATATAGAGAAAATAGTATAATGATAATTGAATAGGATGTAACCTCAGTGTTGCAGAATGATGGAGAGATAAGGTTTTCCCCACATTGAGGACATTTTTATAAAGACAAGTCATTCATTCATAAGGACATGAATTAGATCCGGGTTTTTTCTTCTCTTTTTTGATTATTAACCAGCTAATCATTAACCAGGTTTCGCAGTCTATAGAATAACTAGAGAATAAACATTTGAGTTGAATCGTCATCCGCTTTGTCCTGAGCATTATGAGCCTGCAGTGACACGCTGCTGCATAAAGAAGAATGACACAATTTATTTCCGAGGAATTCGGAAATGACTAAACCCACACATATTCAACATGCCAACATCTATATTCACAATATCTGCATTAAATCAAATACATAAATAACCAGGTGAAGTTCTGTAAGACCTGTCATCTCCTATTCACAGGGACTCAAAGGAAACTATTAAACTATTCAATTATACTTCCTAGTCTTGCACTTTTCAAAAAGAAACAGGTGGTTTGTCGACATTGGATTCATAGTTTTAAAATAATTATTAATTTTCCAACTACAGTATACACAGTGCCCCATTGCACTGTTTAGAAAGAGCATTTCTGAATCTAGTGTTGATCAGGGAATTTCTTGATTCTTGTTCATTTTGAGGGTTATAGTGGTTCAAGAAAGGTACACAATCAAAAACCTTTTCTCACCTGTCCCAGAAAAATAAGCTCAACATATTTTCTGGACAAAGGAAAATATAGCATGGAATCCATTTCCAATTCATTGTGTATTTTCCTTTCCAAAGAAAATCCATAACTCATTTGTAACAACCACATACACTTTATTGCAGTTTCATTATACAGTACTTTTTACTGTAACATTATGTATTCTATTGTATTTGGCAATGGTGATATATTTCTTCTTCTTTGTGCTTCTTTCTTCCAACAATTTCCCTTTTCATTGTTGTACATCAAGCTGTAAAAACACTGCATAATTTTACGCTCCACATTATCAGGTTTAAAACTTAGAAGCAATGTAGTTTCTAAAGAAGTAGCAGCGATCAGATTGTTTAATGGAGCAGGCATTTAGCTTCTGCACACCACACACATTGTTTACATCAGGGAGATTGTTACAAAAAAGTATATAAACAGAAGTTGGCCAAAATTACCAGTCTGACTCCACTTGCTACCCTCAGTCCATAAATAAATAGTTTATTAGGATCAGGCCCATTTCTTCTCTATCAACACAATGGCAAGGCATTTGGCTGGTGAGACTGCTTTGGGCTGCTTTGAAAGGTTTACAGAAGAATCATTTCTCAGATAAACAGTTCCTGCCCACAGAGCTGATTGGGAGGCAGTGCATAGAGCAGGAGCTCCATCCTGTGTCCTTATCTGTGGCTGTGACACTGGCATGAGGGGGGGTATGATGAGCCCAGAGGAAGAGTGTATACATCTGATTACACCTTAGTATTTATGCTGAGTTTTATCTTTATCTAAACCTTTGAACATGTAAAATGTAAATGTAGCTTCTAGGATTTGTGAGGCGTATGTTGTCACATGGAAATAAGGAAACCATCTGACAGCTTAAATACAGGATAGTAGATGTTTGATTGGACAACACCAGCAGCTCTTGTTTGATTTGAAGCAGAGACCCGAGGTTTAGCAAGAAGGGTAAGGAAAAGGTTTGAGT
>NW_022987727.1:753463-915963 GCF_902827165.1 Trematomus bernacchii
CTCAGCTTGTTTGTACAAACACAGAACGGAATGCTTAATATATGCCTATGATTTGTTCTGGTTTTGTTATTCAGAATTTAGCTGAAGAGAGTGGGCTGACTTTCTGAAAGAAAATTGATGAACAACAGGCTGGTGAATTATGTGTACCATTCCTACCAAATATATACTGTATGCTAATCCTGATCAGAGCACAAAAACAAGGAGATATAGTTTCTCTGTTTCTATAACTCAATGTTTCTTTCTGTCTGAATAATGCACACTGGACACACGCACGCACACTCACACACACAGAGTATTAGTACAGCTGGCTGTCAGGTCCTCAAGCTCAGCAAGAGGTCCATAAGTACTGAAGGCTTTTCTTCCTGTCACAGCATGGGGTACACAACTTACTCTGTGTATGAGTGTGTGTGTTAAGAGTGTATGTTTTCAGCTGGCACCTCTCAACCTTGGCAGCAGTGTGTCTCCTGGCGTGCTCAGGAACAAATTTGTCTTTGGGGTTTGGTTCAGTTTTCCTCTCTGATGTGTGTGTGTGAGTGTGTGTGGGTATGTGCATGTGCGGGTGAGGTAGTCCAGAGGTCTGGTCATTATCACCACTGCAGCTATTGAGCTTGAAGCAAGAGAAGAAAGAAAAAAAAGGTAGAGGGGTGCGGTGAAGGAGGTAAATAAGGACAGGGCCAAGGACAAGATGCCTCTGGGTCAATGGATGAAAACAATCGTTGATCCTAATGGATGACAGTGACACAAATACAACAAATATTCTACTGGCCAAAGCGAGCACATTTCTCAAAGTAAACAAATACCAAATGCTAAGAATTCTTATTTTCTTTTCCACTTTCATTGTTCTTATAACATTACATATTAACTACTGTAAGCCTATCTCCTAAGCAAACCAAAGGATACATGCACAATGAGTTGCAAAAACAGAAATCGTTCTATTCACCATGTGGAATGCCGAAAGAGTTGTGTGTGTTTTCGGAGCTTGTCTTAGCTGTGGCGTGTTGTGGTCACCGGGCCTGTGTGTGGTCCTGGTGTGGTTCAGCAGCTCAGAATAATTTCCATTTAAACATATCTGTGGCCCTCAATGCAAACCACCAATGTTATCCACTCCATTGGAGGTAACACCAAAGGCTTTGCCCCCTGTGTGACCCCTCCTGCGTGTGTATGTTGTGTTCGCATGTGTCCGTGTTAATGCCCGTGGGTGTTCGCACAACGTTGTAAATATGTGTGTGATTCACTTTCATCTGTCTTCCGGCATATTAGCAAAAGAGATTTCTCATGTAGTCAAGATAATGGTGAGTAAACAGGGTTAGAGTGGTGTGAGTGCTGATGGATGGGAGTGTTTTGAACAGCAGGGCCCCTTCAATGCATTGTGTCCCAGTGATGAGTGTCCCCCCCCCCTCTCAGGGGTTCCTTCCCACCACAAACAGCAGTGCTTATCGGATCATTGAGAAGGAATGTGGATGCTTTCTCATGAGATACCTCCAGAGATGTTTCTCACTCACTACTGTCTTTGAGTGTGTCTCTTTGATGGACAGGGGTTATAGGTGGGACCTGGCCCGCCACGTGAAGATTTGTGTGCCGAGACAAACCTGTTTATTCAGGTTTCCAAAAAAAACAAGATATTACTTTTCTGTTGTTTATCCATCTTACTTCCTTTTATTATTCTTTTCAAAGTGAATACCTGTTTGACATTGTTCAGCATTGTGCAGCACTATATTTAGAAAAAAAAGGGTCTTGTGAAATCTGCATGGGTTATGTTTCCCCAACCAGTGGGTGGGGAAAACAGCTTACACAAAACAGAGATGAGCATTTATCAGTCACAGGATACTGAGGTGGCAACAGGGCTGCCATTGTGGCAACTCCCCAGAGAGCAAATGGCTTTTCCCACATCTGCCTTTTGTACACACATTGAATGCAACCTCCCCATAACTCATCTGGCAAACAGGAAGGAATCACAGACCGGATTTGATTTGTGACCCAAAACAGCTCCAATCCCAGATTATGCAGTGATAAATGACCCACCGGCAAATCAGGGAGTCTTTGCACCACAGAAAGAGGAAGAACAGGATCAACTGGAAATAATTAGAGTCACATAGTTCTACTCAAGGGACTAGATCAGTGAAACAGTAGGGAACATATTACACTACTTAGTTGGTGAGAATTAGATCGCCATTGTAGGAGGAAGTGGTACAGTAGTTAGTGTAACTGACTAGTTGAGAGGTGGACATCAAGCTTGTGATGGCTAAAGGGACCTTGGTGTTGACATGAAGACCAAAGTAGAGCAGCTTCCTGATGGCACTGGGTCTCTGAGAACCGCTGTCGGTTTGTACTCCTCTGTAGGCACACAAACACGTAAGAGTTGGCCTGGCATGGCGCATGAATGCTATGCTTCAAAGTACAGTATGTGTATGTTTGTGAGAAGATGTCTAAGGATGTCTGTGTCCATTTCTTAAATAAATACAGATGTATGTTGTGGTTGGCCTTCGATTCCAGTGTCATGGTTTTTATTGTGTCTCTTTGTGTGGGGGATAGGCCTCTGGGACAGAGGCTTATATCAATGACAGAAGAGCGAAACACCAGATGCAGTCATACAAATACATGTATGTGCGCACACACACACACAACTGCTCATGGGGAGACTAAAAAGCAGAAAAACACTTCCCCACAGCCAAGTACTTTGAGCAGATACTGAATTAATCAGTCGAATCTGTCTACAACAATAGAACCGTTTATAGACCAGGGACCAATGCTTCATATTAACTATATTGAAGGTCTGCTTCGCAAAGAGCCTTTCAACACAACTGTTAACAACATACATTTTAAACATCATTTTATTTCAAAAGTACACAAACAGGACCAATGTCATTCAGTAAGGCAAAGCTCAAATATTAACAACCACTCACGTCAGAGGACTCAAAATCTCATAGTCACAGTTTATGGGTACCACTTGCAAATAATAAATAAAACTCTTTTTTTCTTCATATATAGACTAGAACTTTTTTTTTTTGTCATCATGAAAAAAGAGCATTAGACAAACATTTCATTACAACCCCAGCCACATATAATCTTCTTCATCTTCCGTATTATTCTTTTTTTTTTTTTCATCACTATTGTCCATGAAAAGTCAGAGTGGGCCGGGGGGAGGTGCACCTGTCTTTCTCCTCATGGGTGTTACGTGGCTCTAATGCCCAGTTCCAAGCCCAGCTACAGACCCTCAGCAGCTACCCAAAATAACTGAACATAGTGGTGTGAGTGAGAGTGGGTTTTATTGGAACACTTGTGCAGTTTTAAGCTATTATGTGCATTCTTAGCATTATTACTTTGTTCAAAACTTTGTATCTCTGCCCAGATCCTTTTCGTGCAGCTCATGTGATTTTGCTAAAGCACCGTAATTATCACTACTTAGCAGCTTTAATAGCTATCCATTTTCAATCCTTCCAAATAGGTGGCACTGTACCTCAGGGCTATAGGGCTTTGTAGTGGGTGAGTTGGAAAAGGGCATAGTTTGATTAGGGGCAGGAGTGTTTCTGTGGCATCGTTGCGATTCTTTTGCATGCCGAGCCAAGCCGATCCAAATCAAGTTCTGGATGGAGAGGCATGGCCAGCACTGGTCACCTAGGGAACAGCGCCAGGAGGACGCAGAGCAGTGTTGCCGCGAGCGACGGGGTGAGCCCCACAGCTCCTCCACACTCCATTGAGTTCTCCTAGAAAAAGAGAGAGAGGGGGGGGGCAAGATACAGAAAGATATGGGATATTTTAATAAAACATGAAAGTGGAATTAGCAGGGGATATATTATGAAAGAAAGTAGTATAATAGTGAGCGATCTGTGTGTACAGTGTGTTCAAGGAGTGAATACCTCTGGGTGAAAAGGGTGACAGGTATCAGGGCGCCTCCTGTCCTTTTGCATCTTCAACCGCTCGCACTTGAGAGATTCATTATGTGCAGCTAAAGTTAAGGCAATAACAGACAATGTGTACCCTCGGCAGGGTGTTTTCCTGCTGGAGCGTATGTCTTGTTTATAATGGAAAGAAAAGCATGTTTGTGAGAGCACCGTGGATAGAGGTTTTTATGGAGGCAGTGTTACTTTTTGAACATAGCCGAGTGCAAAATGTGAAGAAATAAAACCGACTGAGCAATGTTTGATGAATTTTCTTTTGTCGCATAGCAACACAATAGCAGGCTTTATGCTAAAGTAAGCACTCCACAACAAAATAAACAGTGGTGGACATGTATAAACAGCTTGAGTGTACTGCATAACATTTCAGAGGGATGAACATTGCAGGGGAATCCAGCGTAAGTATTTGGTGACGATCTAAGTTCCTTTAGTCTGACTCTACTCTGAGCTGTGTCTGCTATTGATCAGCATCCCACCGCAGCGTGGGCTGTTGTGTAACTCAGTCCAAACACAGACCCAGCACTGTGAAACAGACTTCTAGGAGAGTGATGTCTCGCAGCCTTCAGATGCTGACCCTCATAACACTCTCATCTCTTTCATCCACCAAAAGGGTAAAGGGCAAACAAACTTCCCAAATCTTCCCCACAAATTAAAATGCTCTATGCTATTAACATCCTGCTGACTTCGATGGACATACACTGGCTATAGCTTTAGTATTGTGACACAGGAAGTTATGAGGTGGAAGAGAATAGAGTTTCTATTAAAAATAACATAGACAGGTTAGACTGTTCTTTTTCTCAGCGTCCAGGTGGTAAAGGGAAATTGGAGAGACAGGTCAGCAGTAAAACACATTAAGCTGTCCACTAGAATCATATCTTTCTTGATCTTCTGTGAATTGCAAAAAAGCACCATGTATTTGACATATGAGCTGAGACAGTTACTACTAGCTTTGTGGATTTTAATCAAGTTTCTTTCAAGATTGTCAAATTTGATTCGAGCTGTTGCTTTTCTCATCTTTACACCCCTGTCAAATATAACTCCAAATCATCTTGGTGCCACTTCCTCTATCTCAGGAAACCAATGTTCTCACTTTTACTCAATCACCCCCAGCTCTCTAGTTGTTTGCCAGTAAAGGATATACATGATTTCGATGGGGTCCATGGTGATTGGCTCGTACATGCTGCAGTCACACTTGTTGTCCACCACCACCATGAAGAGATTGCTGCTGGGGATCTGCTGGATCACAAAGGACCTGCCAATCACAGCAAAGACAGCCAGAAACAAAACAACGATGAGAAAGGAAAAGACGGAGAGCAAAGGGGGGATTGAGCGTTGGATTGGCAAGGAGACAAGGCGCCAGGGTATGATGTGCATTTCTTGTGTCGGAGGATTTGTGTTATGAGTGTTCACATTTCACCCCCCACCCCCCGGCGAAGGGAAGATGCACCACTGGATGCATGTCAAGAAGAAAACGTGTCTCCAGGCCAACTGTCAATAAACATACAGAAACATCGACAGACTCACACCAAACAGACACACACACATAAAGTACACACACATGCTTCTCTAACTAACTCTATCGCCTCCACTTCCTCATTACTTTCCTTCTCCTTTGTCTTTGTTATATCCTATCCAACCAATGAAGTGTTGCCGAATATAAAACACTCCAAAGGGAGACAAATGGGAAACACACTTTTTGGGGCTTATAGCTTCTCATGGTTGTATTTCGCCTCGGACTCCTGCCCAGTGATTTATGACCTTGGATAAGCTTTATGAAGAAGAAGAGTCGTAAAGATGATCTCTTCTTTCTGTCTCCCTTTCGTTCTTTATCTCTCTGCTTCTCTCCCTCCCTCTCTTCTTTCGCAGCTGGGTGATTTATCGAGTTCACTATGATCTATTTTCAGACACGTATGAGAACATGCATGTGTGACTGATTGGACACACACAAATGCTGAAAGACACGCATTCACTTTCTCAATACTTGTCAAGACAGAAGTAAGACAGTCGATCAAAACAGATAGAGAAATATCTCCATCCATACTCATTCAATACCATGACCAATTTCATTTGACCACAAAGAGAGCCTGAGTAGTGCCAATCCACCACACTCTAATTCAGTCATCCCGCCGTGACCAACCAAACCAATCCAGCAAGTAGGCCAAACCAGTTCCAATCACGGTGAATTAGGATCTGCTGATTTGTAATCATCTCTGCTCACCCCTGCTCAGCCTGATAGAAAGCAGGGCAAGTGTTTTTAGAGTAAAGACTTAAACACATCCTGAACGCACAGCTGCTGGCCTTGAACATACCCAGTGCTGGGAAAGGGATCTCTACGCTGCATATAAAGGCACACACTTGGACACAAAACAATGATGTGTATAATGTGCACAGATACACACACACAGAGAGACAGACATTCATGCATATTCTCTCTCACAAACACACAGATGGTAAAGATTGTGTCTTCTTGACATGGACTCCTAGTGTTTTGGCTCTTAGAGATTTTGGCCAGCAGAGGAATGAACGACAAAGACATCCAAGAAAAGTGAGCTTGAGTGAGAGAGACCCATAGAAAAGAGATAAAGTCATCAGAGAGAAAGAAATCAAGAGTTAGAGACATGTCATAAAGCGGATGTACTGTAGGAAATATAAAGACTCTCACAAAGCTGTGGTGACAGAACAATGTCTTCTTCTCAACGTTTTGACAAGACATATCACACAATCTGTAACTGAAGCTGATTAAGACACCTGCACTGCGTATCAACCCCTTTTGATCATGAAAGAAATGTTTTAATCTTTCCATTGTCAGCTGTACTGAAGCTCATTTTAGAGGTTAGGGCTTAGATGATAGCATTTCACAGAACATTATGCTTTACACATGCTTTTGATACAGATAAGGGGCACCGTTTTTCTGCCTTTCATGGTCAAATCATGATCAGTTTTGGCTAAATGTAATATTTTTGTGCATCTTGTGCAAAATGTTCTCATTTTTCCCAGTGATGTATTTTGCGAATCATTTAACCAAAACCATACTATAAATTTACAGTATGGTTTTCAGAGACCTCAGTCAACACAGTTGGGCGTTTTTTACCAGTAAGTACTGCATGTAATTCGACAATTACTTTTGAAAATGCTCCACTTAAATATCAACTAAAAGATTGGAGAGTTCTCAGACCACTGCTGTCCTTTTATTTGAATTTATCTCATGTATTTCAGGGTGAAATGAAACCATTATCAGAGTATTCTCTACACAGTATGCTTTTCTTTTTGACTGTCAAAGTCGATGCAACAAAGTACGTTTATGCAAACCTTTTTTAGGGCCATCATTTCCTTTGACATGTGTCGAGCCTTCCTTGACAATTTTACATTTTGAACAACACATTTGTGTTGAACTATACACAAGGAGAGATATGTAATACTTGCAGATTGCTGTTTTTAAGAGACAGTACAGAGAAAATGGCTTCATTAATGTAGGTGAAATCGTCCTTTAGGGATGTTTTATCATTGGCAAGATTTTTTTGATTCTTATGATCCGTCACTCTGTCTCAACCATCAAGAAGTAATAGACATACCGACATCACATGCACACATGCACAAACACAAGTGAAAATACAGTAAAGTGAGGTTTAACAGGCAAGGGCTTAGGGTATATTTCCTAGAGTATAAAGCACACACACGTGTCCCAATGAAAATATAAGAGAAAGGCCTCAGTTAGCCTGTAAAGTGAAACAGATGTTTATCACCAATATCCTCTATTACTAATATGAGCTATAAAATCCCTTAAAACCGAAATAAAAACTTTTTTTGACTTTGTCATAATTTAAAAAATATGTATTTTAAGGTGACATGTTGCTCACAGCACACAGCTGGCCAGCTAATCCCAGTTGAGGTGTCATCATTGGACATTTTTTCTGATTCCCGCTTCTGTCATGAGTATTTGGGTGGGTGAAAGTGTGTGTGTGAGAGGGTGCTGTGTGTGTACCCTGAATGTGTGTGTTTAGTGGTCTGACTGCATCCCCAACCACATTTGAGTCCTAGCACCCAGGGCAGTGGTTACCCTGCTGACCTAGCACACACACAGCCCGACACACCCCTGCACCCACATGCACGCACACATGCACACACAGAGCCTCCCTGGCAGTTCCACAGCTGGGAGCAATGAAGGGCCCATTGGAAGGATCCAGAGAACACCCCACAATTGCCTGACAGAAAAGCCCAAATTGTTAATGGGGACCACACTCATTTTCCCATTTTTAAAGGAAGCCTTTTTTTCCACCTCTCTCCCTCATCTCTAAATGCCTCGTATTTCAAACTGCCGGAGGAGAGAGTGAGTGTCTGTGTGCGTGTCTCTGATGGATCACCCTGGATAAAAGTGTTTTCAGCAGACAACAAATGATTTAAATGTGTTTCTCATTATCAGGGATCAAGGACATAACATATTTTGCCAAGATGAGAGTTAACTGGATAATTCTTTTTTCATTGCTGGCTTGTTTTATGGAGCACAGTGACACAATCATGTCATTGGTGTATAAAGGAAATTACAGATATGTACAATTATATTGTTTGTTTCTGTGTTGTCTATGTGTGTTTACATATGTCTGTTTGTTTGTGTCTCATACTTGATGCAGCCGCCACAGTCAACGTTCCCCGTGTTCTCTTTGATGGTTCTCTCGGAGATGAAGGCCGGGTACTCTGTGTCACATGGTACCTGCATGCTCCGGCCTATCCTCTGAGCTGCAGGATGGGAGAGAGAGAGAGAGAGAGAGAGGAAAAAGAAAGGGAGTGAGAAAAACCGGGAACATCTTTTTCAAAGTCAAATACATATTTTAAATAGGTATGCATATAGATTGTAGGCAAACTGTTAAACACACCACATCCTTGTAAATATACAAGTTTGAAAGAAAGCAGCACTTCTGAACCACAGCTGCCTCTCGTCCTGCTGGAGATATTTCCAGTGTGAATCTAGGCCAGCCATGTACGCAATATTACTTGAACTCTCCTGCCACCCAGAGGTTTCAAACAAGGCTACAGGATGGAAAGGAGAAAAGGAGGCAAAGTGGTACATTTTTCTATTTGGGTCAATATTTTTAAAGCAGGCTTAATAAAGCAGGCGCTAATATTATCCAAATTAGCATATTCAATCTAGACATTTAAAGACGTGTGGTTTTATTTTTTAAGTTCAGTTCTTCCAGGGTGGAACATTTTTTCCACCCATTTCTAAAGATGGTGGATTATGTGTGTGACTTGAATAGAGTGGTTTAATTACTGGATGTCAGCAGTGCAGCGTGTGTGTGCAGTTGTATATATGTACATGTTAGAAGCGCAAACTACATGAATAAATGCCTCGGATTAGTTCAGCTTGAGAGGCTGTGTCTATTGGGTTACGGGCTGCTAAATTGGGGTGTTCCAGCTGTGTGTCACAGGCCTGCGTCTATATTATAAAAAGATATAGAAAGTGCTGCTAAGACCTGAGGCTAGCCAGCTGTGAAATTGTCTCGACTGCTTGGCGAACAGCGATGCCCAGCTTCACTTCATCCGGGATAAGGGTGTGCAAGGAAAGCATTTTATAGACTTTCATTTTGTGGTTCTTTCTCTTTCTCTCTACCCTCTCTCACTTTTACATATGAAATATTTTGATATTAGTTTTGGCGAGAATTAATATTTTATGATGCTGCTTAGGGAGGCTTTAATTCCAGAGAGGCGTACCGTATTCAACACACCATAAAGCAAAAGGCATCATAGCGTTCATAGCTTGGCAGTAATGATATGAGAATGTGTGTGTGTTTGCGGGAGAAAGTGAGACAGAAAGGAAAGACATAAAACCAGAGAAGAGAGAGCGATTGAGAGACTGAGTGAGAAAAGAAAGAAATAAAACGTGTGTTTTCTTCAGTTACAAAGCGGATATTGCTTCTCAACACTAGCAATATGACATATATCCTCATAAAGTCATAATGGTAACCCCTCTGGACAAACAAACCAATACAAATAAGTGTAGAGACAGACAGACATACGCGCCGTCTCCCATACTGAGGTCACTTGAGGCAATCATGTGTTCTGCCATTTTTACTTTTAGGTTTGGATTGCGTCTCTTTATTCTGTTTTTCCAGTGGTCACACAGACCGAGAGAAAATAGAGGGGAGATGGCGTAGATGCAGACTGGAGGTTGGTGCTGAGGACACTAGTTGTTTTTATGTCCGCAATGAACTTAAGTCCATTTGACCTCAAGAATTAAAATGAAACACTGACGGTGTACACGTCATTTTTATTTTGTCTTTTGATTATTTATTTTAGAAATATGAATAAAGCTTTGAAAAAACAGTAATGGGTTTATAGGTGGGTGTGAAAAGGAAAAATGACTCAGTTTCCTTTTTTTTTAGAGAAAGGAAAGTTAACTGCAAAAACTATTATTAACAAATTCCTTTTTGGAAACCAAAATATGAGATGATATTTATGTATTGGTGCACATGGATATGTTGAGATATAAAAAATATATATGTATGTATGCATGAAAAGTGTTCATTTTCAATGTGTTGTTTAGTTTTTTTTAAAGAAGAATATATGTGCTTTTTTATCTTTCTGGCATTTATTTTACCTTTTAGTTTCTGTTCTGTTTCTGAATTGTTTAAGTACAATTCGAGACCAGGCATAAACAAATATATATTATATATATATATATACACAGAAGCTTTTGACATGTTATAAAAGCTTTTGCAGCAAATTAGAAATTTGAATACACCAAAAATGTAAAGAACCATATTTGTAAAATGTATCAAATAAATGCAAATCCGTGTAAATCATTACAATTAACAATCAAACATTCGTAGAGCTGTGTACAAAGGACAAAATTGTACAGTCAGAACAATAATCCTGATTCTTTCTCAAGCTTTATCAGATTATTATTATTATTGTTATTATTATTATCATAACATAATTATTTATGACCAAACGGTCATAAATAATTATGTTATGATAACAGTTTAGCCCATGTTCAACTTCTGATCAACCCTTACAGCGCTGTTTGCATGCCTTATCTATTAGGGATGAAAAATAAAGAATCTTTTCTGTTTATAAATATTGTTATATATCCAATATGAGCTGCATACTTTCCTAGGAGTTTGTGTACAGTATGTGTGAGTTTGCTTCAGACGCAGACGGAGAACAAGGAGATCACCAAAGAGTGCGTTCTTACCTTTAGCTGTGAGGTCAGAGTGCCACCAGCTGTACAAGTTAAACTCCACCAGGAATCTAAAGGAGGAGACGACATTGATCATAACAAATACATTCCATAAAAATGCTTATATCACAAATACTGTAACACTGTCCAAGGCATTCTTAACATTTTTACATAGGTGATTTAAGTTTCCCAAAAACTACAGTTGGGTACAATCATTTATTTTCACAAAAGATGATCAATTAATATTTAAAAGCAACTGTGACATTAAAATAAATATTTATCTTAAGGCCAGATATCCTATTTGCGGTACCGCACTTGATCTAGATTTGAGGCGAGCTCGGCCGATACTAGAAGGTGGAGTTAACACTGCAGAACAGTGCAACTCAAATGCAACTCAAATGCAACTCATGATAAACTGCAAAAACCCAACATTTTAAGGTGGCGGAAGTATTGTCAGTAACACAAAATAAATGTCTCACTTGCCCCAGTTTCAAAAAAGTGGCAGGACGCAAAACCACACGGTGATCCACTGAGAACAGATGTTCTTTGAGTGGTTTTAAGTTCACTTTCTCATATGTGGTTATTTATATTTGTATTTGATAAAGTGAAACAAACACATCAATTTGAAACGAAACACATAAATCAAAAGATCAATAATATTGCAAACATTTTCTGCACTGTGACCAGCTGTCAAATTAGCACTGACAACTCATTCCTCCCATGATGCACTGTGGCGACAACAGACCACCCAGGAAGACTCGGCAACCAAAACAAGGCATCACAGGCATACCCCGGCTACAGGAAACATCAGGTAGCCATTACTGCTCCTGATCTCTGATGATCAGGTCGATGTGCATGTGGAGACACTGGTAAACAAACATTCAGTTTCTACATAGCCACATACACACACTGAACATACACACACTGACAGGAGAGGCCACCATAAGAGTCCTCAAAACGCACATCTATGCAGCGAGCGTATGCAGGCAAAAGACACTTCACACACAACGAAGTCTTACATGACAAGCTCAGTTAGGATCCACTTTACAGCTGAGAAGAAAGCAAAGTACGGCTAAAGAAAGAAAAGAAAAAGGAAATATGGATCAGACATAAAAAATACATATTATGCTGTGCCCACGTTATGGAGCGCACAGGTTGGAAAACAATGCAGTACTCACATCTAACAGTGTGTGTCCACTGTCACTGCTCCCTGAGAAAGCCCAACATAGAGCCTGGTAGTCATACAGAGTCACCCTGAGTAAAGATAGAAAACAGAGGACAGGGAGTGAAACAGAGGCATCACAAATACAGATAAAGTAGGTTAAAACTGATAAAACCATTTTTTAGGAATATATAGCCCATATAAGGTGATTGAAGTGTTGATTCACACATTATCTCTGCTTTTACATGCCTGCAGGGCCTTTTGGAGTGCTGTGTGGGAGCAGGAAGCAAAGATCCCACCTCTGCTATTACTGCCGCTTTACCTACGGATAATATATTGGATGGATGTAGCAAGAATGGGGAAAGGAAAGCAACTGAAAGCCGAGAGCTTCCCGAGAGGTTTCTCAAAGTGATGTAGGAAGGTGGGTGTGTGTGTGTAGATGATTTGGGGATATTGGGGGGGGATATCAGAGGATTTAAGGGCTTAGTGGACCCTGAGGGTGTGAGGTCTGGGTCTGTCTGGGTGAGGTTATTGAAGGGGTTCCTAACACACACATACACAAACACACACACATTCACCTACACACTGGACGCTCTTTCTCACAGCCTGTGGACACGTTCCTATATACTTGAAATGTGCATGTGTGTCTAAGTGGGCCCGGTCTGTCCGCAGCCCTGGGCCATGTTCAGCACCGGTGACACACAGCTCCAACACGGCCAGGAACCAATTAGCGCTAAGCCAGGCCACGAAATGTTAGCAGCTAGGTTAGGCCAATGTAATGTCAGTCTATGAGTGTGTAACTGCTGTGTATGAGTATGGGTGTGCCAGCCTTAATTTGTTTGGCATTGGAGCATAACATCACTCTCATTGTTTTGATTGATTTCTCTTCCTATTGCTGGTTTTGAAGGATAGATAATCCTGAAGTAACTAAAAATATGTTGTCCTCATTCGTCTTCATCTGCAGGCTTAAAGCTGATGGATTAATCCAGGCTGGCAGCTTGGGGTCAACTTTAAGTGGCACACTTTGAAATGTCTTCAATGTTTTTTTTATCAAGACAAAACTTGTTTTGCATCTTAGCATATTCATTCTCCACAGATGGCTCCGGGTTAAGACAGATCACATTGGATTCATTAGTGATCAGCTCTATTGCTCATCATGCTCTTATTTCACCCACACAAGTCTTATTATTCATTCATCATATGTCGTACTTCATTTTAAACAACCTCTCATCATCTGACATTAAATATTGAGTGAAAGCACTTGTTGTTCTCTTTGTTTTTATGAGTGCGACAGTAAACCAAAGCTGACAGCTTTTGAGGTTCATCCTCATAATAAACATGTGCAGTTGTCTACTTGTTTGATGACTTGTCACCCATGATTTTTATACATGGAGAGCTAAAATCTCCTTACCCACTTCCCGAATACAGAACTGCAGAGATGGAAATGTGGTTGCAAGCTTCTGCAACTAAGTTCTCAAATAAGGTTTGACCATACAGTCAAACTACAATATGCGTCTGTCTGCTTCTCTGCAGTTCTGCACTAATACTGGGAAAGTTATCCTCCTAGGTTACATTTCCAAATTAATTGCAGAAAGGCGCCACCCACAGCTCCTGGCGTTTTCCAGGAGACACAGCTCTACAACAGGCACTAAACACATGAATGTGTCTACATGTGTGTGTCTGTGTGACTTCAAGTTTCTCCTAATTCCTTCGTTTCAGGAAAAGATTTGCTGTAATCCCCTAACGGAGAACTCTGCTGAGCGAAGGGTCGGAGTTCAGCGCTGAATAGCTCACCGCGATTGGCCAAGTTAAGAGCTGTCAGCGCGAGGGCAGACATGCTCTCATTCTGTGGCCTGCCTGATTTTATGCTCGTACAATAACACACACTCATACATACACTTATACACTTGTAAGAACACACTCATTCACCCCCACACACGTGCAGTTTGAAATACTCACCTTTTGAAAGAGCCCATCTGCAGGAGCTTACTCATTACAGCCCCCTCTGCTTCTCCAAAGAATTTCCCTGTCTGAGAAAGAAAAAGAAAGATATTTGATCTTATTTAATAAAACAAGTCATAGGACAATGTAAATGTCAAACTAACATCCCCTAAAACTGATGTGTTTGTAATGCTAGAAGCTCTTAAATGTACAAAAGCTGACTCGAGTCCAGGTTGGATTGAATGCGAGAAAACTTAAATTGCCAAACCCTAAAGCATGCAGACACCATCCCACATTGCTAAATGGTCTGTGGGATCTCTCCTTATGCTCCACCAAATGACCAAGTGGCCATGGCTGAAGAGAGAAATCATTGATGCAAACACAAACTGGCCTTTCTAGGGACAGATTTAAGAATACAATCTCCCACACACAATGCTTCCCAAAGTCTGTCATAACAATTTCGAATAGTCTGGAAAGAAAGGTCAACCATCTTTGGATATAGCCGCCCCACAACTGTCTCCTTCCCCATCATTTTCCTGAGCACAAGGTGACATTGTCAAATTGTGTCTGACTTGTAGTCACTCTATACATTCGAGAAAACATGTTTATTGTTTCCCGGATGTAAAGATGCCACAGGGGCAAAGGTATCAAATGATAAGCATTAGTCGAATCAGACACAGGACACAGGAAATTGCCTGAAACTAATAACACAGCCTGCAGCCCAATCAGAGAGACCTGCTCATGACATTTTGACGGATCACATTAGTATAACCTGCTTGGATGAAGGAATTGTTCTTGTCTTTCACAAGCACAATGAAATGAAACAACTTGACACGTGGAACCTTAAATGCTCCCTCACCTCTAAATTAGGATTAAATAAAGAATGGGTGCCAGCAAGTAAGGGACACAGGGAAATAACATGCAGATGGAGTGAAGGGCAGTGACAGCCAGCGGACTGGCTTCTAGATGAGCCAGACACACAGTGACAACATGTGTGGTGACAGCAGAGGGTTTATGCTAGGGGAGCAACATGACTCCTTGAGATCATTTGTGGCAACATGAGACGCAGGAAACATATCATAATTCTAATAGGAAAACAAATGTAAGGGGCTCATACTGTATGTACTTTTGATTAAAATGTTTGCTCAGTCTTAAGACACATAACATGCAATTGTAATCCAATACACTCTTTGCCAAATTCAGTAAGTAACTCCCCACATTGACTGTGATATTCATACACAGCGCTAGCTCTGTAAATGGAAAACACACTGAGTGGCTTGGACCGAGCCACCCAACGTTATACCGGCCACCAGCAACAGGGGGCGTTTGTTCCCGTGAACAGGGTCACGCTTTGGACGTATAAAGGACAATACATCTGGACTGGGGTGTTTGTTAGGGGTTGAGTTTTTTCCAGAATAGTAGCATCGACATTTTAAATAAATTGTTTAATCACAATTTATAAACAAATATATAATGTTTTTTTGATGTTTTTGCTGGTTTCATAAAAAGTGAATGGGCTACTAGCTCCTCTTGAAAAACAACTGTTTCTGAATGTATTCTTGATTTCTATTTTTGCAAAAAGGTGATGTGTTTGTTATAGCTATGGAACATTTTCCATTGATCTGTCCTGCGGCTCTCGTGTGTGTGTGTGTGTGTGTGTGTGTGTGTGTGTGTGTGTGTGTGTGTGTGTGTGTGTGTGTGTGTGTGTGTGTGTGTGTGTGTGTGTGTGTGTGTGTGTGTGTGTGTGTGTGTGTGTGTGTGTGTGTGTGTGTGTAGATGGCTTACCAGAGTGTAGTCCACTGCCACCAAAACAAAGCCGTTGTTGTCAATGAGGTAGCAGTTAATGTTCTGTTAAATGAAGAAAAAACTGTTAAAGCAATTGTGAGGAGTAACATTTACAGAATCGTGCAAAGTTGATGAAGAAAAGCAAAGACAACCAACCTCATCATCACAGCTTATGGAGCATTTCCCATCTAATGCTGCACACTGAAAGATACAAATAATTATATTGGCATACTGTGTATGAGTCACACTGAATATTAGGGCTTTATTGAGCTGCTCAGTATGCCTTTTAAACATGTATTGTATACCTGTGGTGTTTATTTTTATTATTTTATTATCTTTGCTTTGTAATGCCTGTTGTAAAATGTCATTATATAATGTGTTTTTACTGTATTTATTCATAAAAAGTCTTTTAATTAGTTTTGTAAAGCACTTTGAATTGTCGCGTACAGAAAAGTGCTATATAAATAAACTTGCCTTGCCTTGCCTTGCCTATTGGATTCCTTTGTCAGCTGAAAACATTTACTCCCTTCAAAAATCTTTGTGAAATACATTAATAAAACTAAACAGACTGATGACCTTCCCATGTTCAGATTTATACTGAAAAAATGTCATGGTAAATTTTTTCAAATAGACTTAAATGACTTTATTTGTTGTGTTTTTAAACTACTGTTAGTAAGTAGGCCTACTCTTTCCTATAGGTTATTTTACGTTAAGTGTGCTTGTAATATTGGTCTGAATGTGTATGCATGCATGATGTGTGTTTATGCCTCTTTACCTGTCTGCTGGCTGTCCAGAATTTCTTCTGAAAGAACTCCAGTTTCATTTGGATGCCAACAGCTGAAAGATAGACAACACATTCACAGAGACGCACTGTAACAACTGGACATTTGCGTGTTCTGTTCTGTGTTGAAGTGCAAGTGAACTGTGATCTTTATCACAACACCAATCTTCCCACAGGCAACACAGAGCTTATTAATGAATACACAGAGTCAAAGTTCACTAACTTTCATTAACCAACAAGACACATACATTGCAGCGAACCACTCCAGGCCAAAAGGGCAATTACACCCTGCATCATACATGTGTCAGCTTATATTTCTGGGAGGCTAAGTGTGTGTGTTTGTATTTAAAACAGTACTATCTGCTGACATGTGCACAGATGCCGCTAACCACACTGAAAATGCAGTTAAACACCATTCTAAAGCAGACTTCTCTCTCTGTGCCCACATGAAATCCATCTTATTTCCCAGTCTGCCTCCCTGTTGTTATCCCGATGGGCATTTCCAGAGTTGGTATACAGAGCTGCTCTCCCTTATATAAGCCTCATCACAGCAGGTCCCTAAATTCACAAATCTGACCAGAATTCCTTGCCTGGAAAAAAAACTGTTTCTGGCATTAAATGTATCAGTTTGTTCAGGGTTGGCTGAGGAAAGAATGACACATTCACCACAGGCTTTAACTTCCCTCCTCAACTCTTCGTCCCTCTACCCCCTGCTACTAAGACTCAGAGGTGGGGGTCTGCCATGCGTTGGGGTCTGTAAATCTTTCCAGGAGAACAATTTAAAGCTTCATCCACATGCAGAGAAGCCACAGGTAGTAAACGAAATGACGAGATTAGAATTCGGCATTTATCACATTAGACACAGTGGAAAGATAAAAATTGCAATGATAGAAAATGCAATGTGATACCAACTGATAAAAATAGATGTATGTATTTTTGTGAGATGTGTAAAGGTATTTCACACTAAATAAGAAGACTGAATGGAAGGTGGGTTATTTATATGTATCGTGCTTAAACAAATTAGTTCCAAAAACGTACAGAAGTCATAATGAGTTGAAATGTATACATGCAACAAGCTACAACAACAAAAGTGGGCCACCACCTATAGGGCAACACCGCATTAAGACAGTAACACATTGATTAACTCGTAATAGAGCAATCCTGGCTACACATTGCTAAACTCACATTTCAATTCCCAAACTGTCTGTACACATCTGCAGAAATCCCTCTGATGACTCATGTTGTTAATTATAGATTAATTAATATATATATTCATTTTTATGGGAGACATTTAGCAATATATGCATTATGTTTTTAGATATTCTAACTTATCAATGAATTGGTAGCTATTAAGCAGGAAGGATTTGATGTGAGTCAATTTTGTCTACCTGCAACATGATGAATATAATGCAACTTCTCAATTATATACTAAATATATAACTCAACAATTGTTATTCTTAAATTGCATAAACTATTACTTAAAGGTGGGGTAGGTAATTTTGGAGAAACCAGCTCGAGTGCGCTAACATTTGAAAATACACAGCCGGAAAAAATCTGCCACTTCCTTACAGAGCCCCTCCTCCAACACACACGAACGCGCACATGACCAATGAGGGCACGAGATAAGTTTGTGCCCCGATGGAAGGCTGACAGGCAGGTAGGCCATCCAGTTATTTTAGCCGGGCCGGCTAAGATGATTGGTCGTACTTTTTACAGTACTACGGCTTCCACAGATGACATTTTTTTATGGATTTGTTGTCAAAGCACTTGAGATATTCATTGCTATCGGGATGTTAAGAGCATTCCATGGAATATAACAAAAAGTGTATCTCGAGCCGGTTTCTCAAACTTACCTACCCCACCTTTAATCACGTTACACAATAGCAAATATTACTCTTTTATTATTATAGCTGTATTTCATTTACATTAGTTTATATTTTATAGTACCAAAGTTGTAGCAGTAACTATAAAATGAATTGTTTTACTGCCTAATGCAGGGATCAGGAAAGGCAACTGTGTGACCATGCTGTTTATATGTTATTGATCATAATGTAAAACAAATTAAAATGGGTTACTGTGAGGGATCCAGTACAGTCAGTAGCTTTTACAAAAATGCACTACAGAAAGCTTCACTGGTTGTCAACATGTGAATTGTCAGTGAGAAATATTCATTTGGTTTAATTCGTTTTAGTGTGCTCGTGCATTTATGTGATTGTCTAAGAGCAGTGTGCAGCGGGGTGCTGCTGTGGCCTGTTTTAGCCCTCGCCCAGAGGAACAGGTGCAGATTATCCCGTCATAAGCTTTGCCAGTTTCTTTCAGCAGCCCACCATTTCTACACCCACATGGAAAACCCAGGAGGAGAAGCTAATTTGAGATGCTGGGCAACAGCGTTGGAAACACACGTGGTGTAAAACCAGGGAGAACCTGGATCATAAAGGCAATACAACATACAGCATCCTCTACTTGAAAAGGTAGAAAGGAAACAGTCACTGAAAAAGAAAAAGATGAGGATGTCAAATGAGTACTGTAAGAACATGTAGACTTAAAATATCTCATCCAAAACATAAAAAGACTATTTATAAAATTGTCAATGAATAAAACTATATTTTAAATATCATTACATAATCGTTCAGCAAGGGAAATAATTAATGGAAACAGAAATCCAGTTTCCAGCAGTACAGAAGTCTGCTCTGTTAAATTGTAATTCAGGTTAAAAGTGCACTGATGCTGCCTGCTACCTGGAAGTTGGCTCAGAGCAAAAAGAGAAAAGCTTAAATCTCACTAATGCTCGGGAATTTCTGTCCAATGGGGAACCATTTAATTTCCCTAGGTATGATTTAAGAACTTGGGGGGTATTTATGCCTTGAGCTGGGTTTATAAGTCCAAAGATGAAGAGACATAAAATCCACAACAAACCCTTCCCATCACCAATCCGCTAGCAGTGCAATCCCAGGCAGGGAGAGATGACAACCGGTTTAAATCCTTCAGATATTTTGGATTCTGAAAAGGATTGAATAAATGTAGACATGAAGCAGCGCAAGAGGGCATCTGGGAGTTTGCAAGTATGTGTGCTCATGTACTACGTGCTGTGGCAAGGGTTAGCATTTACACCCCAGCCTCAGCACATTAAGGACAGGCATACACTGACATTTAGTACATATTTCACAAACACACACAGCTGTCTGAGAGATGCAGTGATTTCCAAATGTTATGTTGCTACACACTAGCACAGGGGGCGGATCGGGTCAAGATATTGAGCAACACTCAGAAGATGAGCAGAACAGGGTGCTGCTGTTAGTGATTCAAACAGTCTACAAGAGTTAGGCCCCACCGACCTCTCGCCCCTGTGTGTTCTTGTTAACGATTTAAAAAAATGATCAGATCTCAAATAGCTCTCTGGATAAACCGTGTGATTGGATAAAAAGATCATATTGGAATCATGTAAACCACGTTTGGAGTTTGCCCTTAAGGTGTTAATGCCACATGCAGTAAATGTGTCACAGGATATGCACATGGTGATAATATATGACAATCTGGTTAGAGGAGAGAAAAGTAGAGCATGTTTTTTTTCTTTTTTTAACATGTAGCACACATACAGAAGGCGGTCTGTACACATCAACAATATGGGGCTTTTAGCAAATACAAAGGTGTTATCACACATTGAGGATGTATTTGTCGACTGAGCACCCAAGTGTGCATAGGAGTGTCGGTGCAAGAGTGTGTGTGTGCAAGTGCATGACATGTAGTGGCAAACTTTATATGTAGTGGAAAACTCTATATGTAGTTCAAACTTTATATGTTACCTAATATGGTAAAACCAAATGCAGTAGTTCCATGATGATGTATTTCAGTTCATGTCCTTTTTCAACTTATGATTAACCTTAAGAATGTCTGGGGGTGAAACACAGTGTCGTGAGCAAGCTCCTTAGGAGCATCTGTGTGTCAGGCACAGTGTCTTGAACAAGTTCCTGTGTTTGTTCCCTGTCTTACAATGAGTTCCTGCTTTCCTCACTTCCATCTGTCTTAAACAGGTTCCTGTCTTTAACTAGTTCCTGATTTACTATATTAGCAATGTACAGTTTATGTTCCTCTGGAAAGCAGGCGTGGCTTATCTCCCCTTCCAGCCCTGCCATAGTGACAGGTGACGAAGTGTTGTTGAACTGTCAAGATCCTATAAAACCTATACACACCCTTGCCTCTGTGTGCACTCTTGCAGACTACTCTGTACTCTGTGAGACATGATTTAAAATAATCTTCATCTGTGCATTAATTGCCCATTGAACTCAATTTATATTAAAGCCAATATGACAGGACAAATATTTGTGATGCCCTTTAGCAGAGATACCAATATAGAGGGACAGGAGGCCAAATAGCATGGAGGGTAATACAGGGCAAGGTCAACTTGTAAGCTTAATCATAATCATTATTAAAAATGATTTGATCATTAATCTCTTCATGTCTCCTTTGTTGTCCATTTTAGTTTCCCCTTCAAGTGATGCGTAAGGTCATATAAGCTTAACAGTCAATCCATTGCCATGCTAAAACATTCAATTCCATGTGAATTTACTGCAACAGCTTAATATCTTGCTGTGTGCAAGTGTGCATTCGTGCGTTCTGTGTTGCTGTGCTGGGGGCGTGTTCTGCCAGCCCTTCTGCCCACGGCACATGCATAATATCATCAAAGCGTGCCACAGCAATGGGCATCCTCCAACTGCGTTCACTGTGTGCTGAAGTGTCTGAAGCATTTGTTCATATGACAAACCACAATCCAGATCTAATTTTGTCTTGTTCAGCTCTTGCCAGCGTAATAGGAGGTATCGTGGAGGTCTGCGTAGTGCGTACGTGTTTGCTGTATGATTCAAGAGGAACAACTGTCCACTGGGAGATGACACGCCGCACATTCCCCAGTGGATTTGATAGAGGAGCAAAGTAAAATCCAGCGAGAGAAAAGGGGGATAGTAACAAGGGTGGAAAAACAGCATGAAGTAAAATACAAGAGACAGAAAGAGAGGTTGAGAGGGAGTGAGAGAGCTAGGAAAGGAGAGAGGGAGAGTAAGGGAGAGAGAGCGAGAGAGAGATAGAGAGTGAGAGAGTGAGAGAGAGAGAGAGAGAGAGAGGCAGAGCTCCTTAACTGTAGTGATTCCCAGACTGGCTGGCAGTAAGCTCTGTGCTCTGATCTGCCCGCTCTGATGGGGTTTCATGCTTGTGCAGGCAGCGTTGGGGATCCTGAGGGCAACACGGGTCTCTGCTGCTGATCTCGGCCTCTCTGATTCCAACATATTGACCATATATGCCTACACAGGACAGCTAATCTCAACCTACTGACGGCTAATGGATCATCAACCAATAACAGTCACTAGAATCCAAAAAGGGAGCTAAAAGAAGACCGAATGCAAGCGGCCCAAGGACGACTGGCAGATATGAGAGGTAGGAGCTCCATCACTGGGAACAACGTCAACATCCATGTATTTGTGTGTGCGTGTGTGTGTGTGTGTGTGGGTTCATGTTCATGAGTGTATGGCTAGGTGGGCTGCTATCAGCTGCTGAGTTTAATATGTTGTATAAACTGTTGTATAACTGAGTGGTAATGAAGCATGAACTGCTCCTTGCTTCACTTCCTAAATGAACAGTTAAACACATGGCAGCACTAAATTCTCACTTTTAACTGTAGATAAACATGGCCTGTGCATGTTTCCCATTGTAAAAAGGTTTTGGTATCAAGTACATTTAAAACTGTACTTGCTGTGTGCTGTGTGCTTGTCATTACAAGCTTCTCTGTGTGTACTTTGGGTTGGAGGGACATATTAAAGCAAAGAGCCATTCTCCTGTGTTGACCTCATTTCAGAGCTGCTGTTACAATGCTTCACTGAGCTGATGCCGTTTCTGTGTGCCCGGGCATTGTATGTATATGAGTTTGTTTATGAGTACGTGCACACGTGTGTAAGCCCATGTGATTGAATGCATCCTTGCATACACACACACACACTCTAATTTCACTAACAATGATGCAATTAATACTAGGCTTTGCACTACAGCGCAGTACAACTCAAGTCAGCCGTGTTCTGATTGTTTTTGTTGACGCGAGCGACATACTGTAATCATAACAGCAACACTGCCAAGAGCTGCCGTACCAAACTAACACCTGAGATTAGACCTGGGAGCGCCTGCGCCTGGGTATTTATAAACCTGTAAATCACAAACAACTGCAAGAAGTCCACCAGTCAGGCTAAAACAAAATGATCATTACATGCTTGTAAATGGGACACTCAATGTTAATTAGTAGATTATGTTACAATAGTGTGTATTTAAAGAATAGAGCAGCAGTGGGAGAAAGGCGTTAGAATTTTCCCGATGAGATGAGTGTTGTGTGACCACCATCAAAACAATTACATTTTGCTAACATTAACATTCCTTAACTGATTATTACAGTAAAAGCTACTCAGTGTTTCCTAGATGTACCTGGGAATATGTTTCAGGTTGATATGAGACTCACAGCTGCTTCCTCACAAAGGCACATTTAGGCTGATATTTTAGTGCAAGAAAAAACCCAAGAAGATTAACGATATTTCCTATTCCCAATGGCAGCGTAAGGTTTCAGAAGAACATTTTATACTTATGAAGATAAACATGGTGCACAATAATCAATCGGGTTAGTGAGTGTATATTTTGAGCAAGCTTTGAAGGCCTGGGTCGGAGCCATATTTCATTGAGCCTCAAGCTAGTCCAACCAATGCTATAAATACTGATGTTATGTTCCAGAAGGAATGGCGATGTGAAGTCATCTCAAAGGGAATCAGACACCCAATATCTGCTGTGTATGGATTTGTGTGTGGGTGTAGTGTGGGTGAGGGGTTATAGGTCTGTGGTGGAGTCACCAAGGGCCACTGTCTAAGAGACGGTGGGAAGTGGGAGTTGGCATATTAATAATAAGTTTACTTTCTTGTTTGTTAGACTAAGAACAGCACTTTCTGAGCAAAAACTAAGTGAAGTGCATTGTTTTTCTAAATACTTGTTTGGAATGCATTTATATGCACTTAAATCTCTCTAAATAATATGTGACGAAGGCATTCATTTAATTTAGTGATGTTGGTCATGATTACAGTTGAAGACTGTCGTGTGAATTATATAATAGTAGTTAAAGGTATGGCTTAAATAGATCACATCTTAAGTTTGTTTTCATTCTTAGCTGCACAAACAAAAGCACATGCTCAGAAGTCAACTCAAAATATGTTCTCCTGTCTCCACAGTGGTACTGGTGTGTGCCCTCCTCTCCCTCCTCTCTTTGTCACATGCCTGTCCGAAGGAGTGTAGCTGCAACGGCAACACCAAAGTAGTAGACTGCCGGGGTCGAGGCCTGTATGACATCCCCAAACGACTGCATCCGGAAACTCAAGAACTGTATCTCCAAGATAACCGTATCAGGGGGCTGGGATCTATGGCTTTCAGAGAAATACCTCTAGTCCGGATTCTCGATCTATCTAATAACTCTATAACCACTGTTTCGCCGACTGCGCTGCTGGGACTCAGAGCTCTACAGCGCCTCAGCTTGGCCTACAACAGCCTGAGAGAGCTTGACAAGCGGTTGCTTGGGCCCATCCGCACACTTTCACACCTTGACCTTTCACACAACAGGTTAAGCAACTGACTGAAACTGTCCATTGTTGAATGATACAAACTGTAAAGTTAATCCCAAATAACTGATTGCAATGTATCTTGTTTCCTTTGCATGTCCCTTGATGCAGCCTGTGGGGTTTGCCTGGAGCCTTGGGGGAAAGTTTGAGGAACCTTAGCCACCTAGGGCTATCGCACAACAAGCTAACAAGATTGGACCGCTCACTTTTGGAGGTCCTGACCCACCTGGACAGCCTCACACTACGAAACAACCCCTGGAGGTGTGACTGCCAGCTCATAGGCCTCAAACTATGGCTGGAAACCTTCATCTATAAAGGTTAGACCACTAGTAGCTCTTGGCGTGCTGGAGGAGTGTTGGTAATGTTTCCAACATTCAGCCATCTCAGTGCCTTCCCTGCTGGTCATTAGATAATGGTAATATCATATTATGATAACACTGACCTTGAACACAAACAGGTATTGTACAACTTTGAGGGATTAAAATCAACTGACTGACCCCAAATAGATATAATGTTTATGTCTGTTAAGAACAGGCAAGTTACTAAATACGGGGAACTGAGTGCATGTGTGTCTCTTGTTGTTTGTGTAGCTGTAGAAAGAATGTAGGTTGCTTTTATTTGTATTTGATTTGTACTGAGGTGCGTGATACAACTGTATAGGATAAAGTTAATTTGAGGATTTGCAACATTAGTAAAGTAGGGCATTGTTAAATCAAATTGCCTTACCTTAAAGCTTGTTTTGAGCAGTAATAAGAATGATGTTGTGATGTTAGGCACTCTCTGCAGCATCTCTACAGCGAAATATAGTGTATTAAGAGTTAAATAGCCAACCACATTATTTTACAGGCAAGATCAAGCCCCAAAATAACCACTGTACAGTGAAAGCTACGCTCGCTTGGAGTGTGCTGGCCCGCCTACATGCCTATGTTACCCTGACAAAGCTCTCGTCTTAGAAGCTGAATATTCTAATTACTGCACAACAGAACAATGGACCCAGATAAAAGGATGTATTCTTAATAGAAAGCCAGTGGTTAATCAGGCAGAAAAGGAAGTGTGTGACATGGATACCAAGAGATGAATAATAAAAGCTTCACAGGGCAAACAGTCAATACAGTCCCAATTAATTGTTCTCAACACAATTAAATTGGATCCAGACATCGAGGTGTTAAACAAATCAAATTGCTATTATGTTCCATTACAGTAAGCCTTTACAACCTACATTATTAAATGTATGAAGTAATGGGCTGTTTCAAGCTCGGCTATGATGATAAAGATTGTGGCCTCCTCTGTAGTAAGCTGCCAAAAAGGAAATGGGCACTTATCAAGAGGTAACGTAATTAGAATGCAACTGACTGATGCATGCCTCCATATTCTTTCCTGCTCCTTAGTCGATCTTCTACTATCCTCCGCTGACCTAACTATTTAACTCTATTCCCAAGGTGGAGTGGTGGACGAGGTGATATGCACACAGCCAGAGGAAATGAAGAACACAGACCTGCAGAAGGTCCCTTACCAGCTCTTCCACATCTGCATGACCTCAAGCTACCATTACCTGTTTGCTAACATACACCACCTGGAGAATGAGAGGCTACTGCGAGGGCACACCCATGGTAACCATGCTCATCCCTCTAGCCATGCTATCCATGTACCCATGGCAATGGGGGAGGGTTTTGGAGGAGGCGGAGGAGGAGGAGGATCAGGTTTGCCAGAGTGTGAACCTAAGCAAAGGCACCGGCCTGTCAACTTGCGCCATGCAATTGTCACAGTGATCATCACCGGAGTAGTTTGTGGGATTGTGTTTCTGATGATGCTGGCTGCAGCAGTGTACGGCTGCGCCTACGCTGCTATCATGGCCAAATATCAGCGGGAGCTTAAGAAGAACGAGGAGCTGGCAGCAGCGAAGGGGGCAGATCATGCCAAAGCAGATGAGAAGGAACTACTGGAGAATGCTATCGCCTAGGAGATGATATCTCGAACCCTGGACATAAACCTGAGCCTCGACCCTTTAACCTAATCCTCTCTGTGGATGCTGTGTGTGTGTGTGTGTGTGTCTGTGTGTGAGTGTGTGTGTTGGTGCATGTGTGAGAGAAAAGAAGAGAGTAAGATTATTTGTGTGTGTGTGTGTGTGTGTGTGTGTGTGTGTGTGTGTGTGTGTGTGTGTGTGTGTGTGTGTGTGTGTGTGTGTGTGTGTGTGTGTGTGTGTGTGTGTGTGTGTGTGTGTGTGTGTGTGTGTGTGTGTGTGTGTGTGTGTGTCCTTCTTTCTGAGACGTTGGTAGCTAAACTCTACAGGTATTTGACTATGCACTGATGAGAAAAGTATATTCTGATGTATGCGGGTTCGAGCGGGAAGGCCAAAGAATCCAAAAGGAATCAATTCCATTTTGTCTGAGTAATGCATATCACGGATAGGAAGTATATATTTATAATTGTATATTGGTAGGTAAAATAGTAAAGCTCTGGTATTTAAAAAAAAAGAAAAAAGAAAGGATTTCAGAATTTGTTGTCTTTTGGTTTGTTGTTCATAACTTTGAGTCTAAATTTGAGGTAATTTTGAAACTCATAGTAGGCAGCTGCTGTCAGTTAGGTTTTGTTCTAAGATGTTTGTATCATTGATGTGAGAGCATGAGAAAGAATGAGTGTTTGTGTCAGTGTTTTATTTGTGCTTGAGTTTATGCGCGGAGATGTTTACTGTATGCACATATTTATAGAGAATTTAAGAGTCTGTGCCTAATAACGTGATATAGTTCTGAAGAGGGAATACAGTATGTTTTCCTAAAGGATATTTTTCTGACAACTACAATGAAGATGGGAAATTCGTTGACGCAATAATGAAACAAACTAAAAAAGAAAACAACAACAAAACTTGGACTCGGCCTTGTTGTTTTTCTATGACTTTACAGGTTTATGAGCTTTGATTATCATCCTGCTTCACACGGTCACAAACACACATTTTAGATCTACAGCTTTTTTCAGATCAGTTGAGTCTTGTTTTTGAGTTAATGCTGATTACATAATGGTAGTCATGTCATTCAGTATGTAATATATAAAATAAAGGGAAACATGTTATTGGGATATTATATTTCTGCTGACAACTAACTTGAGATGGCATGCATCTTTCAATTGAAAAAGTATCTTAACAAGAATTGTAATGGTATTTATAAAAATATATATATTCACTTTGGAGTACATTCTACTGTTTAAGTGATTTTTCTCTTTGTTTACTTACTTTAAAAAATATTTTAATCTTGTGTCAAATAACCTGACAAGAGAAAATGTTGAAACACACAAACATTGAAATATTGTGGTTTATACTTAGTATAGGAGACGCATCTGAAGGCATGGTTGAATAGTGCCCATATTTATTGGTACTGTTACCAGGGAATTGTAACGTGTTATACAATGCAACTGCAGGTATATCTGATTGCTCTCTCTTGACTATTTTAATATTTGTAAAATAACACAAAGAAGATAATCAGTCAATGTGTGTGATTATATAACCTAAGAAAGGTTGTTGTGTACATAACTAGCTACCATTATTTTATCTATAAAGCAATAGCTAGCTACTGTAAGCTTACTCAGTGTAGTATGAAGCACATGAATGTGTACAGATGCTTTTCGTCTTAATGCCGACCTGAGTTTTGTGACCGTATAATACGACAGCACACTAACTGCACGTGGCTAAGGATGTGACCACAAAAACTGACATACACACACAGACACGCTGGAATACACATGCATGTTTGTACGGACACGGTAACATTGTGACTCAAGCGTTGTCTGCAGGGCCCATGGTGTGTGATGTCATCAGCCTGTCCTGTCCAGTTAGTGTATTAGCGTATTCACAAGTCTACAGCTCAGTGGAGCGCAGGGCAGTGAAAACTGGCCCTAACCGGTCCACCATAAATTTGCATTCAAGCCTACATCTCTCCTCCCATCTGACTCTCTTATATAAAATCATCCTTACAGACATCCTCCGATCTGACAAGCATGATCGTAATTACTGTACATCAGCGCCCAGTGTAACAAAAGGGTATTCATGAAACCTTCTCACCGAATAGTCATTTGGATTGCTGCTAAACAGGATTTGAAAGAATGATATTATCTTAAAACAATAGTGATCAAGTCAACAGTGTCAAATAATACCGTGGGCTGGTGTAAACTGTGGGATGCTTTTGTACCGCTCTGCTAGAAATCTGATGCATTCTCTATGTGTGTGTGTTTGTGTGTGTGTGCGCATCGTGGCACTGCACATACTCTCCCATCTCTGTCCTTCTGCTCCAGTGGTTTCCCCCAGGCCAAGAGTACCCACAATGCACTGCTTTCATGTCAACGCATTCAGGCACCGTGAAATAATTTTCTCCTTCTCTGCCCTTTTATTTCCTCTCTTATTTTATCACTTCATTTCCCAAAGATTTGTATCTTTCTGCAGCATTTCTCTCCCCTGTCTATGTATTTGTGATCCCTAGGCTTTTCTAGCCCTCATCTGTCGACAAGAGAACATACATAGATAGTCATCAGCAGAGGCTTTTAATATGAGCCAAAGGCTGTGCACCAGATTTGTCCCACATATGTTGGGCAGTGGAAATGCTACTTCACATGCTGCAAACTACTGTATATTTGAATAGAATACTTTCACAGTCAAGATATTTCTTTTGGGTGTTGTTTACAAAAGCTTTTTATGCAACATTTAGTGTGAAAATACTGGACAAGAAAAGACGATGCAGAGGATAAACATAAAGAGTGTCGGTGGCACCTTAAAGAAGCATAGCTGCCTAAAGATTAGCATTAAGCCAAAAACACATGGAGTCAGTATAATTAGCTGACCTTAACATGTCCCTTTGAAAACTAGCCGCTGGAATAAAGATTTAAAAGAACAAGGTGCTTCCAACTTTCTTTATGTTCATTATTTGCAAACACAAATACAAGTTACTTCTAACTTGTCATTTAAATCTGTACTTTACAGTACCACAGTCAACGTATTGTGTTTGGTAACGCATAATACACAAAACGATGACTGGAAGTCCTCATGTGCTTTCAGGGAGAATTGGGTAATGAAGGATGTCATATAACTTTGGAACCATAATCACTTTGACACCATACATTTATATACATTTTTTCCCCAAATGTTTCATTTCTTCCATTTAATTTGAATTTCCTTCCTCCATAACTGAGTTGATGGCAAACAGAACAAGGCTGCTCTTCATTCCATCAACTTGCTGATTGCAGCAAGTTGCATTATATGTCCGTGACATTGTGGCGCTTCTGAGTCACACGGACGTGAGAGGAGGCAGGCCACAATGAAATCCTCTAGGCCACATTATGCCTTAAATAATCACAGGGGAAAGAACTAATGCACAAAAGGCGTTTAAGAAACTGGTTATTAATATATGTAGGTATAAATAGTCTTGGATGCAAACGTCTGTGCCATGTTACACTCTCGCCTCCTTATGACGTTCATGCAGGGGCAAGCGCACGGATAGAGAAAGCAGTACAGTCAGTACATGTGGGCAGTGAGTGTTTCATCTCAAAAAAAGGAAAATAAGTAGGGTTAGTACTGTAGACCAGGAAAACAAAGCCTACATAGCACTGTAAGGAGAGATATCGCAGCGTCTGTCAATGTAGAAGTGAGTGTGAGAGAGAAAGAGCCACTTGAGTCCCCACTTACCCGCAGCTATGGGTGATTTCCTCTCATCCAGAAGCTGAATGGCGGTGCTGGCCAATACCACACTCTTGTTTTCTGATCCTAAGACACACACACATGAAACAACACACAAACACAACACGCACAGGCACACAAGGAGTTCAGATCACATGTCATAATTCCTTATATGAGTTATGAACTGACCACAGGGTGATTGGAGAGAGAAACCTTAATACCACAGAGTACTATTTCATGGCATCAGCTAACTGCCACAGTCCTACGAGGAAGAGTGCATCCAAGGCAAGTCCGACGAGTAAATAAGAGGCTTTCAGATCACTTGTATTAGCTGGCACTAATGGAAAGCCTGAGGCCGAGGACAGATGAGAACACATTCCCCCTGGAATGGAGGAGAAACCATTTTGTAGAGCCATAGTTAAACTGTAAAGGCGCGAGGGGCCTGTGTGTGTTTTTTGTGTGTCTTTTTGTGTGTTCTGGCCAAGTCACTATGGAAAGGGCTGAACCTCCTCCTAACGTATCTTATTTCAACCCACAGCAATCAGTCCTGTCCACAAGAACACAGCCCAGAATTAATAAGGGAGGAAGGGGAGGTAGGGATGCATGGGAAGAAAAATAACCAAATAGGGGTGAAAGAGGAAAAGAGGAGATGCAGGAAATTTGGAAAAGGTAATTTCTAGTAGTACTAGTATTACTAGTAAGTGAGCATTTTAAATGTGCATTTGACAAAAAGTTACTATTAAATTGGTGCCAGTCATATAGTGATTATCGGTTTCATTGTGTTACATTAGTAATAGTGACTGTGTAGATCTAAACACATTTAAATAAAATGTATAATGTTTTGAAGGTTCACATTTATAGCCAACCTGAGTTGAAGGGTAGCGAGTAGACGAAGGTCCCAGGAACTTGTTCTGCTGCCCTCTTGTACCACAGGGGAAAGTGATCGGCGTTGAACACCCCCTCTTTGTCTTCAGCTGTCAGGAAGTCTCTTGAAGCAGACAGGGAACAAAGGGGATGAAGATTCAGAGGATGCACACGCACAAAACACAACATATAATCATGGAATATTACATAAAGGCAATCAACACATGCACTTTTTAGCTTCTATGTGAGTAAACGTACTTATAAACTGCTACACCGAGTATACTTACTGGTTTGTGAGCTCGTCGGGCACCACAAACAGGTTGATCCTCGACAGGCCTGTTCTCGAGCCCAGGTAGGCAATCTCTACACCTTTATCTGAGTTCCTGTGTAGTAGGACAAATAAAGTAACCCGACTCAATAAAACAGAACAGAGGCTTTAACAAACCTTAGATTTTGGTTTTTACTAAAAGCTATTTCACGCCATTCTTAACATTTAATTTCTGCAAATGTCTGTAGCATTAGCATTACTATTTCAGAGAGTAAAACATTCCGTTTGTGATTAATTAATTACATTTTTTTCTTCTGTTTTTGACAAGAATATGGAAGAATAGAGTGGCTCACTCACTCCGACTTGTTGAGCACGAGGCTCGTCCAGTAGGCCTCCAAAGGGGCCGTCACCACAGCGTCAAACAGAACCTCCTGGATCAGCTCCTTGTCACCTGACAACGCAAATTAGTTTTTTTTACATAAAACAACCAGAACATATGAAAGCTATTTAATTATATGAGCAGAGAGTTGGTGGAAGAATTGAACTAACATTGTAGGTGGGGTTCATGTCCACTGAGGTAGAGTTTGATTGCCTCTATCTGGGACAGGTATCGGTGCTCTGGGTGCTCGTCTGTATTGCAGTATGTCCTGCAATTTAATAAGAACCGGCAATAAGGACATTTGGTATAATAACATGTAACAAAGTCATGATTTGCAGCAGCTATTTGAAAACGGTGCTTTAAGATGATTATCTGCCTAAGATTGTAATCACAACTCAAACTCCAACATATAGACAGGTGGCTTTTTGCATTGCACAGCATCTATGATGAATTAAATGTGAAGTAAAACTAAAAAGGTTGACTCATTTACCAGAATTAGTTTGAATTCTTTTTACTTTACTTAGATGTTGGGTCCTAATTTTTGTGACCACAATTCATCAAGTGACACAGACCATCAAGTCAAAGTCCTGCAGAGCTGTTAACTCTTGTAGTGCTGTAGGAATGTAATTTATTTTTATTTTATAAGTACGGAAAATAATAAGGATGAAGTCCAATAACAACGTGACTTGAATAAGAAATGAGGACGATACTGTTAGAAACATACGGCATCATTAGAATACTCTCACCATTCATCTGCCAGCGCTACATCAGGATGCTCCAAGTCATGAAGTCCTAAAAAGAAAATGAGAACTTCATATCTCAAAAGCATAGCAAAACCACTCAATCTAAAATCATAATAATAGGGGTAGGCACCTAGACCTTCGAAAGCACACACTTTTAATCACACACACCAGGGGTGAAAAATGTGTTTTTTGAATGGATGTGACAGTTCTGATTAGATCAGGAAGAGCCAAGTCATGCTCAGAGGGCTCCGCATGATGGACATGTTTGGAGAAACACACACACACACACACACACACACACACACACACACACACACACACACACACACACACACACACACACACACACACACACACACACACACACACACACACACACACACACACACACACACACACACACACACGGATAAATAATCAGGGGCAAAAACATTGCACTCTCAAAACAGGGTCACACTTAGGAGTCATTAAATAAATGTTTAACTTCCTGTCCAATTGTGGAAATGTTCATTATTAATTCATAATTTCTGAAAGAGTGTGTGAGCGTGTTACACAGAGAGAGAGGCACACAAAGAAAGAAAAGGAAGCAAAAAAGTTGCATAATGAGATATTCAGTGGTGGATGTGACTAAATAATTTGTTTCTATTGTATGCTACTTTATACATATAAATTGTACACTTTACTAAATCCATAGGATTCCAAATCTACATTTTAGATACAAATGAACAGCTCATAAATGATTGTGCATTGTAATTTAGCTACCCAACATTATCTCAAAAACATAAAAGCTTATATATTAATCCACCAGTAATAACAATACTAGTATATAATATAAGTAAGACCTTAAGAAAGCCATTACTTTGGTAATGGTGGAGTTGCCCTATACATTTCGTAAGAAGGCTCAGTGAAGGTATTTAACCCAAGCGTAAAAGTGAAGCATACTTCAGTGAAACTTCTTACTCCGTGATTTTTGTTTCAGACGTTTACCGGAAAAAACTCTTCTCATCAAATATAACAAAATTAAACACAATAAACAGATGAGGCACTAAAAGCTAATCAACAAATAGAGTGCTCTCCAGATTTCATAGCTTTAATGACATTAACTAACAAGCGCAAAAATCTTGTTATACATATTTGTTCATCAGAAGCTCGCTCATTATTACATCCTAATTACACTTTAAGTGATGCAATTATAATCCACAGAAAATCAAATACTATCAAATATAAATCGGAGTTCTTCCTCCCACTGCATAAATGACTCTTACATTTTGTAAGTACACCATGCTTTTGTATTTTACCTCAAAACAATTATTAACGCCATGTTCACCTGTAATGAAACATAGTCATATTTAAATAATATTATATAGTGTCAAATTTGGTATTGGTACTCTTTTCTTTAAGTAAATCTGTATGATTTTTACTATCCTGCTGTATAGTAAATACATTTGAGTTGAGTGCAAATTAGTGACAAAATATATAAATAAATACAGATAGGGGTAGAGGGGGTTGAGAAAACAGACAGAAACAATACAGGAAACAAATGAGCAAAAGTGAGGAAATGCAGATTAAATAAAAGAAAGATTTCCCACCTTCCTCCACTGTGACATTCCCTCTGAAGAAAAACTTTCCATGGCCTCTGGATAGGGCTACCCCCAGACTAAAATAGAAATACAAATGTGTTCTTAGATGACAGAAAGACAACTGTAAATACTGGCACCTCAGTCCTTCTGGAGCTTATTCACTTGTCAACAAATGTATCCTTTTCCTACCTGAAAGGAGTCCCTTTGATGTCTGTGTAATAGTAATCATTATGCAACACCAGCACACGTTTCTGAAATAAAAGAGAGGAATACACTTTATTATACGCTGCAGTAAACAGTGGGCAGTGTGACAGCGGTTATCTGATGTGATGTCCTGCTGTCTGGCTCCATCTAGTGGATTAAATGGTCCGGTTGTCACACTATCTGCTACTGTGCTGATGGTGTTTTTACACTGCGTGAATAGTTGGATAAGGATTGTGAATATGCATCTGTGTGTACATTTGAGAGAGTGTGTGTGAATGAATTAACATATTGAATGCTTAATAATCAGGCTAATGTATAATGCTCTCTACTAAGCTTAGAAAATGCAAAGTGTACACACACACACACAGTCATGCACACCCACACAGACACACAAACATGCACACCCACACACCAACACACACCTGAATGCCTCTCTCTCTCTCAGATAGGAAAGTAGTAAACGAGAATCATTGGGCTGCTGTCTCTCCAGTGCTCAGCAACATGTGCTTGGTGAAGATAAGGGGCTCAACTCACAGACAGACACACACCCGTGCATGCATAGCAAACAAAATCAGAAACAAAATCCCCAAGTCAATCCTGCATATCACCGTGCCAAGTGTGACAACCCCTTGGCAGGGTGGATTCTCTCTGCTGGCACACCTTTTTGGACCATCAGAAAAGTGCTTGTGTGTGTGTGTTGGGTTAATGTCTGAATTTTAGATTCCTCACCCCTTTGTCAACACTCTTCTTCACCTCCATGGAGAAGGTCCCTGTCTTCCTGTTGACCATGGCATTTCTCAGCTAGCAACACAAAGCACATACCAACTCTTAAACATCATATTTGCATTGAGTACTGCGATGAGGCTTATAGTGGATTTACTCGAGGGTCTCACCGTGTCCTCCTTATCCTCCCATTCCACCTCGAACAGATCCACACTGCTGTAGTTTGGCTTTCGCTTTCGCTTCTTGCCATCTCCATACTGGACACACAGGCACATGGAAACACACATGCATGCACAGTTAGAAAAAATGTGAAGCTAATACAAATATTTTGCACCACACTAGGGCAGCATCCAATTATTTAATTTTTGTACTATAAATGAATCTATTTTTCTTTGTATGGCCTGGTTTGTTGGTCATTCAAATAACAATTTCCCAGAGCAAAAGGTAACATTCTCAAATTGTTCAATTTAAAATGGTATAAAAACCAGATAAAATCATAATTTCAAACGCTGAAATAATTGACAAATGATAATGAGCATGTCTTTTCTATCAGGACAGGAGACAGTTGGCCTAGCTCTGTCCAAAGTAACAACAAATCCACATAATGGCACATTAATAACTCAGTTTTAACACACTATATTGAATTTGTTTCATAATAATCCAGAATTAGATCACGTGAATGTGATTTTCAATTAACTAACCTTTATAAGGTCAGACGTGTTAAAGCATCAGAACATTTAACAGATGATTTTGAGGCCAGAGAATCTAATGTGTACTATATGTGTGTCTTTGTGTGAGTCCAGCTCTTCATTCATCTGTGGACAGCCTCCCACCCATATATACAGTCTATGCTCCCACCCCTCATTAGTTGTTAAACACTGTTCATTAACGTCTTTAATTAGACTGCAGTTAAACAATCTGTCTGTCCCTCTCACTGTCTGCTCTCCTCCTTGTCTGCTGTCCCCTCATCCCTCTCTACCTCTCCTTTTTCATCCATGTGTTGCACCCTGCTTTGTCACCCTGCACCTACTCTCACATTAGGCAGGTCCCTTGCACTCCTCAATCCCCCCCCCTGCTCCCCCAACCTTATCCTCTTGTGATAGGAGTGAGTGAGTACAATAGAGTTAATCACAGCCATTCAGAAGCTGTATCTCTGTCTATTCACAGCACAGCAGAGGCCTGGAACACACTCTCCTCATCTACATACCGACACGCAGCCAACAGACACACACACCGCGCGGCAAAGAGAGCAGCCGCACAACTACGCACTAATTTTCTCCGTCAATCGGCAACTCAGTGTGACAATGAAATCAGTAATTGACTCGACATGAACACAAGAGTTGGTATTCCTCAGTTGCATGTACAAAATAAATGATTACATTTAACTTCAATCTCTAGAAGGGATTGTTATGATAATAAGGTTCATACTCAGTCAACTTGTTACAGAGCAACTGCATGGTGCTGGGGGGAATACTCACAAGTGGCCGTAGATCTGGGTGTGTGAGGATGTAGCCGTTGTTGGTGATTGCAAAGGCGTAGCCATGGATGCCCAGCTAGAAAGGATACACGCAAATGTGGGCGCACACACACACACACACACACACACCAAATTAATGCATGACAAATCTGTACTCAATTTCAAATCTGGACTAATCAAGCTCTTTGATTTTTTTTACTGGCAGAATAATCTCCGTCTTTGTGTGGGAACTCACAGAACTCCACAACACAAAGGAGGTGGTGTAATTAATCTACGTCTGGACAAATAATACACTTTCAAATGTCAAAATCTTACACCCAACCAAGCTTCAAATCTACAAGTGAAAGACATCATCAGGATGTGGCGGGGAGCAGTATCAGAATGTATTAGTATAAAGTGTATAATTGTCCTGTCATTATTGGACTTGAGGAAAGAGCCGTGAAAAATAATTTTCAAAAGTTCAACAAAGAAAATGTGATTTATCTATTTCTGAGTTTGCCATTCAATTACTGCACCTACAATTGTCTGAGTTGGACTGGCATATTCATGTATAAGAACAACTTTACAGTACATAGCTGTAGTTTTTAATGACTCAGCATCCTGGAAAATGGCCAATTCCTTCAGTTAAACAACATTATAATAAAATGTGTGATCATCTTGAAGGGTTTCTGCTATAGCCATTAAGATCCAATTTATTTTAGGAGTAACAAATTGACGTTGGGTGCACTACCTTGTATTTGGGAATGGTCTTGAGCAGCTCAGACACAGGCACGTCCGTCCCAACCACCCCCAGCAGGATGCCTCGGTTTCTCTGGAAACACAGACATTACAAATATTACAAGTTGCATTTTAAAGGTTAATTAAACAGCACAGACTCCTACAGATCCACTGTTTATGACAGTCAAAATCCAATCTATAATATATATTGAATTAGTGATGCTCTATTGTTTCCTAATTTACAGACTCTAATCAAACTACAATTAGTGTCCATCAAAAATGAACATAATTAACCATTATTTCACAATTTGTGTCGATTGTTTCAAACCCTAATTCCTTGTCAATTATGCAATACGTAATTGCATAGTTTTTCAATTAAACTAAGCTGTTTTGTTGGAGCAAAAGAGTTGGAGAAACATAATGGCAGTCACAGTGAATGTGCTTTTGGTTCTATAGCAGTAAATGTGCACTTACAGTCTCATTCTTGGTACTGAACACTGGCATTGCCACTGTGGTCATCAGAACCGGACCTTTACCGTCGTCCATCTGAGTCATGAGGGGAGAAAGGTGAGAGACAGCCATTGAGAGGGTGAGGAAGGACAAAGAGAGACAGAAGGAAAGCTAATGATGAAACATTATAGTTACAAAAGAAATGTAACAACATGGCATATTCACATTGTATGAATCATCTTTCCGTGTATGATTATCTCAAGCTGCATAACACTTGTTCTTTAAGTAGTGAACCTGATAGGACTTCTGCAGCAGTCATATTATCTTCTTGAGGGACCTACAAAACTTCCATGACATGTTTTATTCATGTTTATTATTTGCTTTAAAATGTGCTCAATCACAGCCTGCCTTTGATGTCTTGCAGAATAAGCTTATCCAAAGGCAGTGCCTTTAGTTTGGATCTGGGTATCTTCCCCCCTTAAAGACTGCTGGAATAATTATGATATTTATCTTTCCAGCGGCTGCCTGTATCTGACGATGATATCCATTAGAGATGAAAGCTTGACTCTCTTATGAAGATACTGGAGAAATGCTTCCCACTCTGCAAAAATTGGTCCGACCTTGTCCACTCAGAAATGTCAAAACTGTCTGAATGTCAGTCACTCACGCAGTTTATGTTCTAGTCACCACGAGTAATTGGTCCATTTGGTGCATTATGAAACCCAGTTGTGTCAAAAAAGATAAATCATGTTGCATGTGATCCATTTCTGCTACAGCTATCGATGTAATATTCATCTGTTAGACTTAGATCCCACTATAGTACTTTTTCTCAGAAAACTGCCCTATTAAACCAACCCTCTTAACTGAACATTACACGCTTTCTGCTCACTCTCCTTCCTCAGGGGCTCACCCCCCATCTACCTCCAGTAATAATAGGTAATGACAGGAAACTGCTAGCATCCATTCTCTCTCCCTTAGACACTGAGGAAAAGGGAATTGGTGACCTGAGCTCAGACAGCTGGTAATAGCAATTCAGTACGCAGGATTGGACATCAAAGAGAGAGCAGAGCACAACTAAGTACAGCTGCGGTAACAATGGTCAGCCTTGCTGCTGGAGTACAGGATCGATCAAAGGACAGGGCAAATGAGAAGAGCCTCATCTAAAAATACAAAATCTATTTCCAAGCTCTAGTCTATTGGATCATATATCAGAAGTCTGCAAAGGTATGGACTGAAAGTTATCCCATCACATTTTTACATTGTGTAATCTAGTGCAAATCTAGAATTGTTTTATATTTAGTACATGCTTTTGTTCAAAATCAGGGTTGCCAATGCCCGCAACAGATGTGGCCAGTCCCCAGCAGACCTTATACATATGTTTAGGTCATGGGATGTTTAAAATAGAAAACTGAAAGTGAGCATTATGTTTCTGTCCCTTTCTTATTCTGCAATTGTATATGTTGTACTTGTGATGCTCAATAAAAAATATATATATAAGAAAGAAAAAATCAGGGTTGCCCAGCTGCTCTGGGAAATGGCTTACTGTAATCAAGCAGATAACAAGAGTTGCATGGGGCAGACAGTAACTACATCTGTTGGATTCAAAGCCAGCAGCACAGCTACAGAGGATCCTCACTTAGCCTACCCAGAGGAGGGGAGACCTTTAAACCTGTGCTTCATTATCCAAACCCAGGACAGGAAAAAGGCTCCTCCTTGAACCCTATGAGTGAGTGTTCTCCGAAACGACCGTGCCCCAAGTCCCTGAGGGAGTGCACTGTATCTGGAATTTGACATATCATACATAACCAGCAACCTCTAATACAAGGTCAAAACTCAAGACACATTTGGTCCAAATCTGCATCATCATTGCCTTCGCGGCTCCATCTGTTTCAGTCAGAGCAAATGATATGTGTATGTCCTTTCCCCTGCTGTGGGTCAGAGTATGAAAAGGTATCTCTCTGGGCTCTGATACACTCGCTCTCCACAGACACAAATTCCCACACATACCCTCACACTGGCACCCTGTCCCGTGTTTGCCGTTTCATAGGACACCTAGAATATAGGTTGCTGCGACAAATTGTGTTCTGGTGAACGAGGTGACTCTTGTTTCTTTAGAGACTGGGGTTTAATGATGTTGTGTGTGTAAGCCCTGGAGCCAAAGCCCCCTGTAGGCTCCTGTGGGGAAAGCAACACATACCCAAAGGGGAGCAGAGCTGGCACGGATCTGCATCTACATCTATGAAAGCTTGTGTTTGCCTCAATCACTCTTGAGTGAGTATATATTCATCTTTCATGAAATGTGGACAGCCCACTACTTCAATTTGCCATCAAATGGTAATCAACTGTTGCAGCTTTACCAAGTATCAATCTTGTTCTTTGAATTTCAGGGAAGAAATCCCTCTTCTCATCCCAAAGTCCTTCTTTACACCCTTCAAGTTCTCTTCACAAGTTTTTTTTCAAATATTTTACATTATTTTTCTCACCCTCCCTACACTTGTCGTCAAATATCTCCCCCCGACACATTCCGTCACCCCCACCTCCCTCCCATCATCCCTGAGCTCCAGTGTCAGTTCATCCGACAGAGTGGGAAACAAAGCCAAATGAGCCGGAGAATGATGGATGAAGCTAGTGAGACGAAGGAGAGGAGGGAGCGATACAGGACAGGAGGGGGGAGCACAGGTGGGGGGGGAAGAGCTGGGGAGGGAGGCGCGAAGAGAAACAGACGGAAAAAAGGGGAGAGGCTAGGAAGAATATTGGGTCGCCCTGAGAGGGATGGAGAGGAGAGGAAAAAGATAGGATGAAGGGTACATCTGGAAAGATGATACACATCAGCCCTGAAACATAGATAGCAGATGCTCATCACTTTCCCAACACTGAGCCAATCCCAGGAGTTCTGCTAACTCCTTATCAGACACTATCACTATGCAGGGTGTGTGTGTCTTTCTGTCACTGTGTGTTTGACTTTGTGTCGCACACCCAGGCCGGAGTTGTGCTGGGATGATTACATGCAAAGAACTTATTGCAGTGCAGACTCTTTGCTTATCCCAATTATCCTGTCTGACAATGTGATATCTATTTCCGTTTTCTGCTGAGCCGCCTCCATGTCAATAAGCATGGATCTATCACACTAACAGTTCTATGTCAGACATATGGCCTGCCAGCTGTCTGATGGGACTGCTCTGTGCTCAGCTCATGCCGACAGGGGGGCAGAGCACCGTTTTGATTCACCATCATCTTTGTTATGATTATAGAGCTGCTTATCTCAACCCACATGTTTCATAAAAAACGTAAAAATAAAACACTGAACACGATAAAAAGGCGTCAGAATAGATCATCCCACCCAGTCATTATAGGCTATTGGATTTTGACCAAAAAGATAACAAAACAGCTTATTCTGGAGAATTCTACCCAGATAAATAACACAGGCAATCTTGTTTTCACACCAAAACCACACAGGCACAAGAGCAGAAACGTGGCCTCACATTTACACGAATGGTCACAATGCCAGCCCCGGAGACACTGGCAAAGCACGGCCAACACAGCATCACCAATGATGAATGAGTGTGAGCGTGTGCTCAGACATGTGCGTGTGCTTGATCAGACGTGCAGAAGAGAGCGATCAACTGAACCTTTGACAACCACGATGCATGGTTTGAATCAGGAGGTTGAGGAGCGACGTACGACACTGACACACAAGAAAATGCCATGGGTCAGTATGGTAGTTAGTTCACCCAAATTATGCCGTCATCTCAAAGAGATCGGAGACCAAAACGCACATGCACATGAAATGCCCATGAACACACACCAGGCCTCAACACAGCACAATACAGCGATGACCTCAAATCAGATTTGTTTTACCTTTTGAGCTTGGGGGAGCTAAAAAGAACAGATCAAGGAGGAGGGGGGGGGGGGGGGGGGGGGGAGAGAAAGGGTTGTCAGTTTGTGGATAAGTGTTAAAAAGTGCAGGTTCCACTGAAAGGAGTGCCAGCATCTGTGGGTGTGTAAAATCCCCTGGCATTGACCGGAACTTTAAAAAACTGTGACTGTGTCAGGAGGAGATTTGTATGGCTGGGAGGGTCACAGTAGAGGACACAACACTTAAGCTGTTAGTGTTGAGTCAGTGTGGGTGAATGCACTGACTGTGATACATAGATGGGGATAATGAGGGCAAAGAGAAGGAAATAAGCAGAGAAAGACAGGAAAAGGTAAAAGGAATATGAAGAGGATCGCAGAGAAAACCAATCCATTTTCATGCAGTGTTGATAGCCTGTGCGTTTTTCTGCTAGAGGGCACTTGCCTTTGTCTCCTTACATTTTTGGAGCTCTCTCTCACAATCCATTCAGAAATAGTGGAGGACAAATGACTGCAATTCACTCTTTATAGCAAAGCACAATAACTAATAAAAGAATCATTGTGCAAGCATGAAAACTACAGTGTGCGCACATTATCTTATAGCACAAGATCCTATTGTGTAGGTAAGGCGTTATTCTTTGGGCTCTTTTAGCAATTATAAAGGGAACTATAAGGCATGAAGAGGGCATTTAGCAATGCATGATTATATGAGTTAAGATATTATAGTGGAAATAAGCAACATGTGTTTAGTCAGCACATGAGTGAAATCACTGACTAACTCACCAATGCGCCCAAGTACTGTATGTAACATACTCATGCTACACGACTCGCAAACACACACAAGAGGCTCATTGACTTAATAGTTCCATCTGCTGCTCACACACACTTTCACACATTCAGTCTGAGACGTACACAGGCAAAACACAGTGTCAGGCCTCCACTTTCAATGTATCACTACAATTCTCCTTTGGATTATAAAATCATCCATCTTGATCATACCATTTTTTTGTTGTGCATTTTTTGAAAAGGTTGAAATCTGTGAATCAATCACAGATTTGTCTGTGCTCACAACCCAGTGGGAGGGTGTGAGGTAACTGTTGGAACTGGTACCATGTGAGAGATGGCATGATCAAAACTCACAGTGTTGTCGATGTAAGCCTCAGTCCACACCGTGTCGTGCTCCCGGTCGATCACCTTTGGACGACTCAGCACATGGAGATACTCCATCACATTCTCTTGCACATCTGCCAATGTTGAAATCTGAGTGAAGTAGCCTGTTGGGCACAAAGAGGAAGTGGAAGAGAGGAATGATGATGAAGTATTTAACTGAGATGCTTGCAAACAAGCGAGAGTGTACAGGTTTAATCTTCTGACATTTTCCTGCGCTGGGATTATACGTACAGTCTCTTTGGTTCCAAAAAAGAGCAGCAAGTGTCGCTTCCAATATCAGCTTAACTATATCATCTTTTTTCCAAGCTATCACTCCTATTGTATTTATCCTGATACCAAAGCAGAGGAACTACATCTGGATACAGTACAGTAGGCAGCAGATATTTGCCTGATGAAGCACACACACCTGGATGCAAGTATGTGTAATAGCTGAAGAACTCCCTCCAGTCATGAACGAGTGAAAGCGAACCAGCATGGGTTTGTGAATTGGTAAGTGGTATGTAAATGTAATGGAAAAACTCAGTTAAACCAAATGCAATGCCATTCCCTACTGCTGGTAATGCCGCCATTATGATGCTAATGTGAATTTGCAGGAGGGAATATATGTTATCTTTGCAGGGGGGTAGATTTGAAGAGAGGGAAAAGAAGTGACACAAAAATAAGGGAAAAGAGAAAGACAACCACATTTCCACACATCCATAAAAGCAGCCTCCATCACAGTGAGCCAGTCATGGAGAAAATCATAGCTGGAGGGAATAGAGGGTCATCGTTCCCAGCAACGACCTTTACTCCACAGGGAGAAAAAAGTGTATACATCTTACACACACCCATGAAAGATACCATGTGTCACACCAAATTACTAAGGATTGTACCAATCACTGATAATCAAATACTGTATCTACAATCACATAAAAAACAAACAAAATCTCATGTTGTACCCAAACACTGGACGCATTAAAAACCACCTGATTACTGCAATGAGTATAGCAACCAGAATAAACCTGCTCTTGAACTTGACCTGGAAGTGAACCATGTCAGATTGCTCCTTCTCATCCTTCAGAGACAATCGGATCCAGCTATTATTCCAGCAGACAGTAAAATGACAACACACAAGTACGGACTCACATCTCACACAAAGCAAGCTGCCTCAGTCTAACCACATCGTTCATCACAGTGGTGAGTGAAGAATGAGTGCTCCCTCTGGAAGGCTGAGGGCATCCTTCAGACTGAGCCACCGGGGCCAGAGAGAGCAGCTGGGGGAGAAAAATGAATCCTGCTGGCTTTCAATGACATGGCGCACCTGTCGTACTCAGAGGACAGGACTGCATGCGCTGGTCAGGATGACGGCTTTAATGTATTTTGAAGGACCTTAGTTTGAGTGTAATGTAAGCAAAAACTACACAACAAGGTCTCAAAATGCAAGAAAATAATAGATGGGGTGGGGATAAAAGACGACATGATGTGGGACAATACAAATTTGTCTAAGTCTAAACTGAGTTTAGTTTAGTTTATTTATTTATAGTGTCGTGGACAGTCCCCATCGATGAACTGACACAAAAACAGTAAATGGAGCAGCTTTAGCCGACATGGCTAATTCCCAGCTGTTGTCCCCGGCCAGATGGTAATAGACACCCTTTAAATCACAAGCATTAGTTATACAAAAATATAAAATAAAATAAAAAGGATCAAAGACAAGTAGATACAGGCGAAAGGATAAGAGAGGATAAAAGAGAACAATTAAAAAAAAAAAAATAGGTGGATACCCTTACAAGGTGATAATAGAGGAAGAAGAGCAGATAGTGGGGTGTGGATGAAGGTTAAACTCTTTTTTCAGACCACGATGGACAAAGAATGATAACCCTCCCCTTAAGGATTATTAGGATTTAATTTGTTACTATTTGGTAACTTAAATGAATTCAACCTAACCATTTGTTTAAACAAGAAGAGGACCAGGGTGAACCTGAGTGGAGTGAGCAACACAGCAGGGAAGGAGTGGAGTGGTGGGGAACATTTGAAGCAAGACCTGCATAGTTTTCTTGTTGATTGCCATCCATGCATTTATTATATGTTATGTATTACACATCTATACATTAGTATCTGAAAGGTTTGGCGGTTATTCAATCCCTAAGATTTAAATTGATATTACCACATGTGCCTGACATCTGGCATTTCCATCAACTCAACAATATTCTTTGCTCCTATCCTAAGCCATAGGGAGAGATGTTGACATCAGTCAGAGCCTTTAGTGACAGGGCTGACAGCGTTACACTTTACCTCACTTTCACCTTTAAAACAATCCAAAGCGGTAAAACCAAATGTTCTGCAGTAGTTTGAATAGAGATGTTGTGAGTGAAGACGGTTTTGTGCAGCTCCTGCAGGCTGTAGAGGATGTCACTGTCACAAGTCTGAATCATCATGCGACATACACACACGCATTATTAGCACCACACACACACACACACACACACACACACATGCAAGTCTCATCATCACCACTCACACCCGCAAACTGACTGGTTGTGTTCTCTGATATCACATCCAAGCTAAACTGTGTATGCCCTCTGCTCTTATGTTACACATATGCACACACACACACACACACACACACACACACACACACACACACACACACACACACACACACACACACACACACACACACACACACACACACACACACACACACACACACACACACACACACACACACACACACCCAGCAAAAAACACATGCACACCCCTTGTGTGACCCATAGATTGCTCTTCTTATCTACAGCAGCCTGAGGAAATGGAGCCAGACTGTCTCTGTCACCCACCTCCAAGCTAAATATAGCAACCTGAAGGAAAGTGCTCTACGCACTGAGACAACCATGACCACACACAAAGCGACTGGAAAGTGGTGTATCGTCAAGATAGTGAGGACTTTAGGCTTAGAGGAATATGTAATGATGATGACATTTCATATGTGTGCAACTGGAACTGCTGCCTGCTTACAACTGATGAGCACTGACAAACACATGTCTATTTAATGCACCTACACAGACACACATGACAAACACACATAACAAATTCTGAGCTCCTAATGTATTCACTTTCGCTCGGCTAAAAGCCTCAAGCAACTTTCTTTTGCAAAAACAGATTAAAAGTAGAAAAAAAGCAGAGGTCTATGCATGTGTTGTAAGATCCCACCTTTGTTAGCACAGGCCATCCATTTCAGATTATCTGCGAAGGCTGACTCTCGACCAATCAGGTATGGGAATATGCGGACCTGCGGAGGGAAAGAAGATAGCGCCCGTCAGTCATTTTAATCGCATTTTGATAGGGCCCACCACACCACCATATAGAAGATAACACTGTCTGAGCCTGGCAGAAGGCTCATTCTTTATCTTCCAGAGAGAAGCAGGCCCTCTCTCTTTGTTTAATAGAGTCCATTAAGGACTCATGGAAGAATATTTTCTATTATATTGTAGATAACATTTAAATAATTCTAACAAAGTTTGATCAACTCCCGAAACTAAGCAATCAAGGATGTACAGATACAGGTTTCAAAACAAGATAAGTGCATGAAGAATCTGCAATTCTAATGAATGCAAATGGTTCAACACAAAGTCAATATTTTGAGATTAAAAAGCCAATCCAGAGTCTTCGAAACTCTCTTCTGCCAAACCAATTTTAGCCCGACTGTGTTCAGTTGGCTGGTGTAGCAGCAGGTGTAGTTGGCAGGGGGGTGTGTGTGTGTGTGTGTGTGTGTGTGTGTGTGTGTGTGTGTGTGTGTGTGTGTGTGTGTGTGTGTGTGTGTGTGTGTGCGTGTGCGTGTGCGTGTGCGTGTGCGTGTGTGTGTGTGTGTGTGTAAATGCATGTGTGAAGAACATGTTGCCAGATTGGACCAGATGCAAGCCTCTGGGGGGCACAGCTGCCATAGCTCCAATGCCTGCATTTTTCACTGCCTCCCTTCACCCTGACTGCATGTGTCTGTTTGTGTCTGTTTTTTTGTGTGTGTGTGTGTGTGTGTGTGTGTGTGTGTGTGTGTGTGTGTGTGTGTGTGTGTGTGTGTGTGTGTGTGTGGGTGCAAGTGTGTCTTTTTCTTTTCTTTTTGGATAACTTCTCCCAGCAGAAGGGCCTGAAAATTGCAAAAAAAACTAATTTATGTCTAAATGGCAATACCGTATAAATCATGTGATTTGATTGTCACTGCAGTGCATAATATTTAAACTCTTTATATATTCAATAGTGGTCATAAGAGATAAACCATGGATAGCTATTTTTTTTTATAGAATACATATTTTTGTTCTATTATCAACTGAAAAAAAGTTTGACTGTGAATAAGTACAGTTGTCATCTTAAAGCAACCCGCAGATTCTAGATCAGAATCATTCTCTTTTCATAATAACTTCATTGCCAGAGTGACAGAAATGCACAACATGGCTTCGGGTAAGAGGTGTATCAGTGTGATCTTCTGTTTATAGTTACGTGTTTTCCTTCACTGTTAGCCAAGACAGAGATCAAACTACAACCGGCAGGTTATTAAATATGAAAGAGGTTTACAGCTGAGTTAAGTAAGCTGAAGTTAAAATCTAGTTGGGGCTGGAGCCACAGCATGCAATCTTCATCCTACTTGACTGCACACATTTTACATAGGCTGGAATAAAAATACACATGCTTGCAAGAATAAAAATGCATAGACGCACACATCTGTGTATCCATGCATACACAGACACCCTAAAAAATATATTTGTTCATGCTCCTACATTATGTATTCAGCACTTTACCCAATAAGTTAATAATTTATTCTCCAGTGAAAACATTCGCAGAAACGTTGGCAAATGTATTAAGACTGTAAGTACTTTTGTTAGGTGTATTTTAACACCATGAATGAATGAATATCCGTAACTGTGTGTTAAATGTATATTTCAAAACATTGTGATCGTGGCTAATTGTTCTTATGTTAATGGTCTAATGCAAAATGCAACAATCTAGGACCAGACATGCCTACTGTTTGTAATAAAACAAACCCTGAAGGTACAAAGGGCTGATTCCTGAAAGGTTATTGTTTAGTTTATATATAGGCACTGTCTGATGGATGAGCCGAAGCACTTTAAAGTGTTGGATTTTATAGATATTGATTTAGAGAAATATATGTTGTTGTATGTTGTTTACCACAGTGGTGTGTACACAAGGCATTCAAGCTAGAGAACTTCATGAAATTACCCTGAAAAATACTTTTCTTAAAATAGCGGCTGAATGTCACACATCTTTTAAATCTGTGTTTTGGTTTTAATTAACTTCTTATCTTAAAGTCTGCTTTTGTTCTACTATTGCTAAAAGCAGGTGATCCATGACTTGGAAATTATTACAAGTCCAACTTTATCAGTCTTGGCAAAGATTCAAGAATTAATCATATTTTAATCATGCTCTTAGTTTGTAATATAATAATATTTTAATCTGAAAATCAATCTAATATATTTAGACTGATTCTATTAGAGCAGTTTGAGCTGTGTGTAAAACATATACAGTATTGTCAAGTAAATTTCCACTTAAATGTACTTTGTTCCTGATCTTAACTGCAAGGCACTGTAGCTTGGTATTTATTTATCCTTTTAAGATGTGGACAACTCCCTTTTCAGTCAAAGGTAGATGCATTGCATAATATTAAAATAGCCTTTTGGTCACCCATATGTTCTGTAATCAGTGCTCTTAAAAATAATATTCTCTGCCTGTTTGTAGCACTGTTTTTTCTTCTTCCACTCTACAGTATTATTATTATTAAAGGACATACTTTGCCTTTCACCAAGTCTAATGTCTCTATGGTTATGGTTAGCCCTTCATTATTGGTTCAAAAGCAACAATGTCGGCAAAATATGGGCAGTGCACAAAGGAATGTGCACCAGCAGGTATGGGCAAGGTTGTTTTCCAGCCCACCATATCAATCTCTAAGGCAGAGGTAAGTACACATAGCCAACATTTTTCTTAACTGTCCATCACCTTCAAGGTCAGTCCATGCTGGTAAAAACACACACTATGGAGCATCCTTCAAAGGTTGGCAGGGCTAGCTTCCCCTTGCCTCTGTAAGAAGGCCCCCAGTTGTGGTTATGGATACAAAACAAGTCCCCTCAATCAGTGCTCGCCTGTGCAGAGATTTGGGTGCAATGGCGCCCGTCTAAAATGCATGTGACTCATTACAGCCCAAACATTTTTCTTGCTATATCTCCCAAAAATGTTTTATAAAAGAAAAACTGCCCTTAAGCCATACCACACATTATTTGTATGGAATTTGTCTCGCAAACTTTGCTAGGCTACGCTCCTGAGCTAAAGAAATGTGGTGCCAGTACAAACTCCAGGAAATGGAGACCACCAATATTGTTCTAATCAATGCTGTCCAGATGTTCCTATAATATTACTAGGAAATGTAAAAGATCTGGGACTCCCAATTTACCTCCATTTATTATTGCCTTTTTGAGGGAGGTCAAGGTCAAGGTTCTTTATTTAGTCATACGAACATAGCTACAGTATAATTATGCTGATGAAAATCTTAGGTCACAGGCTTCTCCAACAGTGCAACACAAAACACAGATAAACAGGAAAATATAGTGCAAGTAAATAGTAAATACAAAAAGAAAAATAGTTTTAAAAAAGTGAAATAGTGCAATAAGAATCTATATGCAAGTTATTGGAATGCTATATTAGGTAAATAGATAAATAATTGTAAAGTAGCAGCCAGATTAATATTATGGATGTTGTTTCAAGTTCAGGTGTTTAACAGTCTTATTGCCTGTGGGATGAAACTGTCCCTGAGTCTGGTGGTTTTAGTCCGGATGCTGCGGTAGCGCCTGCATGAGGGTGCTGCTCTGTCAAATTTCCACTTAAATTTACTTTGTTCCTGATCTTAACTGCAAGGCACTGTAGCTGGGTATTTTTGTATCATTTTAAGATGTGGACAACTCCCTTCTCAGTCAAAGGTAGATGCATTGCATAATATTAAAATAGCCTTTTGGTCACTCATATGTTCTGTAATCAGTGCTCTTAAAAATAATATTCTCTGCCTGTTTGTAGCACTGTTTTTTTTCTTCCACTCTGCTTACATATTCTGTACTGTTCTGCAAAACGACAACCTGAAATATAAAGTGTGACCAAGTGAGACCAGCTTTCATCTGACATGAAAACATTCAAGCAAAACGTATATGATAAAATGAAGACTAAACACAAATCCATCTAAAATGTGTAAGCTTCATGTCAGCATTAGGTTGTATGTATGTCTGATACTTGTATCCTTTGTTTTAACTTAGTTATTTGGATCAGTAACACACACAGGTTTTAAGTTAGCTAAAAGTCAGAGTCACCAATTTGTTTAAATAAAATAAAGGGTTTGGAGAGCAAAATAAATATACATTTCAGCAACAGTATTTATCTACTAAAGGCGGTTATCTTATCTCTCTGAAAACAATCACTGGTGTAACATGAAAAATAATCTCATTACGTCATATATTTCAAGTTCTCCAGTGTTTCTTTTTCAGAAGACATTATTTTTCCCTGAAACGCTTTCTTTATGATCTTTTGTTTCGTCTTTTGTAATAAATGCCATCTGCATGCAGACATTCAATAACAGTTTTCGCAAAGCATGCCTATATTCTCAGTGTGATGCTATACAGTGGTGAGGCTATAAGGGTGTTTGGAAGAAAGCCATTAAAAACCAGCAGTGGGGAGAGAGAGCGACTGGAGAGAGTGACAGAGACCGAAGACTTCCATTATCAGCGGGGCTTCTTCTAAATGGAACTATCTAGCAGCCTTGTCCCCTCTCCGCTCACTGCTGTTCAGCCTTGAGGCGGGAGTGAGGTTGGAGGGGGGTGCAAGCATTTTCGACAGCATACACACACAAACACATGACAATACAAATGCAGCTTTTATGGTAACACATCAGCACCCATATAAATGCAAAAACATATACGCTAACAGAATGAAGATTACAATGAAATAATAATGTGTCAGTAATAACATCAGACAATGGAAGTTCATATGCATGTATACACAATGTGTGTTTTGCGTGTGTTCATCTACCATTGCCTTAAGCATGGCACTTCAATCCTCAACCTATTAACGGTGAAGACCCCGTAGGCTTTCTTTCTACAATGGAGAATGACCTAAGAATAACCCTTTTTCTTCCCTCCATCTCCTGACTCGCTCTCCCACCATTTCATTCAATGGCCTGTCAGAAGAGCACCCCAATTACCTTGCAGGACAGCGGAGAGAAAGCTCAGTCCTCAGAGACAGTGCCATATTTAACTCTGTCTTAAAAGTCTCTGAAAGAACCCCATACTGGGTTAGCTCAATACCTTCTGCTTTTAAAACGTTGTAGAACAACTGAGGCAAATACTAATACTTGGCAAAAACATGCTCTGAATTGTGACCAAAGAAATTGCAAACACTGATCCTGCTAGCCTTTCTCTCAATCCTTTTGGTCAGATTGAATGCGTAATATCTCTCTAGAAACTGTATTTCTGATGTAGTTAGAATACTTTTTAAGAATTTGTTATCAATGTGACAACCATGTAAACCTTTACACCGTACATACTTTTACCCTTGGTATCCCTTTAAATTGTGTCTAATTGATCTAATTTCTAATTCCACATTTCTGACAGACAGCCCTCACAGTTTAAAAAGTAATTCATAGCCACAGGAGGGCATAAGTACACTGCTCTCCATTGGAAGAACAGGTTAGAGGTTCATGAAGTTGTGAACAAGAGGTAATAAGACATTGAACTAAGCTGATCTCACTTTATTTTAGCAGTGGACCCAATTGTACAAGAGTGTGATGTGTGTGTTTGTGTGCTTAATACATTACCTTTCTGTCTGGCCAGTTGTACTTGGCAAAGATGGCATCATATGTGTCCACTGCCCCATCTGTCACCAACATAATGGCCTGGCTACACTCACTTCCCCTTCCAGTCTCATTGAACTGAAACAGAGAGAGAGATGGTGATGAAGAGCGAAAGAGAGATAGGGAGGGACATTAACATAGGTGGTCAAAAAATGAAATACATATGTAGATATAATGTGACCTAACTGTGTTATAAAAGCTAATGGAATAATAACATGTTTTCTCCATGCATACAAGCTAAAAAGACATCAACCCTGGGAGTGCATTATTTCTCAAGATTACGGAGGGCAACAAAGATATTGGGTATTATAATATACACTTAGAAGGATAGATGTTTTTGAAATATGAGCATTTAGAAGGTAAGTGCATGTGTGTTTGTGTGTGTGAGTGTTTGATTAATTGGTTGTTCATAATGAGTTGTCAAACCACTAATCTGACTCATCAAGTGCCTTGTTTACTTGATTTTTGCATGATTCTGTTGATTAAGCTATTAATTACAGTGCGCTAATTAATTGTGTGCCCGACACCTTCTCTTCTGTATGACTGTGTGTGTGTGTGTGTGTGTGTGTGTGTGTGTGTGTGTGTGTGTGTGTGTGTGTGTGTGTGTGTGTGTGTGTGTGTGTGTGTGTGTGTGTGTGTGTGTGTGTGTGTGTGTGTGTGGGGGGGGGGGTAATGCATGAGTGTATTACTTACGTCACCAAGGAGATTGAAGGCCTCAGTCAGGGCTATGTCTAACATACCGATGCCTTTTGCGAACAGCTTTTCGAGGTGTTCCCGGAAATGCTGGGAAAATACAGTTTGGGAAGGAAACATTAAAACCATGGCGATGAGAAGGCAGTGCAGGGTGAAATACATAGAATGAAACAGAATTGGAGGTCATTATTCATTTTTGGAGAAATATTAAAAAGAAACATACTGATTGAATTTGCTCATAACACAGATAAAACTTATATTTAGCTTAGTTTGATTTGTGTGGGAACAAAGATTGTAATATTGGTCTAACACCCTCTTTAACTTAGCCCAAAGATACTTTTTGCGGCAAACTGCCACATTATATTGGAGTAAAAAGCCACATACTTAAAGAGCTAATAGGACCTGCTTCGTTCACCTCCTGTTAAATCTGGTTTAGTGTGTTTGGAAGTGTATGCACTTGTGTGATTATGCCACAAAGGATACATTATCTCTCTGGCAATAAATGATGAACTTAATGTTGTCAGCAACCTAACAGGTCTCATGTGCATGTCTCATTATTTGTCACAGCCGGGAGGCAAAACCCACTCTCAAACACACACACAAACACACATGGTCAGATGGACACAGCCCATTATCCAATTAAATCTATTTATAGGGGGTTAAGATCCAATTGTTGGCATTTGGATCAGTTCCTGTTGACTCTGGCTCTCCAACTACCTGAACATATTTCCACCTATGGAAATAAGCATCCCTGTTACATACTGTACGTCAATTTCTAATGGCAATACAAATGTTGTGCCTAGAAACCCTTAGACTTACACCCCACCTACACCATCATCTTCCCAGAGTCTTATTTTTCTACACCTTTCCTTTCAATCACTATACAATACATCCATCCCCTCCAGCCTTCTGCTCCTTACTGAGGGGAGGAGAACAGTCTCTCAACACACAGTAGGGAGCCCAAGCAGCATAAGGCCATTTTATAGCTTTCCCACTTGGGAGCAAACATACTCATGAGTCATGACAGACAAACAACACACACCAGCACCTAGCACCAGCAAGACACAAATAAATGTGCACAAAAACAACCTTTAGCGTCCCTGACAACACCTCAACATGGCAAAGACAAAACCTTTTTCTTTGATGTGGATAAAAAGGTTAATCGGTTCCAACGAAAGGCATTACCCTGGAGCATGGCAAACTGTACCTACTGCACGTGTGTGTGTGTGTGTGTGTGTGTGTGTGTGTGTGTGTGTGTGTGTGTGTGTGTGTGTGTGTGTGTGTGTGTGTGTGTGTGTGTGTGTGTGTGTGTGTGTGTGTGTGTGTGTGTGTGTGTGTCTGAGTGAGAGTCTGTGTGTTTAGATGGAAGTAATTTGTCTCAGCACAGTGCTATGTTCAATCCCTGGCACAGCAGTGCACTAAAGTGGCAGATTCAGAGTGTTTGTGTATTTGTGTGTGTGTGTGTGTGCGTGCGTGCGTGAGTGCGTGCGTGCGTGCGTGCGTGCGTCCTGAAAAGGCCCAACCTTTTATGCGGAACCACAAGGCTCTGAAATGTACATATAACATCAAACCCTTGAATGCTTCAGACACCTTTTATGTTCAGAAATGATCAGAGCAGTCAGCTTAATAAAGCCTGGCCACAGGGGCATACACATGAATGAACTAACATATCTTCAATTGCAACTTGCAGAAGCCTAAGCTTTTGATTTCAATCGCAATACTTATCTCAACAAAGGGGCAGGTGCAATTCTGATAAATCAGGGTATATGCAGGAATCCTGAAGTCAAATTTAATACCTTTTAAGACCTTTTTTAAGACCCTTTCCATACATTTTAAGACCTCATCACCACTTCAAGTTTTAACCGGTTACATTGGGGACACACTTTAGCTCACATTTACTATATACACAGTATTGATTGTCCTTCCTCCTTATCTTCCAACCATTTGGACGCAAACTTGCATTTCCCCATAACGATGTTGTTTAACAACCGGCGTAAACGGACCTTCGCAAGCTATCAAGCAGTGAGCGTGCGATGTCCTGTTCAGATGACGTCAAATCCAACGGGATGCCATAAATAAACTACACAGAATCACACTACACACTTACGCAATGATTACATTCAGGCAAACTGTAGAATACAACCTCTTTGGACAATTGATATACTTATTGAAAACAAGCTACAAAATGTAATACCTTGGAAAATGCCGTTTAATACTTTTTAATACTTTTTAATAGCCTTAATTTTCGCTAAATTGATTTATCAACTTTTAATACTTTTTAAGACCCCGCGTAAATGCATGAAAAAAAAGTGGTTGGTTTTCCTGAGCAAAAATTGTGAGTTTTCTCTGTGGGACACATTAAACATTATCAAACATGTATAAGGTACTGCAGTTAAAGGGGCATATCGTCATTGAAATACAGTTGAAAGATTACGATTATGGTCGTATATGCCGATGTCTAAAAAATATTTGAAGCCGTTTCAGTATGTTCTTACCTAAACTGTGTTGATGCTGTTTGAGCTGCAAACAAATCCTTCATTCTTTCTGGATGTGCTGACTTTATTTAGTTAGTTTCTGCATCCGTAATCTGTTAGAAGACTTTCGGTGGCATAACTAGAGCAAACAGTTTAGCAGTCCTTCAGCTGCATTTCAGAGGACTGAGTCTAAGCCCACGACTGTTAAATAGAGATAATGGTGAAAATCACAAGTGTTTACCTTAAGGCTTTAATTAGCCAGGAGCTAATATGGATGTGAGTTCTAATCAGACAGGATGGATTGCACTTCTTCAGATGCTTTTTATATCTGGTAATAGGGGAATGTCTGCCCATGAAATCTTGACAACAGGTATTTATGACCTGGTTGAACTTTGGGTATGAAATAAAACATTTTGGAAACACATGTCAGTAAGTTTAAGTCTCCAGTGTGATAGTCACCGACTGCCCCCAGCTGAAGTAAATGACATTAGCTTTATCTACTAGCACAGACTGCATTCCCCTCTTAGCTGGCTGACTCACACTACATTAAACTACCATCTGGAATTAAGCACAAAATGCTAATCCATATGCACACGCAATGAAATAAACAGAAATCAACCTAAAACACCAATAGGCACACAGATTAAAAAACACACATGGAAAGGATTCCGTGCGCAAGCTGTATCCCAAAGGTTAGGCCCGGGCTAAAAGCAACAGGGGTCATTGCATTTAATTATATTCATAGATTGTATCTTTAAATGGAATTTTAAAGAATTTGGATGAGATGGAATTATAAGTGGGCACGTGCAGGCAGAGCCGATAAAGAAAGGAGCAGAGTCTCAGCGATGAAGAAGGGAATCATGTCACATTAACTGAAGGATTCTCCTCTTGCTATCCTAATAAAAAAGTATTGTAACAGCCGTGATGGTGTACATAACCATAAACACAGTTAGACATACAAACATTCCCCATACCACATAATATCTATACCATTAACTGCCTTAGGAAAAAGTCTAACCATAATGAAAAGAGTCTTCCACTGATAAGCTTTGAAACATACTTGAAATATCTTATTTTCTATTCGACATATTATTCTACCTTGTCGAAAAACTGGCTCTACATTACCAAGCCTCAAGAGAAGAGGAGTGTGCACTCCAAATGCCAAGATGTATTTCATTTTCAAACTTCAGATTGAAGAAGTGTTACCTCAAGTGATCACTCATAATGAGGCTATTTATCAGATGTTGCAGAGCGTTATAAATCATGTTTCACCTTTAAACTTGTAAACAGACTTCAAAAATCATGGGAGTTCCCCTTTAAGGACACAAGTCACTCAGCTCAGTCACTAATCTCTCTCTCCTGCCATCTGGAAATCACTTTCGCAGCATCACCACCCAGTTCATAAACAGGCTGATTAACAGGTCGCACACACACTCTCACTCACACACATGCTCAATATAAATGTACATAACACCGTGATTACATACCATATGCGAGACGCAAAACTCGTACTGAATTCTGTTCAGCTTACATTCATTTACCATTGACATTGTGTATGTATTATTATAGAAGTAACAGCTGATTTCCGAAAGACAGTAACAGGAGAAAACAATAGAAGAAGAGGAGAGAAAGACTCACATCTTTGTTGGGGACATCTGCTTGGACCAATGTTCCATTTAGGCACGACTCCACATAATGCAATTCCTCATTGTACTGTAGGAAACAAAAGTAATAATTCAAGTTAACGTTTTTTGTCGATTTACATGTGCTGTACTTACAGATATGTCTAATCTTATGTTTCAAATGCAAACTGTGAAGATGTTAGAAACTTCACTCATATTGATGAAAACCGCACACACATGCACACACTGTTCTGTACACAATGTACCCAATGCCTGCAATACTGTGATAATACTCATCATTTAATGCATGAGTATGAATTAGACTTCAAAGACCGAGAAAGAGAATAGAAGTGTGCTCTTCCACAGCCGGCAATATTATCCTCAAGTGTGTGTGTGCATATTCATCTGTGAATATCTGTCTTTGTGTCTGTATACAGTGCAACATGAAACAACTCTCACCACAATAGATAGACTTTTCTAAAAAAACATATTAACTTTTACATTTTGTGTCTTCTGTAGGAGAAATCCCTTCATATATGCAGACGGTAACACAGAAAACGTAGCAGGAATCAAAACAAGAAAGAAACAGATGAGTCAAAATGACACATCCTTTTAAAGAGTGTTCGGGGAAAACAATATGTTTCTGCCTGATTGTCTAAATCCTCTTTTCCGTTATTTTTCAAAAGAATAATTTTCAAAATAACATGATTAGGATAACAAATGATAATGAAGACTTTGTTCTGTGGGGAAAAATAATGGAGGCTGGCAAAGCGACTAGCTACGTTTTGATGTGAAACAGCAGTGAGTTTCGCACACACACACACACATTGAGTTTCATCAGACTGAGATGCGATAACAATGGTTTCGGTGCCTAAGGCAGGACCCAATCACAACTGTCTCTTTTGCAATTCAAATCTTCATTCAGCTTACTGCTAATTGGTTGTGAGCGTGACAAGATAGAAAGCTGATTCGTTCCAGCATTTCCTCTGATCTGAGGAGGAGCGGATGTTGGCCTGTGTGTTGTGCATGTGCGTGTGAGAATCTATACAAAAAAATAGAGGTTAAGTCGTTTATGTTGCAGCTGCGTTGACTTACAGCAATGATGTTAAAAAAGTCGTCGTCTCCAAGAGTGTCCAGTATGGAGGAGACCGTCTGCTTGGCGATGGACAGCCGGAGTCCTTTCATGCTGCCACTGACATCCACCAGGATAACAACATTCTTTGGAGAGGTGGCAGCCTGGATGTACCACTTCCGGTTTCGACAGTCAAAAGCTATGACCCCGTGTTCATCCGGCTTCCACTTGATCCCTTGAAGAGACAGAGTCAGCATCACAAGTCAAAAGATGAATGATGAACTGCAATATTGCTAGAGTTGCATCATTTGTCACACAGGAAAACAAACTGCTACCTTGGCTGAAAGAGAAATATGGTGGCCTGAGAGACGGTTACACTACATGCCTTTTATACAACTATCTCTTCTCATTTCATGCTATTTATAGAGATTTTGTTCGCCAGATTTGAAAAAAGCAAACATATCTTCTCAATTACTTCTAGTGTTTTGTTGCCATGCAGATAAAGATTTCAGATGTCCTTCCAGTACAATGGAGGTGAATGTAGTGCTGAGAGAGCTTCAACAAATACACTGAAAAATTCAACAGCAACATCCCTCTCTCGAAACTCTTCCTGTGTCAAAATTGCACACAGAATTGTTCACGTCGGTTCATTATGGTGAACTTTAGGGGATAGAATAGAAAGAATGTAGAGTCTTTATGCAGCAGTGACTTTGGAGGCTTCCAGGTCAGGAAACTAACAATGGACTGAGAGGAAGCCTTTTGATAGCCAGAGCTGCAAAGAATATATATGTCAGACATAGAATGGGAAGTGTTATATAAAAAGCATAATTAAAAACATTCATATGCAGGTTCAAGAGGTCAAAAGATAAAGAAATAAGCCTTTCCATTTGTTTTCTAATATTGTGTGCTACACAGAATATTAAAAATATTCACCAAGTCCATTCAATAGGCTACTTTTCATTATTATGCTACCCCTGTTCTTATTCTTTCCACTTCACCTTAAAATGTTAATTTTATCCATCTTCACCCACTCTAATCTCTATAAACTCTCTCACCTATCTCTCTGTTATTCTCTCTACTCTCCCCTCTACTCCTTTACTCTCACCGCGCTAGCCTCAAGTCTGTAGCTGTTAGTGACTGAACAATCCTTTACACATGTATTTCTGCTATGGGAAGACAGCAACTTAATTACAAACATACATACACACTCAAATTCAATAGCCACTACCTTACATTGCTTTATCATTCCAAACAAACACACTTACCTGGGTACTGCCTGAAAAAGCCTTTGGCACTGCCAAAGTACTGCCATATGAGTGATGGGTCTCTCTCAAAGTTATCAACAAACACTTTATTCAAGGCCTCGGACCAGAACACCCCGTTGACGATTGCCGAGTCTAAGGATTAAAGGGAACAAGAAGAAGTATGGAGAGGAAATAAAACAGCATTTCAGTAAAAAGCTTACTATTGTTCTACAGTCCAGGAGGTTGGAAGATATTCTCTGGTGCCTGCTCAACTACTCATATCGTATCATACACTACACCTCTGAAGATCACTATCAGGGCCTATTCATTACACAGGGAAACAGGGAATTTTTTTTGTAGTAAAACAGAGTGAAAAGATGAGAGTGAAGAAAAAATAATTATAGAGATAAAAGAGAATGGAAATGGAAGAAATGGTAGGCTATTCTGCCCTACAAAGGCAACATGCAGTCACATGCAGATTAATAATAGCGTTAAGACCTGAATCTTACTTTGTGATATCTTTGTTTGGATATAAAAATACTCATATCATATTAATGTACACTTACTGTGAGACTATACTGAATTCTGTCTTTGTGTTTGCTGCTCAGACTGCCCTACCTTTACTTTGGCTTAGTATTTTTTTTTACACCCACCATTGAACTTGAAGAACTCTCTGCCACACATTGCAAACTAGACAGCTAAAGCGAAAAAGCTGCATAAATGGAAAACCATAATAAGGCTAGACTTCATTTAAACAGTTTTCTATTATTGATTTTCCCCAGCTCTTGTCTGCAGCTCTGGTCACTCAGTTTCATTATTTCACACAACTTGACGGGGCAGCAGCTATATTCAATCACAATAAAACTAAAACAGATAATACATGATATAGGGTTTGCTTACAATTCTATCCAAACTGATTGTGATGTATGGTGGGGTATATCCAATCATTGGAACCCCTTTTCAATGTATGGGTTGCAAGAGTAGTCAAGAATGAACTGGCTTGCCAACCAAGCCTATTACAGCTGCTTACTACCACCATTTTGCAGAGAAAAGGAGAAAAAGGATGAGCAGACAGACAGACACAATCATACAGTAGGGGGAATATACAAAAGAATGTAGAGAGCGAGAGATAAAAAGGAAAGCCAGGAAGGCAGACAGAACATTACTGAGAGACAGTCACACAGACAAGTACCTAATGGACACAGAGAGAGAAAAGCAGATAACAGATTTCCCATCATCTTCTATGCTGGCAACATTGTTCTGCTGTCAACAATCATGCCAATAAGCCATGATTGAATTAGTCCTCTGGATGCTAGTACACTAAAGCCCTCTCTTGATAGTAAACACCCATCCACCTCTATGGAGTGGAGTGCAGAGGAGGCTGGATTTGATCCAGGCTCCATTTACACAACAATACAGTCACTTCTGGTGCAGTTTGAGTGTCTATTGCAACTGAACTCGTCATGATGAGGCAGGGAGTATGGGCTCTACTTCCCCCCTAAGCTGTCATTTATATTCATCTCAACTAATGCTCTCCTTAATTCGATCTGATCAAAGGAGCGCACATGATTTTTTATAATCACACGTGAGCGTGTACTCAATGTTTAAAAGTAGAACTGTGTAGGTTTCCCACTGCAACAGTCAGAGTGATCAGATCGAATTGACTTTGCTTTAATAGCTTCACAAGGGTTAGGAGAGAGCAAGAGTAGAAACGAGGGAGTAGTGACAAGTGATGAGTGCACATGCTCACGGGAATGTGAACACTACTCCATCTCAGAGAGTATAAAGGTATAAATGGACATTAGAGTGTATCGACATGCTGGAAATGTGTGCATGGCTTCACTGCGTACATGGTACATGTTCCTGTCATGTAGCCTCATAAAGCATGATGGTCTATGTTGTGTTTTGGTTGCAATGGGAGTTTGGAAGATGGATGCTCGATGTGGTGTGTTTCTCCTGCGATTAATCTCCGGGGGCATGAAGCTCTCTGCTATCATGGACTTAACCCCTAATACATCACGGCTGCCATCAAACCATTTATGATGTACACAGGCTGCAGCCAGCTCCTCAGCCGCATAAAAAACAGGTTCAGACGACAGTGACTTGTTATACGTGCAGGAACGTATAACGTATACGAACACGTTCAGAAATATAGTCGGATGTAATCTGAAAAAAGCAGCACTGATATAAGAACCCAGCCCTCATTCTCAAGATCTTGTTCATGTTATAAAAGGTTAATTTGCAGCGTTTGCCATCTGTTAAGATTTCAAACCCGTAGATGTTTTTTCTACAACTGGTTTAACTGGATCATAATTCTTCTGATCATATAAAACAGTCAAAAATACAAACAAATACAGAAGAGGAATACAAAGGTTATTTGTTCACAACTACTGTAGCAATAGGTACAACAGAAATTGCAGATTAATACTTAAGTAAAAAACAATTAAAATGTATGTTGAAAAATGTTCCCACCCCCCCATGCCTAGATTCTTAGTCTCATTTGCAGAACCGTGATGCTTCGCCCACCAAGGCACTGCACTCCCTGCAGTCTCAGCCAACACCATCCATATGATCACTATCAGTTAACAAAGCCTGGAGATCTAAAACTCTTAAGTTCTCTCAGTGTGTGTGTGTGTGTGTGTGTGTGTGTGTGTGTGTGTGTGTGTGTGTGTGTGTGTGTGTGTTCAATTCTACTAATTTGCCTGTGAATCAAATCAAAATGACTCTTCCTCTCCCTGAATCGGCCTGCCAGCTTCACTCTCCTAGCCCTTTCATTCAATTCCTTTCCATTTCATTCACTCTCCTCCTGTCGCTCTCACTTGCTTTCTCCCTTTTTTCCACCTAGCTGTAATTAATCTGTTGCTCAGACCTTCCATCAGTCTGACTTAACCTACTTTCTATCTCATTTGCTTTATCCCTCTTTTCCTCTCCCTCCATATAATTTCTTCGCCTCTGGTAGCTTGGGTTAAGCCGACATGACATTCACTCTGTCCACTGAGCATTGTACTAGGCCATGACTTCATGGGTTGGACTTGAGTGGATGGTAAATTAGCAGAATGTCTGATTATTTTACTGCTAATTAAGTCAGTGTGTGGCAGGGATGATCCAAAGAGTTACAGTTAATGAACTCAAATCCTCTTCCGGACACATCCACATGCACACATAATAACTGTAGTACGGATTGTTAGGATTTGACTAATCCAAATTATTGAAGAATTCAGCAAAAATATCTGGTCGTGGGAGGCTAAGATGTACATGATATGTTATGGTCATGATGTGTTTTTTACACCTTTATCATAATAATAATAATAATAATAAAGCTTTATTTATATAGCACTTTTCATACAACACGTGCAGCTCAAAGTGCTTTACAAAATGACACATCACCAGTTCAAAACAAACAAGAAATTCCCCTCAGATTATTTGTTAAGAACTTTAAAAGGTACAAAATATAAAATGTTATCAGGTTAATAGACACAAGGAGGTAAAATGTATGATAATAAAAATAAAATAACATAAATAATGGTTTCTCTCTGACAGATAAGACACAAGACAACTGACTCGATGCAACAATATCAAATATAATATAAAACCCCATACAACAAAGTTAACAGAAATAGAAATAAAAAGATTAAAACCTATAAAATAAATAAAACAATATAAAGGTAGGTAAATAATAAAGACTAAAAGGACATTTCAAGTGGGGGGTTGCTAATAAAAAGCTAATCTAAAAAGGTGTCTTTAGCTGTCGTTTATAAATGTCCACTGAGTTGGCCTCTCTGATGTTTCCTGGCAGGGTGTTCCACAGTTTGGGAGCATAGTGGATAAAAGCGGACTCACCCATTTTATTTTGGGAGACTTCAGGGATATTTAAAAAGCCAGCTGAAGAGGACCTCAGGGCACGTCCAGGGACATAAAACGAGAATGACTCTGTGAGATGAATTGGAGGTAGTGAACATACCTTTGTTGTACATGTTGGTGGGCACCTGGACCGTGCTGAGACTCAGGTTGACTGACAGGTTGTTAAAGTGGTCATTGGGCTGCAGGAGGAATTCTCCTCCAAGCTCAACGCTGTTCCCCTCCTCGTCAACTTCATTGATCAACACCGCATTGAAGTATTCATACTAGGAAAAAAAAAGAGAAGTGATGAGATTTCTGGCACAATTTAAAAACACTAATAAACACTCATTTAAACACTTGCTGAATTGTGCTATCAATGTATAGGATAGGTGGGTCACTCAAGTGCTGAGTCAGAGAGTAGTTTGCGTAGCGAGGTAACCTGAAACCCTGGATCATCCCAGACGTGCATGATGTTACAGCAGAAAGCTGCTGAGTTGACAAATTCTTGCTCAGCTCGCATACTCCCTTCCTAGCCAGATGCTGAATGTGGTGCTCTGCCTCCACTGTATTTTTAGTACTGCGCATACTGGGGAGACTATTAATAAATCATAAAGCAAGATAAATATAGATCACATGGCTCCCTGCATCCCAAAGGCTGTGATGTCTGAGGTACCACATAGGGGGAAAGCCTGCAAAGGCTATAGTTAATGCAGAACAAAAGGCAACAAAGTGGTTCTAAAAGAAATTAAGAAAACCCAGAGGCATACATCATGTTTTGTATGTTTAAATGTAAATGAACTAAACATACACAAACAGAGAGAGTACAACTACATCCAATTATGTAGATTTAGGATGAAACAAGTGAACTTGTAACAACTTATACAACTGTCATCTATCTTTCTGGTTTTATATCTGCAATTTAAACTTGAAAAACACAGATGTTTCTTGTGGCCCAGGTCCATCACTGCAGAATATCAGGTGCATTGTAATCATTTTGATGTCAACATAATAATGTGCCTACCTCATTTGAATTGTGATCTCAAGCCTGAACCAGTTCTCAATCCACCACACTGACATTTGCTTCAAACTGATAATGAATATATAATTGTCATCTTCAATAAAACTGCAGCAGCAGTTCAATCCCTTGCACAGGTCAACGGCTGTGATTATATGGCTTAAGGCCACATTGATTTCTCTTGTAATGACTAAAAGAATGGGATTTGAAAAGGGCCTCAGAGGAGAATGATTGCTATTCTCAAGAGTCCAATTTAAGCCTCAGTACATGTTATTATTCAGAGGGGGACAGACACTTTCTGGACTTTCTTTTTCAGAGACTGACACGGCACAGGTCCTAGTAAAGGGTCATTCTGGGCTGAGAAAACAACATAGAGCACACATTTAAAGGTCACAATATCTTATCTATTTATAACCAAATCCTGACACAAGCCCTCAGACATGTTTTATTGCCCTTCAGACTTCAGTCAACTCTTTCCTCTGTACGCCCTGAGAAACATCCCACCACCCTACCTTCTTTTTTTCTAGCACCAGTAACCTTCACTTGTGCAAAATGTTACCAGGTCCTCCTGAGGAACACCATCATCGCCCCAGCCCGGTGCACAACACAGATAAAGCCATCAAATAAGCTGGCAAACGCAGTGCCTATCGATGTAATTAATCAGGCCTGATTAGGCTTATTAGCCTTTTATCAAGGGGACCACTGCCATTTCAAGGTGAAGGAGTGTAGTGTTGCATACTTTTGCCTATGTTTTTCCTCCTTTTTCTGTTTCACCCCCCTCATTACTCCAGTGTGGACATAAACCTGAACTATAGTTTCAACAGAAGAATATCTGTTTTTGTGGGTGACAAAACAAGATACTCTCTTAAAAAATGAGCAGGTTGGAACAGCAAAATGGTTATTATGAGAATTGATAGAAAAACCCATGGAAACTTTAATACAGTGCCAGTCAGTATTGAAAAAGGTTTCCTCACTCAGCATGTAGATACATTAGAACAAGACATTAGTATTCAAATCACTTTGGGGTCTTGAACCAGCAATTGTGAAAATCAGAACTACTGTACATTTACCTTTACAATGTTTGTGATTTTTTTTAAAGTACGGTAAAAGAACGGAATACAAATTAGTTGACTCTGACAATAACCTTTTTACGTGACAAACACTAGCCTTTTATTCACCAGGTGGCCAGAAACAATACTGCAAATGAAAGCTAATATTTGTCTGTATCAGGCTAAATCTTTAAAAAGGGTACTTTTTTATAATTGCCATAATTGCCATGTTAAGAGAATATTATATATATTATATAACATTAATATTATAATCATTTGTCAGCATTGTGTTCATTTTGCCTAAAGTCTTAACCATTTTTTGTTTTGTTCTTGTTAGATTGAGAAGCACCTTGAACCAAGATCAAAAAGCTGTCGCCACTAGCATAAGAGAGTGTCAGTGACATAAAATGCAGTGAGGTTGCAGGAATTACGACCTTTGGGCGTACAGAAACTTTGGCACAGTTTGTTCATTTAAAGAAGTGCTTACGTTTCCTATTTACCCATCTCTTGCATCCTCTGCACCTGACCTTTCTACCTCTGGCAAGTGTTTCTTTGTTCGCTGCCAAAGAGAATCAGGCATCCAGAGCTAGCCTTGATTACACCTGATTATCACCTTCACAACTTCCAGCTCTCTCAGCATGTCGTTCTCCAGTCCAAAGAAATGCAAACAAATCACACATGCAAATAATACAACAAAATCAACAACGTATACCTTCAACTGAAAGTGTGCCCTTTAGCAATGGTGGAATATAACTTACTACGTCAACTCAAGTGATGAGCGTGAATACAATTTTCAAAGTTGAAGACAAGTTGTTTGCAGATATTCACATAAAGCTAACTGGACTACAGCATATGGCCCCATTGGGTCTTCAATGTGTTCCCTTTTCAGCCATTGTCTCGTTAGTACATGTTCTATCATTCTCTCTCGCTCCCTCTTTCTCTCCCTCCCAACCTGATTTATCCATTTCCGTTTCTGGCGGGGCCTTTTTCCTTCTGCCCATTGTTCACTGGCTCAATGCAATCCTCATCAAGCTCCTCACCCCCCTCCATCTCTTCCAGGTTACAACTCGAATCTGTCTCTCCAGCATGCAGCCCTCATTGGCAAGTTCGGCTATAATCAGCTCTATCTGTGAGACCATTGTTGCAATTGCCAAATTGTCTCGGTCTACTCAACACATTATATATGTCTCTCCCATCTTGCTGGCTGTGGTTAGTCTTTCCTCTATGTCTGTGTGATAGATGGAATAGGAACATTATGAATCTCTATTCCTAAATAAAAGCAATTTCCCAACAACTTTGACTATTTTTGTACAATTTCAGTCACTAAGAAGCTAAGTTGATTTGCAGAAATATGTAAAAAATATATATACATGTGTACATTGGGCAGATATTAGCAGACACAAATGGTAACCGCGCAACACACACACACACACACACACACACACACACACACACACACACACACACACACACACACACACACACACACACACACACACACACACACACACACACACACACACACACACACACCAAGTTTTATAATGGCAGTAACAACTTTGTCTCAAGATCCGAGATAGAAATAGTAAGGCCTACTTGTTCTAACTCTATGCCCTATGTAGGTGTCTTGAAAGACAGGCAAAGAGAAAGATAAGAGAAAATGCGACAGCAAGAATTAGCTGTTAAAAGTATAAAAAGAGAATAAAAGGTTAACTAACATGACTATAAAATAAACAACTGTTAATGAGTCTGCTAATAGATCTTTTTTAATTCACAGCATGTGGGCTTTAATTTTGATTAAATGACATCAGGTTTTGAGTTTCAATGATGTGGGAGTGAGTGTGGGTGTCTGCATGGAGGCAGGGGCAGTGTGTGTGTGTGTGTGTGTGTGTGTGTGTGTGTGTGTGTGTGTGTGTGTGTGTGTGTGTGTGTGTGTGTGTGTGTGTGTGTGTGTGTGTGTGTGTGTGTGTGTGTGTGTGTGTCCAAGAGTGGGTGTATGTGTTGACTAAGTCAATTATGCCATTTCAGCAGTACAGTGAAGGAGTGCCCAGTGTCACTAATGCAGTCCCTGATCATGGTGTTAACAACCTGATCTTTAACGTTGCAGTGCATTACGCTGAGAGATCGCACATGTTCCATCAGCACCCACTCACTCAGTGTGGTGCAGACTGAGAGGGAGAGGACGAGGGCGGATTACTGCAGGAAAACATGGAGCATATTTCAGGTCCCTGCTTCAAAACATGAGCCCCAAAAAAATGTAACGCCAAAAAGTGAATTGCAGATTGCTGCATTCACATTGATGTGTCAGCACCATTCACTAAAAGTGATACATTAATTCATGAATCATTTTATCATTTTCTCTTGTTCTGGTTTCTTGCATTCCTTTGGGTTATTCTTCTTTTTTGTATTCACTTCTTTTTGTAATTTGACATCTATAAAATGGAATCCACATAAGTAAAAAGAAAAGGAATAAATAAATGAAGGCATACTGTTTTTAGAAAGAAAAACATTGAAAAAAATGTATAACTGTCTCAGTAATCCTTTGGCTTTCATTTGCTATTTCCAGTTCAACATATATAAAGATGTGCGGCCTTTCTTTGTCATGAAAACAACATTTATTTAAGTAAAACATTTGTTGAACTTAAATAAATTAGGCAATTAAATAATTCAACAACATACATGTGATCCAATCTTATTATCAGGTTTTGTATTACAGTAGTACATGTTTTTCTTGAATATTCTCTTTTAAATTCATTCTTATAATGTATTTTGTGTGAAGCATTTGTCAGTAGTACTGCCTTTTTCACAATATATCGTATGCTCATTTATGCTGATTAAGTTATTATTATATATTTTGGGTTATTTTTTAATTTAAAACACTTTGAAACGGCCTCAGTAGGTTGTAAATAACCCCTCTATAAAAAAACCTACAGGAAATGTATCTCACTGTTTTCTGTCGACTGGTCAGAATCTTTTTATGATTGCTGAGACTTGGCCAGGAAGGGACACTCTGAAGTTTGAATTTAAATACTGCCATTTTCCCGCAATCATTGAGTTTAGTGGCTATTTCAAGCTAGTGCACAATTTCGCACAAGTTTGTTTATCTTTCGGTTTGCCACTGGTGCCGTAGTCATGAAACATCCTAGTACACATTATTACTCCTAGTGACAAAGGTCTAAGAAAATACATTTTCCTTTGAAATACAGGGACTCTAAAGAGGCTTAACAGCTCTTTATGCAGAGGAAAACATTGCTTGACAGCTTGGTAATTAGATTCAAACCAACAGTGCTACTTATATAGAATGGCACTTGTTAATAACTTTGAAAATGAGGTGCATGGTTATCAATCATATGCAGGTAAATGTAATCTACTGTGCTAGGCTATCTTGAAGGAAACTTGTAATGTCTGTCAATTTATTCAACAGAGACTAAACAGAGTTATTGATTGCACCTACCAATTAAACTGTCAATTAATGTATTGTTAATCAACCAATTCCACCTTCTTTAAATCATTTGTAACTCTAAGATCAGGGTCACTAAACCTCCTTGATAAGGGAGCAGGTCAAACTTTCTGCATCTTCACTGCTCTGAGTTGCTCTTCAACCTTTCCATGATCACTCCTAGGCCAGGTCTCCTTACTAGATGGTTAGGAGTTCACCCAGACTGTGAAAATGCTCGGCACATGGAGTGTAGCTAATTTCTTGTATCCTTCTTTTAAGTATGTGTGTATTAAAAAAAGTAAAGCCAGAATTAGGAAAAACCAACAAAGGTTCCAGTGACCATTTGCACCTTAGCATCCTACATGAAACATGTCATTAGGTGTGTAAATGTGTGACCAACATGCCTACATACAAAAAACACTCCTGTTGATTCTGATAAATACTCTTTTTTCACAGTGATTCAACAGCCTTGAGGGGAAGAGAGAGGAAGTGAGACAGATTGGAGACCTCGTGTGAAGCGGGGGTTTACCGTGACGCTCCACCCTCTGGTGTTCACTTTTAACTCTCATCTCCACTTTGGCTCTCCTCTTTTTATTCAACCATCTCCCCACTCACTTTCGACACGGTCGGGAAAGGGAAGACACCATCCCAGAGTGTAGAAATGAGACTGTAAAACAACCAGGGGGCGCGGATAAAAGTAATCAGAGAGTAAACAAGACTGCAGAAGGAGTAAATACCTTGGAGGAAAGGTCAAATAAGGGTTCATATGCTGTTTTTAAATCCCTCTTAATGCATCTTGAACTTTTTGTTCACCCACTCTGAGAAGATATTGAATAAGAACTGCATCATCCATGTGATGCTATATTGCCGGTTGGTGCTTGAAAACAATTCTGTTCCAGTTTTGAGTGTGTGGTGAGGTGTGGTGAACAATGATCAATGCAGAATTGCATTTTAAATATTAAAAGTAATACTGTTAATACTATTACTGAGGGAAAATGGGGAATTGTTGAAAAGGGCACAAAATAAACAGCAATTAAAAAAAAAACTGTTTATGTCTTTCTTCAGACTTTCTCAACACTGAGTTGTGAAGAGAGACTCCTCAAAGAGTCACATAAGTCATGTCAGGAAAGACATACATTGCCTGCTCCTACCTGACCTTTTAGTTTTCCTTCCAAAGCTTCTGTGTGATTTATGTAAAAGTAAACTGACTTTTCGCTCCGACTGTTTGTTCTGATTGTTATCTGCGTGATGCACAAGGTGGCACCATAACTGTTTGATGCTTACATGTTGTTGTCTCCCCACACTGGTTTCTGAAAGTGTATTTGGCATAAATCAATCAATGTTTATTTAAATAGCCCAATATCACAAATGTTACATTTGTCTCAGTGAACTTCACAGTTTGTACAGAATATCAATACGACACCCTCTGTCCTTGGACCCTCACATCGTACAAGGAAAAACCTCCAAAGAAACCCCACAGTTAATGGGGAAAACTGGAAGAAACCTCGGGGAGAGCAACAGAGGAGGGATCCCTCTCCCAGGACGGACAGACGTGCAATAGATGCCGTAAATCAAACACCTTACTTTAGTACATACAAATTGCTTTGGTTGAATAAAATAAAAAGCAACTGGGGACATTATATGGGAATGTGTTTTTCTTTGATAGCTTAGAGTAATAATATAGCTCTTTCTTTTGAAACGGATCACTTCTATCAAATAGTTGTTCCAGGGGCTACAAATATCACCTATCTCAGGGAACCTTATTAAACCCTTTTCTTGGATATTTTAGACAAAATGACTTTGAACTGCTTTGTTTCTCGAGTTGTCTCCTATATAAATGGTTTACAAATTCTGATCTTGGTCCACTGGATAGTTCAGTAGTCAGAGTTTGCGGCCCATTTGCTGTTTTCCGCTGTCAAGAATGCTGATTTGACTCCCGAGCCTGCGGAAGTATTAGGCAATGTCGTCCATGCTTGCTGTCCCCCCCCTTTCAAAACTGTATATTGGAGGCACTCTTTGGCCCAAGTTATATGTTTAAAAAAAATTGAAATCTGATCTTCGCATCACTGGCCATGCATATCTACAGAACAGTGAGGACACTCTGAAACACGAAGAGCAAATTGGCAAATCAACAAGCATGTGGCCACCTCTGTGCACTGAGTGGTAATACCCTAGACATGGGAGTATGTGAAAAAAAAGAGACAGAAAAAAGAAAGATTAAGCACTTCTCTCCCAATGCTCTCTTCAGACTGGGGCTACATTTTTTGTCAACATCAGGCTTGGCAATTGGTTGTTTGTCTTCAACCTCCAAGGGAGAATTTCATTGGCTGCAGAGGTCATGGGAGACTGCTCTCTGCTTTCCTATTTACAGTACATGAGCAGTGCGGGTAAAAGAGCAAGGGAGGAAAATCGCAGCAGATTAACGTGCCAATTTCACATGAAGGCAGAAGAGCTCTGGAAAGGATAGATAAGGAAATTCCTATCAAGCCGCTGCCAGCCAAATATGTATCCAATAGCAAAAAAACACACAAACATTTTATAATAAACCCCCCGAATAGTGATGGAGGAGGTTTCACCCTACAGCGTGGATGTGGTATTTTTAGCACAGCTGATGATAATTACCATCTATTCATCATGTTCTGCAGTAAAAGGCACTATAAGAAATGCCACCGTCAAAGCTGTAGAAAAACACACACCTACACAGGTGATCACATGCAGCGCTCACAAAAATGTACATGCATGTAAATAGCTAAAAAAATAAAGCGACAGCAGTTTGGGATCACAACTAAATAATGCTCAACCATTTCATTATATTTTCAGGCAACTCAAAAAACAATTAGCAATGAAAAATGAATGGATGTGACATTATGTGCAAAGAAGTGCTGAAAAACCCTGCTTGACTTAGTATAAATACCATAGCAGCGTCAAAAGGTTGCAGAACCATAGCCAGGCAAAGACAATGAGCTGTATTTACTATGACGACAACAAGTGACAGAAATAAGGACGAAGAGAATATTGAAGTCAAGAGTGGATGAAAGCACACCATAAGTGCAAAGTATTCAACTGAGCTTTTTTTTTATTCAAAAGTTATGCCATATGACTTTATTACATGTAATTTGTTAGACGCTTTTATCCAAAGCGACTTACATACATTCGGTACTGTGGACAATCCCCACAGGAGCAATTTGGGGTGAAGTGTCTTGCCCAGGGACACAACGACATGCTGACTGCAGTGGGACTCAAACTTGCTATCCCCTGACTCGAAGTCTAGCACACTATCCACTGAGCCACAGCCTCCCTCCCATTTTAGTAGCATTGAAGAGTTAGTGTTTAGGTGGAGATTGTAGACGTGGGTGGTGTATGTTGTGTAATGATGATACGATGCTGGCAAGTGGTGTATGAATATAATAAAACAATAATAATTGTCAGAATATAACTAAATTCACACTGTACAAACAGTATGCATTAGGTTAACAAACACCTGTCCTATAAGGTCATGTAGGCTCTTTTTTAATGTTTTGCTCTCTATAACCAAATCTGTCCTCCTGCTTTTAAATTATCTCTGTAATGTAATTACATTGCATCATACATCCATGCATCTGCCATTACATTAATGTCTGATTAAAGTTAATCGTATTACTGTAGTGACACGCCATGCCAACAAGCATCTGGCATATACATTATAATTGTCATTATCATGTTCATCTTTGTCCTTCTCCATCGCTTTCTCCTTCCTCGTTCTCTTTCCCTTTCTATGTACACTCATAGTATACTACACAGGTAAGTGTAATATATATTATTTTATAGATATATTCTGGCTTGATAATGGCATTTCAGCCTGTCCTAGACATTGTACAATTCTACATTATACTATAGGTACTCTACCAGCCATTATCAGCTCAGGAGCTGTGTCATTAAAAGCTGAAACAAAGGGACACTGCCTTCGCTGGATCGACTCATCTCCGCCAAGTAATTACTGGCATAAAGCATCACTGTGAGACCACACAGTGTTACTGCCCCTCAAGCAGCCTATGAAAACACAAAGGCACAGACAAGTGTCCACAACACAAGTGACACACACATCAATATGCACACACATCTCCACAAGAAAATGCAAACAAACAGAGATCTGAGCTGTGAAAGCAGTTTGGTTCACATGCATCAACAACAACACAACTGTACAATTAAGATTAATAAAAGTATACAGCACAAACTCACATTTACAACCTGTACAGGGAAACATTTATGATGTACTCCACTTGCATGCGTGTTTGAACGGTCAGCTTCTCTAAATTGATGTGTTCAGTTTGATGAGGGTGCGTACTGCAGTGAATGCGAGTGTGTGTATCTTTGTCTGTTGAGAGTTTCCTCACTGTCCAATGAGGAGCAGGTGGTACTCTTACTGGACCAACAGTAGATGGTTATTGGCTAATAAACATACAAACACAGGAAGAAAAATACATCTTTTGATTAAATATAACCATTTTCTTTACTGACTGATCTCCTGGTGTGTTGATTCAGCTGGTGATATACTTATATTCCATAACGATGTTCAAACCAGATTGTACTTGTGCGATTATAGTGGTTGCATTACACTTTTTATGGCCATCATTTTGAGGGAGGGCATTGCAAACAGTTTAATTAAGATATGTCTGAATGGTTTGCATTATGGTCTAAATGTGGAACCCTTATTTTTCAGTGCAAAATTCTCTTGACAGAGGAATTATTGTATCCAAGGGAGCTTAAACTCTATGTTAAGAACAGCAGCTTATTTATTTTCTTACATCAAACACCACTAAAGCCACAGTATCTCATTATGATGTTGCGTTATCTGTAAGCCTGCAGCTAATGATTATTATCAATCAATCTCCCAATTATTTTCTTAATAAATTGATTCAACATTTAATAACAGTGTATCCTTATTATCGTTTGGAGTTTATTCTTGAAAATGTGTGAAACAATTCATTTACAATCAAAATATTTGCTGTAATAATCGTACGTTGATTAACACCATCTTAAACAAATAGGTTCACACCAAGTCTTGCTCCTCTCAGAAGCATTTTTAACGTGCTACGTTGTGGGATATGCCTTAAAACAGGGAATAAATGTGTTAATCGGAGGGAAAGATAAAGAGCTGGACAGTTAGTGGTTACATTTAGTAATTGATCCACTTAAATGGTCTATGACAGAAGATAAAACCACCGGGCATTCACTGTAATGCTTTAAAGAGCTGACAGTAAACACATACCAACCACCACGGGCACAGACACACACACATAACGCTAGCTACACACATACACTTTATAAGTAGTTTAGCAGAAAATACTCCCAAGTCGGCTTACCATCACATTTCCTCTTTAAAACTCAAGTTTCTGCACTTGCTCCTCCTACTTCTATAAACTCTGTTTTGAGATGTGCACGATAAATTGCAAACCCAGGCAAAAGGACGCAAATGCACCCTCTCCCTCTCTCTCTCTCTCTCTCTCTCTCTCCCTCCCTCACACACATACACACACACTACAAAGCTGCACTCTAAAAATTAAAGCTGCTCAAATGGGTTTGAGGCAGAACCATGAGAGCAGAGGCTGGGTTTGAGGCTGTGTATGCAGATATGATTAGCTGAATTCATTCGCCCAAGTCTGCAGAAATGAGTCTGGAACACCCAGTGAGTAGTTTACATGTTTTAGAGTTTTTTTGTAGGAATATAACAATGATATAATACAATTTATAATTTAGGGTTTATGTTTCAAACTCTAAAAATGTGTTCTCAAACAGTAATTTTCAGCTTTAAAACTGAGGATTAATTTCTTTACATATGACAATATACTGTATGTAAGATGCATCCCACACACAATTTAGTGTTTAGAAATTACTATCATACATCTGTAGACACAATCATGATGCCCTCACTGAGCAGAATATATGTTTTTCTGAGACTGATGATTTAAACATCAAACTCCTGAATCTAAATGGGAGGAGTAGAAGGTACTGTAACTGAATGATTACATAATTACAAAAAATAATAATGGTAATAGGCATTCAATTTCAATCAAATCACTTTTATTTTTCAATAATTAATATAGAGAACAGGCCTAAAGAAATTGCATAATTTTCCGTTAGGGTATTTTGAATATAAGCAACTTGTCAACTTCTCCTAAAAGCAATGACGATACTAGTAGCAATACACAACCAAACTAAAGAAACTAAAATATGTTGGACGAGCTATGACCAGAGGAAAGTTCTGTACAAAAACTAGTGAACCCCGACCCTAATTCACAATATAGCTCTCATCCAGAACATAAGGTCAACTTACTTGGAGAAAACCATGGAAACAATTTTTGGCACCTTGCATTTCCAATATCTTTTTCGCACACACTGACAAAGCATGCCAGACCCAAAGTTCACCAAAGCATTGAACACAGAGCAATAGCCACACGAGTTGAGTTTAACATTACAACGTTTCTTTCGGATATGTGCAAAATTATAAAAATGCCTTGCAGTACTCTGCACCAATTGAAATCTAGATACGATTCTCTAGTAGTAGTAGTAGTAGTAGTAGTAGTAGTAGTAGTAGTAGTAGTAGTAGTAGTAGTAGTAGTAGTAGTAGAACCTTTATTTAGCCAGGAAAATCAATTAAGAACAAATTCTTATTTTCAATGATGACCTGACAGGAGGCAAAAAGCGTCCTGAGGGGATGGGGGTTGGGAGGAAGAAAATAAAAAGACAGACTCCGGGCACTACAGAACCCAGGAGACAACACAATGACACAGAGCAGAGATGACAGGCATAGCAGTTAAACATATAACATCTCTAAAACAATACTGCTGTGGTTCAATCAGTCATTAAAATAATATAGAACATTCATCCATTCAATCATTCATTCATTCAAATTACAAAATTACAAAGAGCGAGGCCTACTTCTCAGGAAAGTGAACACATGACTTTTGTGATTCATGTATGGCTTTAAAACAACTCCTCATGATCTCCTCATAAGCTCTCAGTCATTCTAATTAGTTTTCTACCCCCTGCATGCATACACATCTCTTGATGTGATGACTTTCATGAGAAACCTTTCTAATTAGTCTATTAGCAAGATGTCGTGTCTCACTTTTCTATGTGTTGTTTTGCCTAGATTGTAGCATAATTAAACTAGAGCGACCCATAAATCCACAGAAAGTGATCGCTTGTTGGGAAGGATTTTCGTTTGTTCAATTATTTAAAAAAAGTCTTGTTTATATAATCGTCTTTATTTGCATGTTTGTTTGTTTGTCAGTTTTGGTGTGGGACTGTGAAAACCTGATAGTGTGTCTGCAGTAGACCGAGACGTATGCTGACAAAATGATTATAGAGAGAAGTGGACAAATACACTTTTAAAAGAGAAAACACTGTTAAGCTTAGTGAAGCGAAACAGACTGCAGAACACGATTCCTAATGCCTTTTCTCGCTGTCTCTCCTCTGTTCTGTTACAGAGAGCCTTTTTATTCTCTGAACCCTTTCTCTCACTGGGGTCCGATCACAGAAGCTCTGGCTTGTCAAGGATACATTTGAACATGATTTTTTTTATTAGCTTACAAGAACAGGGAATGAACCCATCCATTGTAATACTATTGATGTGGTCAGATTATACTGGAGATGTGGATATATTTACACATACCTGTAGGTCTGGATCCTCCTCATGCTGTAGGTGGGCTTCCTCTGCTGCCTCTACCAGTCTCTACAGGAGGGGGGGGGGAGAAAAAACAGGGTGTGAAAAAGAGAAACAGTTACATAAAATTAGCTTTACCACTGGCTGTATAAGTATCCCTTAGCACTAGAACAACTCTGCAAGCCCTAAGGACACACAACCACACACACATAAATATATATACAGATAACGGACAGACATTTGGCCATCTCGTGGAATGAGGCTATTTCCTTAAATGGTTTAGCATTAGAGGAAATGACTGCCTGGGGTCCTTAGACAGTACTACAACAAACTCCATCACCACTTCATGCTGTTTTACACATGCACACACACTCTCTTAAATAAATGGATCTGGTATCCTGACAATGGGCCGATTTATTCAATTAAATTCTGTTTGTATTCAACATATATTATCTACTAGAGTTCTAGAAAGGCAACTAACAGTTTGCTTGTTTATAAAACAGCGAGAAGCAGGTTTCTCTGTTTTTCTGTCATCAGCACAGGTGAGCAAAATTAAAGGCACCATTCAATGTAGCGCTTCTAATTGATTTCAGCACTAGTGAATATGGGTATGCACGTTCAACACAAGAACAAGCTATACACAACAGATACATATACACGTGGGTGCATACACTGAAGTGTACACATACACATTTCTGCCTCAGCTATATCTCAATATATACCTATATATACATTTATGCATTCAAATATGCTAGGATGTTTGTTCAGGGACAAAGCTACTGCTAAAGCAAAATCTTCTTCTTCTTATGTATTTTAAAGTCATGTATCTAAGACCAGAAAGCAATACTGTGAGGAGTGGACTGAGGGGGTGATGAGAGTCATTTGCTATTAGGGTGCAGGGCGCGGCATGGCTCTGTCATGTTTGAGAGATTGGAGGTAGGGAGGCAGATGATCTTTGAGGCATGATGTGTGCTGGAGATGGATGACATGGTAAAGAAGCACAAGAGCATGGGTTCAATCATGTGAAGAAAAAAAATGTGTTTGTAAAGCAACACCAGAAGGTCAGGGGCAACAGAGAGAGTTTGCTGGGGTCGTTTATGGTGTATTGAATCAAAATCGGAGTTAATTGTCTATAATGAGTCATTGAAATTGAGTGTTTTTGAGCTGGTCAACTGTCTTGACAAGGAAAGAAGTATGATTTGATCTACCGTTGGATGTGTTTAATGTGCTTCAAACTATTTATTTAGCTTGTCATTTTTCAGTTCGAGGTAGTTTTCTGTTCAACAAGAGGCTTAAAAAGCTGTAACAGAGGTATTGACACTGAGGATGCAACATAAGAGTATGTAAAGAACTTATGGTTGAGGTGAAGAAACAATACCGTTTTTTGTAAAGAAGGTGTAAAGGAAGGGACTGAGGACAACAGCATCGAGGAGCTCTGGTGTTGGTTTTGCTACTTGACGATGTAACCGGTTTAACTCTGAGGAAATCGTACTGAATAAAGAAAAATCTAAAATAATAATGCTTGGCATATATCAGCAATTCAAACAGGCTAAAGGGAAAAGCCTGGTGGAAGGTTATTGGGTAACAGCTTCTCACATACACATACAGGCACTTCGTTCTATTTCCTTCTGTGATTTGCATGGTATGTTCTCAAAGCAAGTAATTTCCCTCATTCACAGCTGGCCCTGGTGTCTATGAGTTCTGGTAATTCACTTCCATTTCGCATTTCCATTCAAATGGCTTTACCCGTAAAAGTACTGCAATCAGCCCGGCTTATTTCAGCTGAGCCTTGTGTGTGCATGCATGGGTCTGTGTGCGTGTGCGTGTGTGCGCGCGTGTGTATGTGTGTGCGTGTGTGTGTGTGTGTGTGCAGGCAGGCAGGCAGGCAGACAGGCTGTTTTGGGAAGTGAACGCCGTAATCTAGATCCTGGCCAATCATTTTCTTCACCATAGCAACACACCTGGCCATTGCATATCATTGCATATCATTCTATGCTTGGCTCAATTCGGCTATCAATTCATGGATACATTCTGATTGCTTCCTGGTCTGATAAGAGAACAGCAGAAGACACAGTTAAGGCCTCTGTGTCCTCGCTGGCCTGGACTTCTTAGATCTTTTTTTAAATCAAAAAGAAATGTCTTACGCCTGTGTGAAAGCACATGTACATCAGGCATTGAAAGGCACCACAAATACCTGAGGAAGGTGCATCTGCTTGAAATCCACAACAAAGCATGCGCTCAGAACAAACACAGATAAGGATGGTGGAATAAAGGGAAGATGAGAGAGGAATGAGAGAATAACATTCTCTAAAGGTCTGCACACTTAGCCCCACACTCTCAGCGAAATGTCAGGCGCTGCCTGTGAAGCTAGTGTCGATTAAAACACACTTTTCAGCATTTGTGAGTGGTTGATGGTGTGTGTGTTTGCAATTTAAAATGTTTTTCTCAGCTGACACCTGTTAAGATATTAGCCCTTTGACCAATTTTGTCTTACAGGCGTATTTGAAAATGTCAATCATTGAATGTGAGAGTAGGTATATCAACGTGTGAATGATGAAATCGAAATGAATTTGATGCGTGTCTGTGCATCCATATGCAGATGTGCAATGGCCTGAAAAATGCGCCTCATTATGGAATGTTTAATTTAGCTCTCCTGTGATTGAGTCTATTACTCTACCATATGTGTACATAGGAGAAACACCTAGTGTTAACAATCACACAACATTACCTCTACATCACACGTCCCATGTTAATGTAATCTCTAGTGAACATTTAAGCACTTGATTCCCACCTTTGAAGGATCTATTCTGGCACATTATCCGAGCAGTATAACTAACCATGCAGGAAGACAGGAGTGAAAGCTCTAGGGTAAAAATAACTTGCATAGTAGCAGGGAGTTTTTCAATTGGAAAAACAGATTAGAGATAAGTATGTACTACTCACTCCTGTGAATTTCAATTCCAGCCTATCACTAGGATGAACACCCCAGGTGGTGCGTTTGTCTTTGTGTGTATGTTATGTTGTTGTGGGCGTACGCTGATGTGTGTGCTGTCTATCTGCATGTGTTTTTGTGTGTCTAGCATATATTTAAATTAGCCTGCCATGTCTTTTTTGTCAATAGGTGGTCCTGCCAAAGTGTATGATGCAGTAAAAAGAGGGAGGAAATTACTTTTTCTTTTCTCAAGTCATTCTGTCAAGGCTGGGGCTTGGTATGAGATGACAGCAATAATTAAACTGGCACAGTCGGAGAGGCAGGCCCTGTTGTCTCCCTGAAAACACACGCTCTTACACAAACATGCACATTCACAAGCCTTCACTTCAGCTGACAGGGTAAAAGCCTCACACAGAGCTAACAAGACTTGCTGGGGCAACTGGATTAGATTTGTTAGCGATAGTAGAAAGGTCTGGCATCTCTCTACCTGATTACAGATCCCTGATGGTTTCCTCAGCTCAAACCTGATTAGACCAGATCGGACTGGTCTACTTTACTTTGGATCAGACTCAATTTGTTATTTTATTTACTCTGGCTCTTTTCATTTGTTGATTTTGTCTTAACCACAGCATAAAAATGTGTTTTTGGAGTTCACAAGTTCTCATCTAGTCCAAGGGATGTCTTGCCCCTGGATTAAACCTATTTTCCGTTCCTATTTTTTAAATATTTCCTCCTGTCTCCTTTTGCCCGCCCATTCAATTTCTCTGACATTTGGACTCAGTACCTAACCCTTTCATTATCTGACATCCTAAGATGATGATTTTCCTGACAAAGGTTTCAGCTTGTTTACACTTTCAAAAGTTCATAAACGATCCCCTTCATTTAGCTGTCAACACGATTGGCCTATTGTTTTTGTGCCGTACTTGCTGTTTGGTATCCTGACGTATGAAGCCATTGACCTTAACAAATTCCTATCCATTATGAATGCAACACTAGAGCCGTGAAAGTTGGCGAAAGCTGTCATAGAGAGCTGAGGTATGCTAACAACCGCTGGCAGAGAAGCAGAGGAGGGGTGGACGGTGGGTCACATACATTATTGACTGGTAGAGGAAGTCTTAGACTTTTTTAAAGCAGTGCATTAAGCCTTGCCTCGGCAAATTCCCTCCGCCAAGAGGAAGGGAGGGCAGTGGCCTGAATCTGAATGTTCTCCTGAGGTAGCAGAGAACAAGACCACAGTCAACTCCAGTTCTAAATAAACTCGCATAAAAACATTCCCAGAGGTGCTGTGTGCTGTTGGTTCAGCATGCATCTGTACTTCAAACTTAACTCCTTATTTTATTATACAACTATCTTTAGGGAAACATTTACCAGTACATTTAAGTAACAGAGTTGATATGTCATGCACAATTCGCAGCGACCCAAATAAATCAGCTTTGCCTGCATGTATAAACTTTTCAACTTTTAAATGTTTGAACCTTTAACTACAGTATGGCTAGAATATATGCACAACCTTATATCAAATATGCTACCCTTTTTCTCTTGAATAATTTGGCATGCTTCCGCTTGGCCAGATGTATAGGTGTTCCTCTGTTGCAAGAGGAAATGCTAACTAAGCCTTGGCCTACTGAATCAGGGCATGTCCTGTGGGTCTTGGTTCTGCCAGGGGCCTGATCCGTGGAGGCCTGAGCTGTGTTGAGCAGGATTGGATCAGGTCAGCCCATCAATAACACTGGGGACAGCAATTAATATTGTCAAACCAGCCAGAGAAGAGTTGCAGCATCAACAAAATGGAAAAGTGCTCTGTGACACTTTACCTCCTCTGTTTTGCACATTTAGATTGGGTACAAGCCAAGTAGTCAAAGCATCGGATACAAAGGGAAGACTGAGAGAGGGGGGGGGTAGTGTGCTTTGAAATACCAAGTCCCAATAATCAATACTTGACAGGTTCTCAGCAGTTCTGCTGACCCAAAGGGAATATAAAGGGAATATGAAGTGCTTAACCCACACTTTTATTTCATGCCTCGACTGAACTTTTGATCTCTTTTTTTTATATTTACCTTTCCTCATCTTGCTTTCATCATCCCCCATTTCATCACTGTAGAAAACAATCTCATCTCTCTTACTTCTTGGTGACAGGAATACAACCAGCGACAAGGCAGAGGCAGCCAGTACATGTCACGACTCTGCCTCTTCATTAGTAGCCATCAGTCTTAACAGACCCACACACACACACACACACACACACACACACACACACACACACACACACACACACACACACACACACACACACACACACACACACACACACACACACACACACACACACACACACACACACACACACACCAATGATATGAGACTGAGGACAGCTAGGGAAATTAGGGAAATGAGGGGAGCCGTCCTGTCAGCTCAGTGTGACAGTGTGGTATGTCACGGAGGAGGACAAGACTGCAGAGCCAGACCACACCGTTATAATCCTGATCAGAACTACCGACAAACGTGGACAATTCCTTGATAAGCAAGTTCAGCTCTTATATATTGTATAAATGACAAAGGAATCAAAACATGTATTTGGAGTAACATCAAGGTTGTTCTGTTTTGACATGTTTTGTTAATGTGAGAACAACAGGAATTCAACAAAATAGTCATAATATCACAAAGAAAAATAACTTGGTCAATAACCTTTGTCACGTACTTGGAAAGAAAACTGCAATGTTACCATTACCAGAAAAGTAGAAAAAGCTTAAATAAGACCCAAGTCTTAACTATTCAGCATTGCTGAAATGCTGAATTTATGTTTAAAATTCCTTGTATATGTCAGCAAATGAAAATTACATTTCATAAAAGGTTTTGCCGGCAGAGAAATTACATTTAAAGTCCTTTGTGTGCCTTTTATTTCTAACATACACCCATGCAGACTTCCCCTGCACTACACTGGTAATCATGTTGAGGCCTACAGAGGCGTAGCTGCCACAGGTAAATGATATCAGCAGGTACAAAGCATGCAGAGGCCGAATGCCATTACAGGAGAAACAGCCCTAGCAGCAAGGCATCCACTCTGCTTTGAAGTGCATTTGTCACATGAAACACAGGCGTGCTTGACTTCAAAGAGGACATTACAATAGCTTCATGCCTTTCAACTTCGATAACAACATGTTCACTATTTCTTTTAAACGTCTGCCGTTTCCACAATTTCCAGCCTGAAGACAAGCTTTTTGGAGGAGAGATTGAAAGAGGAGAGGAGAGGAGCTGATGTCTTCCAGAAAATGATAAAATACCAACATCTCAGGAACTGATAAAGGTTATAGTAATTAAAAGAGTAACAATGGCGAGCTGAGATGTTTGCTGAGCCCAGGAATAAACACTTTAATACACAAACATGTCTATTAAAGCTACTAACAAGAACACACACACAATGCCCGTTGAATGTACATGTTTACTTTAAAACATTGTTTCATTGGCCAATCAATTCTTCATATAAAATGTTTTTCGGCCATATCCTTTTTCTCTCTTCAGATGAGAAGCTAAACACACAGGAATTAAAGCACAAAACGTCTCTCACCTAAACACCTTTTTTAAACACATCAACTACTATTCACACATACATAAACAGGTGCACCTTTTTACAGCAAAGGCTGCTGTCTCTCAGCAGGTGGTGTCACGCGATAAAAAGGGGGAATCGACGTGGAGACGGGGAGATAAAACCACGTTGACGGACAGGGGAGAGCGCCTGAACGGAAATTGAATCGCTGAAGCGCCACATATACTTTGGCAAAAGGAGAGAGATGAGAAGAGGCAGAGCAGAGAAGGGAGACAGACAAAGGAGCAAAGGGTGCTTAAGGAGAGCAGCGAGACCGCACACTAAGACAGATGGATGAGAGTTTGGGAAATAAAAGCAGAGATAAATTGAAGAATGATGAAGAGAAAGATGGAAAATGGACACTTTCATTGTATGTTCTCGAGTGACAATTCATCACAAGGTCAACTGTCAGCGTTGAGGAAGAGAAAGTTGGAGGAAGTGGACTCATGAAAGCAGAGGACCAGGGGTTAAATTCTCCACAGATCTCGGCTTGGAGCCTCTTTTTGACTTTTCACACACAATGTACAACATTATTTTGTATTACAGCTGATTTTTATTCCATATTTTATTCCTCTATTTCAATCCATTGCAATGTAAATACTGTTATATTTTACTAAATATTTTTAATTATTTTAAATATTTTTCTAGTTCTCTACCTGTGTTTTTAATTTTTGTTTGTATGCACCATGACACCAAGTCAAATTCCTCGTACGTGTAAACCTACCTGGTAATAAACCTGTTTCTGATTCTGATTCTAATTCCTCCCACAGCTTTCATTTGTCTTTACTAAAGCCTAATTCCATCAACTCTGTGACCAGTGTACCATCTTATCTTCGCATTAACCTCCATAACCTTTACTTCACATACACAATTGTACACACTACCCCTCAGATATGTACAATGATCAGGCTTCTTGGGGAAGTAGCTTTATAGAAGCAATTAGCCAACTGAGTCCTCATATCTCCGGGGATTGATCACAGTCATGACGAGATGGCACACACAAAAAACTGTTGTGCGATTGAATATATCTAATCTCTATATAATAGTATTAGAATAGGATAAATATTCTTGAAATGCCAGGCTTCTATATGTGCTCAGTGACGACTTTTGTACATGTGGACGGGAGAAAGTGAACGCTTTTAAGGGGAATGTTACTATGAGACTGCAACAACTATGGTCCTGTAATCTCAGTGGTCAGAGGCACGATACACAAGAGATAATAACACTAGCATAAATAAAATTAAAGCAAGGAAATGGTTTGTCACTTTCTATGCCCCTCTCTCTCTCCTCCCTCAGATTGTATCCTTAGACCAGACTCTCAGAGAGAAATCCAATTTCTGTTAACATCACCATGCTGTCCTGATAAGATCTATCACCTGGAGCTGAGGCCAGAAAGGCAGAGCACCGTGGACACATCCCTACCTGCACCTGGCCCACACACACACACACACACACACACACACTCACACACACACACACACACACACACACACACACACACACACACACACACACACACACACACACACACACACACACACACACACACACACACACACACACACACACACACACACACACACACACGTCCAAACTAAAGTGTGTTCAAGCACACTGACAACCTTGGTAGATAAAACATTCTGATCTTTTAAGATAACACGCTATAAAAATACACAAAAATGAATGAAAGTATGGCTTCCCTAATCTGAAGTTAAAGTGCAAATAAGTATTAAGAGTATAAATCACGGTTTAGGTACTCATTATGTAGAGTGGTTTCTTTCATGGTGATTTGTTTCACATAATTATTGGATTTAAATATGTGATGGATGCATTATGTGTTGGCAGTTAAATTACAATTCAATTATACTTACATTTGATATAAATGCATATTTGAGAAGCAGATCAAATGTCTGCTTGTAAAATATTAATCTTTAAGGTAATTGTTGACTGTAACTGTCAAATAAATAAAGTGGATTCAAAAGTAAACAATAAAAACATTATTTTACAGAAGTTTTTAGTTTTAGTTTAGAGCATGGTCTTAAAGTGGCCTCTTGGATACTGATGTTTGGTCAGAGCAGATCAATACGGTGACACAGACACTGATTGGTGGCTCACAGCCTCTCTCTGTCTGTCACCTCCTCCACAGCACCCGTTCTCTCACATATCTCTCTCTCACATACACACAGCAAACGCAAGAGGTGTCTGGTTTCACTGTGGCAATGTGACACTACAGCACTTCTTCAGACGAGGGTCAGCAGAGTGAAATAAATGCTTTGCCAAGTAATTTCACCGAGTTCAGTCGAGTTACTTTTGCACTCTCAGCCTCTCTGGGAATAGATATACGTATACAACCTAACATCTCTATACTTACTTTGAGTTGTATTTATGTGGTTATTTCAATTGTTGTGTACTGAAGTAGATGTCAAATGGAGATGGTTCTGAATAAAATTAAGTAAATATTTTCAAGGACATATTGACCTTTCTCTGTGCTTTTATGGGAAAGGATTTGAATTAGAAATATTTTGCTAAATTCTAAGGAATTGTAAGCAGAAGTCTGATGATGGATGACTATTCAGGTAGATAAATACCTTCATTGCCTCGGCTTTCTTGTGAAACATCTCCTCCATGTCGTCTGCCAGCCTCTTCACCAGCCGCAGCCCATCAATCTCGTCCACCCGCACGGCCCGCTCAAACTCCTTGTATTTCTGAAAGGCAAACACACATTCATGTTATCAGGTTATAAGTACCAATGCATTAACACACTTAACAATTTGTTTTTCATTCCAATACACAAAGGTGAGTTTATAGCATGGACATCCCAGTGTGAGCTCATAAAAACAATCAGTATATTATCTCCTGTTTGTGTGTTTTTTTTTTATCTCAATCCTACATTTATTGAATTAATCTCATTACTCTTAAACATGTTTACCATCAGTTTAACATGAAACACAAGCAATATTTTTGGTTGGTTTATTTTATAAAAGGGTGAAGCTGGGGGTCTAATAAGGCTCTTCACAGCATGACTGTATGATAATGATTGCTAAAACTTTACGACAAAAAGAGTTTGACAGGGAAAAACCTGGGAGAAACGTTAAAACAGTGCATAAAAGGAGTAGTGTATACAGAGTGAAACCAAGAAATGCATTACTAGCTATAAAGTAGAATATAGCTGAGAAGGAGTTGCTTCCCCAAACTAATCTACATATAAACGAAACCAATCAGCTCAGCCAAGAGAATTATCAGCCACCTTCAGGTTTTACCAACCACACATTAAGCATCGATGACACGCCGCTGCCCTCAGTATGTGCCCTACACTAAATCACATTATTCTGCAATGAACGAATACTAGAGTGCTTAGCTCAACCAGTGCATTACTGGGGACAGTGACATTAAGTCTCGCTAATTCCACACCCATACATGCCACACACACACACACACATATGCAGAGCTGTTCTCAGTGAGGTGGTTTACTTGTACAGAAAAAAAAAAGAATAAAACCATTTTTGAAATCTCTGCAAAGCTGCGGGCGGCTGTGTTTCACTCTTGGGGGATTTAACGGGAGATTACCGCCATATCAAATAGCATGCCCCCTCTAATGTTATGCCAACCTGCTAAGACGCATGCTCTGAGCTGTTCCTGTACAGCAACACATATGAGGTGCATGGCGAGGGGAGAGGGATCACGAGAGGATGAGGAATGGGGACAGCATCATGACTCTCAGGCAAAAGCTTTCGGATTGAGGTAATCATCTAAAAAAAACTGCAGGACATCACCATGCAGGAAAGGGGATATTTGTCTGCCTCATACCAAAAGTTGAGATGAGGGTGATTTCTTTACTTGTAGTTTAAGGTGAGAAGTGAGAGCAGAGAAGCTGAGAAAAATGTAAAGTGACTTAAGTCTGAGACAAGTCAGTCTCTTGGGCAAAAAGGACACTGAAAAGGACAATTAATGTGTTATCTTGTTAGAACTATGGATACATTTATTGATTGGGACAGACCAAGCCAGACAGACAAACACATGAAAAAGATAACAGAAGGATAAGGAAAACAAAAAGAGAGACAGGAGTGAGACAGAGAAAAACAATAGGTAGAGCAAACACTGTGTGGGTGTAAAAAGATTCAAGAGATGCAAAGATTGGTAGGATGAGGAAGGGTGATATTGAAATGGGAGGGCAGTGTGAAATGCTATCTGTATTTGAAGAGCTGTATGTGGGCACAAGTAGAGGGAATAAGGATAAAATCACTACATTTGCATTTGGTTTAATATAGAATAAAAATAAGAGCTCAGGTGAAAGGGATTTTTTGATAGCAATTATAGCGATTAGAGAAAGGAGGGTCGGATTCTTCAAGGTATCTTTTGTCCAACTTACAGTATAATGGAGTTTGGGAGGGAGGAGAGGTTTAACGAAAGGTAGAGCAAAGAGGTACAGGAACGGCAAAGAGCTACTGTAAGATGACATGGTTGAATAAAATCAGGTTCATCAAGGGAAACACTCACTGTTTCATCTTTATCTCCATTTCATAGTATCAACACTCTTTCACAACCATAACACTGAACAATCTGCGTGCCTATGAAATGCTGCCAATTTCATTTGCATGTCACAGTTTAGAGTGTCATAATTGTCTTCAAAAGGTCTGGTGTAGCCATCCAAAAATGCTTCTGCTTCACATATGGTGAAGGATTGGATCAGAAACAAGAGATAAGGAGATAAAGAAGATAAGAAATCCCACAAAGCAATGGAAAGATCCACCTAAAAGCATGTTGATTTAATACCCTCTTAGATACAGGTTTTTCTTAAGAGCTGTTTTACGTAACAACAACCCCAACCTCAATGTTGACATATCATCTAAAAACATTTAGTTACATCTTCTATGGCTAATCAAAGTGACTGGCTGATGACTCAGAAGCTAAATCACAGCGACCGTAACCGTATCAAAATCAGAGCGATAATCCCAATGGCTGACTGGCAACTGCAATGTGTAAGAGGAACAGAAAATCCAGGTTTAAAGCCAATCCTCGTCCCTGGCTAGGAGTAGTAGTGGGCTGTTAGAGCTGACAGGTCAGCGGCGGCTCAAACTTGAACTGGCTTGACTGGTTTATTCTCCAATTTTATTTGTATCCATTCTCCCTGGAGCTTCTTCTGCTCTGTAGTTGGTGCTTTCCCTGCTTTACTCTCTCATCCATCTTCTTCTCTGTCCACACTTCCTTTGCTAATTATCTAAATGAATGGGGTGACTTCATAGACAGTCATAGCTAATAATTCTCTCTATGAGTCCCCAAATAATTTCTTGAAATCTCTTTTGTCTACAGCTCCACTAAATCCTTGTCCATGAAACTGTCCCAAACTTGACATTACACTTCACCAAGGTACAGGGAAAGCACAGAGTGCCTAAGGCCTGAGTGGAAGTGATAATGTGTTTGCACTCATGTTGGTCTGGTCAGTGAGAGGGTTAGAGGGTCCAGCTGACCACAGGCTGTCTGCAGCGCTATGTTCAGCCAGGCAGACCAGAGAAGAACTGGCCTAATTAGCCTGAAGCTATCCTCTTCACATCACATCAACATCACAGTATAGCCAACTGACATACATCCAGAACCACCATTTCTCAGGAGACGGGACAGCTTTTTAAAACAGACTTCATTGGCATCTTAAAGTCTTATTATAATATAATATTGACTTATGTAATTGGTTTGATACACTTTCAAAATGTTTTTCATAATAAAGTTGGTCTTTGTTACCTGAGAAGCACCTCACAAGTCCTGGGACTTTCTGTTTCAGGGACGGTGACTTATATTGGGATGTACAGTAACACAGGAGCACCTGTTCATGTCCCCTAGTTTAGCTGCTCAGCTCCTGCTGAGCAGTCATATAGTCTCACAGGAATTGTATGTTTGGCCTCACTTGCTGGTGAGCACAAAAATATTCTCTTTTTCCCAAGGAATGTTCTATTGCTGGCTTGTACACCTGGATACTGGCCTGGTTTAGTCATACACATACTAATTTCAGCATGGACATTAGCGAGCCTATAATATAGTCTGGCATTCAGCTTTAGAAATGGACTTTCATGTGTGATCTTTACAAACATCTAAAACATGACATTGGAAAAAAAGTAACCAGAAACAATCGCCTGCAAAGCCAATGATGTTGTTGTTGGCTTTTTAATATAATCTTTCTCCACTGTGGCTTTTTAATATAATCTTTGTCCACTGTGTTAACCACATATGAAATTGTATTCAGTTCCACTCAATACTTTATATTTGAGTCCATGAGGCGTCAACATGCTTTGACAATGCCACATTTTAGATGGATGACTTTTTATTAGCTAGCAATGTCATAAACCACACTAAGTGACTAACTCAAGCTTAAAATGTGGTGCTCAGGGTGTTGCATACAGTACAGAGTCACACCTTGAAGCTGCCCTGTGCACTACTAAGCCAAAATAACAGTCTACCCATGAATCAAACGACAGCCCAGTCACAAATGTATTTCTCTAGAAAATATTTAGATCAGGCTGATAATGCTATGTATCCATTATAAAATGTATTTTCAACTATAGACTGAGACAACCAGTGGTGACACATATTGTTGGTCTGTTGTAACTCAATCCCTCTTTTTCTCTCCCCCCTTCACCCCTCTGCTGTGCCGCATCACATGAATGAGCTGATGCTGCTAATCTCTCTCCTACACAGTGTGCTCTGACTGTGGGACAACAATCAGAGGCTAAAATCCCCTTATCCAGGCTACACTTTAGCGCACAGAAACAGAGACAAGTGCAAGCCTGCATGTACACACGTGCATACAAAACTCAATAAATAATACAATATGTCTAGAATAGGTGCAACATATATATGCAGGAGTAGAGGGCAGGAGAGGAGAGCACTGTTTTTCTCTGTGTGTAAGTGTTTGTTATTTATTACCGTGGAGTGTAGACTTGACCATGACATAATAATGTATGTGTTTGTTTCTGTGTATGTCATTTCCTTGGGGTTTGATAATAAAGTGATTAATGAAGGGGAAAAACTTCATTTCACACCAAGACTGAACCACAAGCCCCCAAATCCCAGCTCATTTTACGCGTCACCAGAGCCCACTTTAACTTGGCCAACTCTCACTGCCTTCCTGAGACAGCACCCCCACCCCCCCCCCCTCTCACTCTGTCTCTCTCTCTCTCACTGCAAACACACACGAATGTAACCATGAACTGACATAAGACAATGTGTTTGCACTACCACTGATAAGTTTAAACACAGACATAAGAATCAGATTTTAGAATAATGAATTAATGAATGAGGAAATTGAACTTCCAAATGCAAATAAACAGTGTTGTTTATTTTGTTGTTGCTCAGATGTTTCCTGTCTCTCAGGCTTACAAAATGAAATTAGACATTCACAGCAGAAAGGGAGAGGCAGAAGCATTTGCCAAGCAGTCTCATTCAAGCTGTGTTATTGGTTTTCATTCACAAAATGCAGCCCTGTCTGTTTTGTTTGCTTCTGTCTGCTTGTCTGACTACGAGTGGATGAGTCTGGTTTGATGAATGAAAGAGACACAGCCCAGAAAAGCCTCTGAATGTGTGTGTGTGTGTGTGTTCATGCGTGTTTGTGTGTGTGTACGCGCACTGGAGGAAACAAGGACAGACTACACAGGGACACAGAGACCAAAGAGTCCACTTAACAGACCCTCTGATGTACTGAGGCCTCTGTAATAAGCAAACATGTGGAACACACAAGAACATTTCTAGTGGCAATATTTTTAGTAAAAGTTTCTCCGTTTTCCTTCAAGATATATAATGATCACCAAAAACGAAGAAAAGAAAACGTGAAAAAAGGAGAGACTGGAAAGAAAGGATCTAGAGTAACAGGGACTAAGTATAATTTTAACAATAATCCTATTTAAAAAGTATTTTAATATCTTACAAATTAGTATGAATATTGAATGCAATTTTGTAAAAAGTATTGCAGCTGCAGATCACAAAATGTGCAATATCAAATGAAATACAATTTAAATTATTCTAAGCAGTATTTGCCATCAGCAGTAAGATCCAATATATGTACTTGAGGTAATTTGCCGAATAAGATTTTATTTAGAAGAAAACTAAATAAGTAAGTGATTAAAATGACCCATCTAGATCATCCATTAGTATTAATAACCCAACATATACTGTATATAATAACACTACCATTCTGTATGCCTGTCTCTGGATTGTGCTATTGGTAACATATCATATGTTGATCTTATCTAAACATTAATAAGACTAAAATAATTGCAGGCTAATCAGTTTTATACTCCCAACATGTGGAAAACATTATATATTTTTACAAAATACAACAGGTTTTAAGGTCAGACATATACAACGCTAAATAATTTAGTACAGAAATCCATTACTGGGAGAAATGTACCTCTATGAAGAGCTTTTTCTGTGTGTGAATGCTTTCATGTGCCTTTGTGTCCATCAAGGCAAGCTACAACGTTGTGCCAATAGTGCAATAACATATGTTCTCCCAATAAGGACAACAAACGTCTTGCAGTGTCATCATTTCATCAAAGCACCACTGATTCCCCAAAGCCATATTTGCAATTACAGCCAACATAGATCAGGGAGGCGGGGGGTGGCAAGGGGTGGAGAGACAAAGGGAGAGGAGGTGAGGACAGAAAAAAGAGAAGAGGCCTCACATGGTTCAATTTCATTCAGCTTTCTGCCATAGTGTCACTGGGCTACTACTGTGAAGTCTCTTTGCAGAAATGAGAAAAATAACCCAGAGAGCTGGGTTGAGAAACTATCTGGAACAATTGCACTTTGACTGACGCTGTATCCACTCCAAACACTCTAAGTCTGTTTGAGAAGGGGACAGAAGTGCCACCTCATATCCACAGCAGAAAATCACCACTGGATCACAGGATCTCCCAGGAACTCCAAATCGCTGCTGTGCCCTCCTCCTTTCATACACTGACTTGTATGCTAGCCGACAAATAGTTCCCTTTAAAAGAACAGCGCTGGCCGGAGATGAAGTGGAACAATTAATTTCACGCTTGTCCTCCCTGCCTCAAAAGCATGTTGGTCTGAGTCCCGTATCTGGTGGCACAGAGACACTTCCCACGGATTGTAAAACACACACACACACTCACACCACACACGCTTACACACACACACACACACACACACACACACACACACACACACACATACACACAATGTAAATCAAACACTTGCTGTGAATGCTAATCACACAGACATAAAACAAGTCATCTTTGAACACAAATAAAACTCATGGGATCATAAACTCTTCCTGCCTGACTGGCCACACTATCATCGCTGCTCCATTCACCATAATGCAATCTATCAGTGGGGATGAATATAATATTGATCATAATGGGGAGATGTCTCAAAGTGAGATCAATGCGCTGTGAATGAATGGGGAGGTTTGTGAGAACACATGCACGCACGCACAGCTTTGACAGACCACTCAATCATACGGGGAGAAGAGGGCCGCTCCTGAGAGGAAATAGACTGTGCCATAAGGTGTCTGGGAAAAGTTGCATTGTGGTCTGTCACCGGGCTGTGGACATAATACCATGCCGTCAGACTCGCAGTCAAAGGCATAAAAAGAATGAGCAGAAACCAAATTGTTGTATGACTAACATTTGCCACCCTGCTCCCATTTGTCTTCCCCTATTAAACAAAGTGTCCTTTCTGCCCTGCTGAGTCACAGCTGAAGGCAACATAAAGCACCTGTGGAACATAGTCACTTGGCCACATGCAATAAAAAAAATTAACTACCCGACTTCCACGCGTCATTTTGCTTGCCAGACAAATAATCTGAAATATCAAAAGCAACTAAATGAAATGGATTAAATCTGATGAAAGATAACTGGATCCTGCCTTGTGTCAGACTTAATAACAATGTTCCAAATACCCGATCTCTTTCTCTTTTGATTGATTAACGCTCTGTTAACTCTAGACAGATAACAACAGCTAAATAATGATCCTACAAGCCTTTCTTTATCATCAGTGTTACATGCTGGTTCCCTATTCTTCACTGGGTTGACAGCAGTGACAGCAGCTGTAAATGTGTTTTCATCAGAAGAGCTACAATCACAATTGACTGTTGAAAAAAGAAAATAGTTTCACTTACAACTAAAATCTGGAAGTTAGAATGGAGTACTCAATGAACAAGACATCATAATCTCAGGGGAATTTGATAACCTGTCCGGTAATGATGGTCTGTGCTTATCAAATTAAGTTAACCAAACACTTATTGTCCAAATTCAATAATAAAGCTGTATTTAGCCTCAGCATTAAAAGGCCTTGTGGCATTATGAGAAAATAAGGGGATAACCTAACTCAGCAGCCATGTTCCTCTAGGGACCACAAAATGTCCTCCAACGGTTGTCGGGATATTACTGTCTGGAGCAAATACGTGGAGTGTCTGTCAGACCCACAGACTTTTGAATGAACAACATGTCATGTATTATTATTTAATGTATCTATACTCCATAACTAAATATGAACTACTTCATGCACTAGTATTATCTGTAAACACACACAAACATTTGGATTGCAAACCATCCAACATAAACTGCCACCTATCATTTCAAAATATGATCAAGAGCTTCAATGTGAAAGGCAAATCAATTCAATTCAGCTACAGCATGTCTGACCGTTTTGCTTTACATGACCGCCACAAAGGAGGTTATGTATTTTGTTTGGAAAGATTGTTGGTTTTTGGTTGGCAGTATTACAGAAAGACTACTATTACTAACTTTTTTTTAAAACTTTAAAAATAAACCAGTTCAAATCTTTCTACCGATATTTGACCCCATACAAGCCATGTTGCTCTTTTTTTTCAGTATAATTGAAACCACTTACACACCTCACCTCTTTCACTTCTCCACAGAATTCACCCACCTGCAGCTCCTGAGTGATATAGTGTTTAAAGGCTGCCTGAGGGCTATTGAGAGGAACAGTGGAATAACAGCTGTGCATACACACACACACCCACCAACACACACACACACACACACACACACACACAGGCACGCACGCACACACACATACACCCTTATGGCAAAGCTGGTAGCGACGTTCAGAAGTTTGTTCCAGGGTGCAATGCATCTGTTGGGCATGCACCATTGCCCCTCAGAGTTTGTGCCAAATCCCTGCACTTTCTAATGACCACCATCTTTCAATGTCCTCCAGGCTTTGCCATCATGGTGTGCCCCCACCTACACACACACACACACACACACACACACACACACACACACACACACACACACACACACACACACACACACACACACACACACACACACACACACACACACACACACACACACACACACACACACACACACACGCTCTCTTTAAGGGCTGAGGCTGACATCATCGATGAATGATAGAAGGAGGACATAACTATGCTTGAAATAAATAAATGCTTGTGTAAAGCAAAGGCAGCCTCTCTACAGTCTCCCCTCCACTTTTTTTTCATACTGCCATCATTTACTTCACCAGAAAAACATAATAGCATTAAGAGCAGGTCTAATCTGTTCACATGGAACTGATTAATAGTCCACGGTATATCTGTAGTTGCCTGCATTCAGTTGGATTTCATTGGAGTAGTGGAAAACATTTTTCACGCTTAGCAGCACGCACAAAGCGGCCTGCTGCTTCCCTATTCAACTCCATACATTCCCAGTCTCAAATTGATTCTAGCAGCAGTCAGCGTGAAAGTGGAAAGAGAGCAAAACATTGTCGTGGGTGTATCAAGGTAATATTCTTCCTTGCAAGTTGAAATTTATTATGGGAAGTTACACTTTTTAAACTGCAGTTTCATTTGACTTTGCTTGGAAGAATTCACAATGAAATGACTGAAATAAATGTACCACCTACAGAGGAATAGTATGATTCCCTTTGAGACATTCATCAGTTCATTCTATGAAGTGAACAGAATATATGAAATAAATTGTAGAACTTTAACTCGAAAATAAGGTTGATATAAAGACACCCTCAACAACTGACTAGATATTTACAATATAAATATGATCACTTTTATATCATATCCAGCAATATTCCAGCAGCTTATACTGAATTTTCGGGGATTAATATTACTAATAGTGCCAATATTTCATTGCATTATAGATTAAATATAGAAATGTGCACTCCTTTGGTACTGGAACAATCCTGACAGGTCATGCTTTGTTTCACATTTCAAGTCTTTATTTATTATATGCACAACAATTAATGCTGAGCAGTCTCTGGTTTCACAAATATACCTTTAGTTTTCAGGCTTCTGGCAAGGTTATTATCACAAAATGTATTAAAAAAAAATATATATATATCAAAACAAATGTTTGAGATGCATTTCAAGTCTATATCAAATGTTTTTCTCTAAACCAAAACCAAAGGGCTATTTTAGATTTTTGATCAACTGTCTTGACAGGTTCCAATATCCTCCTGGGACCCGAGGAAAAAAAGTGTCTTCCAATTTCTTTTTTTTTGTGATTTCCTACCTATTTACAGTAGGGTTAAAAAAGAATCTTGCAATTTATTTTATTTTATTTTTAAATGTTACAGTATGTCCACTGTAGAGGACGTCGGGACCATATTAGTTTGAAAAGACAGCCAAAATTAACAGATAGACTATGTAACGTATTATGGTTATAGAGTGATATTAATACAAGAATACATTCACCTTTATTTAAAACATAAATAAGTAATTGATCCGAACATTGCTGTTTATTTGGTCACTAAAAAACTAGTTTTTGGTGAATCTTTCCAGATCTTCAAAGACTTTGTAGTCAATGTACTGGAAAAGTACCTCATTGACTCCAGTCGGCACGGGCTGTAGGGTCATCTTGACTAGTTTTATGGATGTGGTCTCCATTTGACCATGCTCATAGAAACAAAGCTTGCATTCCTGAGGCAATTCTCATTTTTCATGGCTCCACTTAAAATAAAAACAACAATAAGACATACGTGCTACTCTTGGCCCACAGAGGGCCATGTCTTTCCAGCTCGTCCCTATCTGTCTCTATGTCTGTAGCTGTGCGCTCATGGAGCCTCCTGCATCTTTCTCCCCCCTTCTTCTTGACCCTCTTCTATCCCAGGTGTGAAATCCTCATCTCTCTCATCCGAGAGCTCCAAATCTGAATCTCCCTCAACTATCTGGTACAGAAAATGTCTGCTTCAGTTCCGTCTCCTGCAACAATATTGAGTCATTAAGTCCATGAAGATGGTCCTGACGTCCACTAGAATGGACATTTATAAAAGAGCTGTTAATTCAAAACTTGAATTATTTGATTGCTTTCAGAACTAATTATATAGTTCCTCACATGTTAATAAACAAGAACATACAGTATATGATTTTCATGGTAAAAATTACAATTATTCAACAATATTTGACTTCTCCTCCTGCTTCTATAAAATGTTGTTTTTGGTATGCCCGCCATTTTGGATGAAAAGAAAGAGGAACTTCCCAGCATGCAATTTTAACCAATGACATATCACTGGAAAGACCAGGATGTACTCTGTACAGTACATCAGGGATTGATAGAGTAGCTCAAAAGAGTAAAAGGAGATGTATGTTAACAACAGTGGACATTTTCAATGGGCTGGGTCCCAGGAGGATATTCATTGTGGCTATTTACAATGACAAATATATGACACAAAGACAGATAATATGCAATGTAACCTTTGTAGTATTTCATCAGACCTGCCATGTGTGGTGGTGCACAAAAGGTTTTTTAAATAAAAATTTCATTTGGACTCATCCTCTAAGCAGAAGCTGCACCACCCTCAGTTATCAGTGTAAATAGACCACTGACCACAATACTTACTGTGCTTACGTACACAACCAGTAACATCCTGTATTAACGTCCTTACTGACAGTATTTAAAACTGCTCTATAAAAAACGAATTTACCATCAGAATTAATTTTATTTAAATACCTAATTATAAAATGTACAACTCAAGATTTCACGACTCAAATAACATTTCTGCGATACAATAGCTAACTGAACACTAACACTATTTCTCTCTGTGGACTCAGTATGGACTTTCCACACAGTATCTGTCTTTGTTTCTGCACGTGTCAACAATACCTTGTAATCAATATGGCTGAGCATTGATCCATACTGATCCTGGTGTCTAAGTAATCGTTTGTCTCTTACTCAGTACTCAGCATTACCAAAGTGTCATCTTCATTAGTAGCAAGCACAGCCCTCTAGTAAACAAATGCATGGTATGTAGGAGACACTAAAGAAAGATAAAATAAATACACTGATAGAGGGAGACGTGTATTTTGCAATGTGAATTGATGAAGAGGTTGTTCAGTGATATGTGTCCTCACATTGCTGTTAATGCATAACTATATTCTCGCACCTTATGTTAGCAAGTGTGTGTTGGGGTGAGATGATAGCAAGTGCAGGTGAAGGTCATCAGGGGGAGGGGCCACTGCTGTCCCACTGTGCTGGATTTGGCAGCACTCTCACAGTCTAGGACAAGTGTGCAAATGGGGCGCAGTGCGGGCTCCGTAAAATGCAGCCAAACCGAGTGTTTGTTTGTGTGTGTGTGTGTGTGTGTGTGTGTGTGTGTGTGTGTGTGTGTGTGTGTGTGTGTGTGTGTGTGTGTGTGTGTATGTGTGTGTGTGTGTGTGTGTGTGTGTGTGTGTGTGTGTGTGTGTGTGTGTGTGTGTGTGTGTGTGTGTGTGTGTGTGTGTGTGTGTGTGTGTGTGTGTGTATGTCGGCACACTTGATGTAGAGGCCAAGACGGTGACTTGGGACAGATATTAAGGCCGCCCGAGAGTGCAGCGAGTGCACGACATTGTGCTAGGGCAGCGGAACTACTTTTTTGAGGGTGTGGGCACCAACACTTGCCTGTCCCAAGTTCCCCTCCCATGTATTCTTTAGTGCTCTAGCTGCATCCTATCCATTATTAAAGCACAGGGATGGGGGGAGAGGAGGAGAGAAAGTGCGAGAAGAGAACGGGAGAAAGAGAGAAAATAATTGGGGGACGCACAAGGACATAAACACATGGGTGAAAATGTATATAGAGGGAAGAGTTGACGGAAAGGGGAAAGGTCATTAATTGAAAAAAAGGAGGGACGAGCTGCGTTGCCAGGACATCTTCAATTTTTTGAGTATTTAATGCAGACATATCTAAACTTGCAGAGGTTTATTATATATGAGAAGTATTTGTGATTGATGGAGCAGCTGTACTGGGTCGGATGTCCTTATTTCTGTGCAGCGTATTGCGTCACACAGGCCATCTTTACCTACAGTACAGCACACAGGGTGGACACAAACAACGGGCAGGAAGATTGATGTGGACAGCAGCAAGTCACAGACAGTCCTTCACACAATGCCGCACACGTTAATGTGCTTAATATTACTAGTCCCGCCCCTTTACCAAGTTGGCTAATGTTTACTCTTTGCATGCATCCAGTCTGGAGCACACCAGGTGAATAATTTGTCATAATTACAGAAATCTGTGAAATTGTGGGTGTATGCCTCTATACTTGTGTGTGTCCAATAATGTCCACTGAAGCCACGATGAAATGCTCTTTATCTGCAGTGAGCAGAGCCAGAGCCAGGCCCGAATAACCGATGACAGATGACAGTGGATATTTATCTTCAGTCTTCACATTCATCATCCTTACAGCATAAAGCACAAGGTGTGACACTACCTGTATATGCATTGCAAACACTACTGTGTCCGTGTCCGTGTCCGTGTCCGTGTGTGTGTGTGTGTGTGTGTGTGTGTGTGTGTGTGTGTGTGTGTGTGTGTGTGTGTGTGTGTCCGTGTCCCTGTGTGTGTGTCCGTGTCCGTGTGTGTGTGTCCGTGTGTGTCCGTGTGTGTGTGTCACAAACACAAATTCACTAATAAATCCCTTTTTTTACACCGACAAATAGACTGAGTCACAGATATTGGGGAGAAATCAAAGAGGTAATCCACACAACAAGTCATCAAAAGACACTTGATTTTCTAAGCCCACAAACACAGCGTCAGCAGTTGTGCTTTCTAGGAATTTAAGTTCTTTAATCTGGTAGCAAAGGGCCTCGCTCCCTGCTCATAACCTCTCCACAGTAAAGGCAGGTTGTTTGATTCACATTGGCTTTTCTCACCAACAAAGCACTAATTACAGTAAGAGTGAGTGGCTGTGTTGGCTAAAGCTGGTCTGCTAGGACATGAAGGGATAGCGGCACAGGCTCTGCCGCCTGCTAACGCTGTAATTAACTCTGTGACACGACATTCTTCCTTCTTTCTCAAACTCATTTCCTCTCTTTCACAGACACACACACCTCGCTCTTCCATATTCCTCTACGAACGGTGCAGGAATCAAATTTAGCAAGATCATGCTTTGGTCAATGAGAACATGAGAGGGGGGGAGCTGGATGGGAGGGTTAGGAGAGGTTGGGAAGGAGGGACAGTCATCAGTACACACCCCTAAACACCTCCTTGCCTCACCTCATCGCCAGCCGTGCTGAACCAAACCTGACAGCTATTCAATTTTCCTAAAGCTAAATCTAATCTGCAGCCGTCTCCCCCTCACTGACACACTGTTACAGTGGAACGCCTCAGACATCACCCACCCTTGGCAGCAGATTGGCCCCATCACACATGCTTCTCCCCCTCCACTTCGACACACAAACAGAAGCACATTGGGCAATAGAGGTAAAAAAAAAATAACTAAACCTATTTTCAAATGAGTCTGAAGTACAAATGATGCTGTTTGACCGTACAATTATGAATGAATGTACTCACAAAATACCGTAGTTCAAAACTAAGCTCTAACCAATCCACTGAAAAAATATGAACTGAATAATGATCACGGGCACACATGTATGTGTATGGGAGGGGGGGGGTCTGTTGATGTATGTGTGCACTCATATATAAGGGACACGTGTAAGTTAATTAAACATCAAATCACTAGTTTTATTCTGATGTTTTTTTTTAAACAACCCTGAATATTACAGAATCATCCTTGAAACAAAAAATGTGTAATTTTTGGGTATTTGTGAATTGTAAACTCTGATCAAAACAGAAGTCATTCTAATATTGAGTTTATTAAAGCCACTCTAACAAATAATATAGGCCTATTGCTAACACAAATAAAACATTAGCTTAACAAATTTTGAACAGACAATTTTTGAAGGAAATAAAAGGCACATCAACAATATACATTTATTTTTAACGAGGATAGAAAGACACATGATAGCTAAATCTAATTAAAACTTTAAACACTGCTTAATATGAGTGGATTTTTTTTTTTGGCTCATCCACGCACAGCAAGAATCATTCTTCCAATGTTGTCATCCAAATATGTAATTAATTTTAAATGAGTGTGAAAAACTAAAATGCATAATCATTTCCATTTCTAAATTAGATAATTATTCATGCTTTTAAATCTGGTTAGTGTGACTGAAATACATATTCAGAACAAAAGTTAATCTTGTTTCCGACACAAACACACATGAAACTGCCTCCTGTAGGAATATTACATTCTGTATAACGTCTCTGTCTTAGAGAAAGGAATCTGACTGTGTACAGTAAATCACTTAAAACATAATTAAGATAGTTTTCACTTTCCTCTTAAGTGTTCATTTTCATAAAACTGGTATTAAGAAAAAAATGTGGTATTTAAAAAATAATGCATTTGTAATGCACTGGTGTAAAATATGCTGTAACAAAATAGTTTAAAGTAAAACAATTTTTTATTTTTTTATTTTTGAAATGCATTTGCTTCACTTCTCTAAAACACATAGATATTTTTTATCCATCCTCCACTCCACCTTGTTGCTGGCTTGCTGCATTAAACTCTTTGGTGGTAAAAGATAATGGTATCGCACACTATACATGCATACACACCCAGACACAAACACTCTTCTTCCCCACCCAGGCAAATCGATTCCAGCATACTCTTGTCACACATCATTACACCATCCTATCATCCTCTGATCTTTGCTGTGTATACGGTGTCTGTACATGTGCGGGTGAGCATGCTTTAAGAAGGTATGCAAACTTAACACACACACACACACGCTGCAAACATACGCCTGCTGCCTACAGCTCTTGCTCTTAAAAATAAGAAAGCAGACACGCATGGAAAACTGTCAGCCAGCCGCTGTGGCGATCCCACAGAATGATCATTTGTCTTATATCTTCCATTACCAAAAGGCTTGAAGTTATTTCAGCGTGGCATAATGTCCCACGACAGTGATAGCAGAAAGCGATAACATCAGTGAAGTGAAAACTAGTCCAGCCAACAACACACACAGAGACACAGCCATCACAGCCAGGCTGGCTCATACAGACAGGTTGCTCAATGATACATGAAATTAAAGATTTCAACAGAATAGCAGTGAAGAGGGTAAAACACACAGAGCTAATTCTCACTATCAGTGGGAGATGTTTAATGTGTTTCAAAAACAAGTCCCTCTTCTTTTGTATGGGTAGTGTACACACCGTAGTGTACAGTGTTGTAAGTGCATGTGTATCGTATTTGAACATTTAGTGATGAGTAAACTGCTAATGCCTGATTTGTGTAACAAATTGAAGGCGTTATTGACCATGTTTTTTTTTTCTTCTTCAGGGACATAGAAGTGCACACACATTCAAACACACACACATATGACCTGACTGGTGTAACCTTGAAAGGAGAGATATTTCCGATGGATACAGGAAACGCTCTGTGGCGTGGGAAGGGAGACCGATCAGGACGGGGGACGAGATGAAAGAGGAGACGGGGCTTGGAAGAGAGGCCAAATCTGTCCAACAGCATTGGAAGATATATAGATCCTAAATGTTGTCTCTGGAAACCACAGGAATTATTATTTCCAAATAAATACATTTATATAATTTCTGTGAAATTATGTTTTAAATTAAGAGTCATGCAATCCTTCCTATTTCAATCAATAATGAAATGTGAATTGAAATGACTGAAGGCAATAATAAGAATTAGCTATACAAATATATAATTAAACTCCTTATGTATTTGGACAAGGGCTGATGCACACATTTCAAACATATGTTACGCATCAAAATGTTTGAATTGTGGTGGTACAGTACTGATTATTTAATACAAAAATGCCTTGATGTACTCTACTGTATACAAAATCAAAATGTACATTATCTGTTATCTTATTATTGTGTGTGTGTGTGTGTGTGTGTGTGTGTGTGTGTGTGTGTGTGTGTGTGTGTGTGTGTGTGTGTGTGTGTGTGTGTGTGTGTCATGCAGAGGTATGGTTATTTCTGAAGGACTTTTGTTATGCTAGGGTCAAAGCGATAACTCAAGAGAGACTGAGTCCATCTGTCCCCTGCCCAGGGGAAAGAAACACACACACACACACACACACACACACACACACACACACACACACACACACACACACACACACACACACACACACGCACACACGCCTTGGTCTTTTCTCCTCAGCGCCATCCTCCTTATGTACAACAGTGTACAACCCTCTATCTTTCTGCCTATTTAAAAGCATATGTGCCCTCAGGGGATCTGTGGTCCCTCTTAATTGTTCCTGGACAAGAGCTACTAGACTGCACCAGATACACAATAAGGCGAAACATACAGGAGATGTGACCAAAAGCCTGCGAATGATTGAATGTGTGCATTTATACACCCTGCTCTCTGACATATACTGCAAGTGGGCACAGTGAATACACTATACTTGCAACAAACCAGTTTGGCGTCAAAGATGCACTTTTCCTACAAAGAGGTCCACAGTCTTTCTTTGCTCAATTAACCCTGCGGCCCTCATTTGCATTTCATAAAGAGGTCGTCACTCTGTGGGAGGGTTATTTTCTTTTTTGAGGTAGAAAACGATTAGAAGGGGGAAGAGTTTTTATCAAAAAGATAACAGCAATCTGCTGGCTTCTGAGGAAATCCACGCTATAGGCTCACATGTGTGTATGTGATTGTGCGTGTGAATATGCAGTGTGTGGTCACGTGCATACACTTAAGCGTGTGGGGGGGGGGGGGGGGGGGGGAGTCTGTACTGTATGTGTGCACTCATGTATAGGGTACGTGTGTAAGTTAGTGTGTCAGATCACTTGTTTGGCCTGTGTGACATCTACTTGCAGCTACACACCACAGTGTCTGTGCCTCCACCCAGGACCCTGAACTGATGGCCCCTGGCACAACACTGTGTCGGTGCACCGGCCCCCGCTGAGAGGGTAGCTTCAGCTTGGCTTTTTATCCATTGGTTATCCATTAGCCAGTTTTAACTCATGGTTCATCAACTGACTCTCCATTAGGTACATTTGCATTCCATCACACTCAAATATTGCATTAATGCCACTAAGCGGAGAGTGGAAAAGGGACGGGAGAAGACTGCAGAGAGGTACGAAAAGAGGTAAGGGGGGGTGTTAAAAATGTGAGGGACCTTCGGTTGCTAAGCACTTTCCAGAGAGAATATCTGTGTGTCTACGCATCTCCCAGAGTGCCTTTGAATTGGACACCCATTTAAAAAGAGCATGTTCTGAATAAGCTTTTAAATCTGTGCCTACCTAGTCGACATGCATTACCGATTCTCAAGTGCCTAAAAAGCACGGTTCCTGCAGTTTAAGAGATGAAGAGTGACATTTCTCTAAATTCAAAAATGACTCACCGGCAGTCATTTCCTCTCATCATAAGCCCATCCTTTCACATCCACACAGCAATTTCAGAAAGTCTCTCAAAAAAGTCTCTATGAGCTTTTAAATAAAAAGTCACTTTACCCACTGTATCATATAATTTCGGCTTGCAAAAAATTGCTGGAGTACACTGTGGGTTCTTACATATTGGTCAAATAAAAAAAATACATATTTGAAAGAAAAATCCCTCCTCCTCTACTCAAATCATTTACAAGACTCAAACTGCCTAAAATGAAAATGTGCTCAAGTTCAGTCATGTGGACATTTGAATTTTACATTTTGGGTATTGAGGTTCCAGAGTGCCACCTTAAGTAGACAATACAACTGCTCACCTTCTGCAGCAGCTGGGAGCCGGAGTACTTTGCTGAGATGGACTTTATCTCCCCACCAAAAGCTGAAGCCCACAGCTTCACCCTGCAGACAGAACACAAACAAACAGAGACAAGCAAATATTCAGAAACAGTTTCAAAATATAAATAGGCCACAACTTATTAAGCTGACTTAAAAAGTACTGATGAGTCTGCTTTTTGAAAGATTTAGCAAAAACATGAAATAGGCAGATTTACAATTTCATGTTTTTACAAAATCTTTTAAAAAGCAGACTTTTTGTAAAATCTTTTAAAAAGCAGACTATCAGAGAAAAAAGAAAGTCTTACACTAAATACGTATACCATTAAACAACACATAGCGATATGGCATTAAATATTGTTTACTCAAACAGCTGTAGGCATTTATAAGTTCTGCTTTGAAACTTGGAGATTCAAGTGGTGCGTAAAAGAACATCTACTTACACGGACGGAGGGATGCTTTGGTGGGTGCCTCCCACCTCACTGACCCTGGTACCCAGAGTTGAAAAAAGTAAAATCAGACACGCACACCACGCACTGGAAACCACACAGCTCCGATCCACCTGCATCTTGGGCAAAATACCCTCCCTATGCGCACAGAGCGAGTTTGTTGGCTTATGCTTCCACCGTGGATTTTTTTTTTCCTCTCCAGAAAATCCGAAAAAGGAAAGAAAAGGAGGAGATGGAGGAAATCAAAAGTCCGAAGTCACCTATGCTGTCCGACTAAATCGTTCATGGCAATGTGTGCTGCTGTTCTTGGAGCGGGACGCGGTTGAGCCTTGGCAATCGGCAGCTGTGAGTTATCCAAAGTGCCGCGGTGTGACCCGCTCACCGGTGCGGTGCACACGGCTCTGCTGCACGGCGGAAAGTCGAGCTCTACTCCTCCGGCAGGGAAAGTCCTTCCAGTTGCTTTGTTTGACCGACCTCACCCGCAAAGAGCAGAGAGTGGAGGTACCGGGGGAACCGGGGAGACCATCAAACGATGCAGCGCACAAGAGCACGCCTACTCGTCTTGAGTGATGCGACTAGCCTCCTCTCTCTCCCCCCTTTCTCTCTCTCTCTTACTTTCTCCCCTCCTTACTCTCTGGATCTGAGGATGCTCTTATTGTTGTTGTTGAATTACGCCATACTTCTGCCTCTCTCTCTCTTACCCTTTCTCTCTTACCCTTTATGGGCTCTAATACAGGGCTATAATAGCTAGCCTTTAGCTTTCATGTTAGATCAAGTCATGCACTGTATACCCAGTTCACTGAAGCAGGAATTACTGCCAAAGTGCTGACAAAAGAGAAAAGAAAGTGTGTGTGCGTGCGTGCGTGTGTGCGTGCGTGTGTGCATGTGTATGCGTGTGTGTGCATGTAAAGACAGAAGGAAGTGGAGATGTTCAGCCTCTTGGTGGAAGGAGGGCAGGACCACATGATACAGTATTTCAGTTGTGCTGAAGAAAAGCATGTTAATTAAATGCACTTTGCAGCAGGGATGTGGCACTGGCAGTGTGTGGGCATATGGGTTGTGAAAGAGGATGGAGGCCCCGGGCGATGGACCCCATGCAACGGATTGTGTTTCGCACAGAGCTGGAAGGATTCTGGAAAAGCACTGGAAGGGCATCAACAAGGACTGAATAGCCTATCTCTACCGCTGCAGAGGGAGGGCCCTTCTGATTACAGACCTACCTCTTTTATATTAGGGGCTCACCTTTGGCTTATATGGGTCAAACATCAATGTGAAACAACCGGTCTCGGTAGTCAAACCCATAAACACAGTTGGTTCAGACCCATCCCAACAACAATATACAGAAGTAGAGTCACATCCCATTTTGGACTTTTCTAATATATGTTTTTTGGATTCCCTGTAACAATCCTCAGGTGTCATATAATCATACTGGCACATGAGACATTCAAATGCACTCAGATGAGAAAGCTCAGTGTTTAAACTGTAAATCAAAATGTGTTTTGCATACATGTAATTGCACTGATATTTGCCTGCCCAGTGACTTCTCTAAAGTGGCCAGTGAATTGATGCCACAGGAAAAGCTCCCAGGTTTCCAAACCAACAAACATGGCTGTTCCTTGTGACCATAATGAAGTCAGCCTGCAATAACACAGTGCAAACAATGTCTGGAGATCTGGTCTTATAATGAGAATGACAGAGACTAAACAAATAAATTATTTTGTGTTGTTAAGCTATATAATCATTGGTAACAGTTTGCTCATTATCATTCTGAATATAGATAAAAGTAAAACTCAGCAAACACTTTCTGATATGAACACATATTGATTTTTATTTAGGTTGCCCATGAAACATTTACTTAAAGGTGGGGTATGTAATTTATTTCAGAAACACTTTTTGTTATATTCCATGGAATGCTCTTAACATCCCGATAGCAATGAATATATTAAATGCTTTGACAATAAATACATAAAAAAAATCATCTGTGGAAGCCGTAGTGCTGTAAAAAGCACGACCAATCATTTTAGCCGGCCCGGCTAAAATAACTGGATGGCCTACCTGCCTGTCAGCCTTCCATCTGTGCACAAACGTATCTCGTGCCCTCATTGGTCATGTGCGCGTTTGTGTGTGTTGGAGGAGGGGCTCTGTAAGGAAGTGGCAGATTTTTTCCGGTTGTGTATTTTCAAATTCTAGCGCACTCGAGCTGGTTTCTTCAAAATTACCTACCCCACCTTTAATGTGTGACTGCTATAGTGGAAAATGTTGTCTGCCACTACATATGTGACAAACTGCCCTAAACCAGCTGATGCCTAAACAACATTGTCTATTTTTGATGGGTCTATGCTGCAAAAGTGACACCCACTATGGGGTATAAACTCATGAACTAATATAAAATTAGGATTTTATTTTTTCTATGAATGTGTTTCTTGGTATGGTTAAAATGCTGTCTGCTCTGTCTTTGCCTACTACTATTTTAGGGGTTTTAACTTTTCACCATTGTTTTAAAAGCAAATGCACAGTAATGGCTAAGTCAGATCAAATCAATGAGGTATGGTCATAGTTGGAATACAAAAACATGTATGAGAAATGAGAGAGAAACGTGATCATCTTCTGTGTTGTTTAGCTTCTTATTGCAGAATAATTTCTTCCTTCCGTGTCTGTCCCAGCATGATCATAATGTATCGTATGGCATGGACATTGAAGACAGGTTTCATCAACCTTATTCCTGTAAATCTGCAAAAATAAAAATAAATATCAGTTGTGGTAGTTATAAATGACTTTCTTGGGTGTTTCTTGTAGGGAAGCGTTATTGTGATTAGGAATAGCACTGAGCAAAGCCAGGCCACTTTACTTGACAGAACTAGGTAGTCTGAAAAACAGCTGTTACGGTAAATAAAGTGAATGGCCAGGTAAAAACCCAAATAAAATATTGAATGAAGAAAAACAACTGTGCATTTTTGTTGAAGAAAGTCATCATACTCATGACTAAAGGGATAAGAAAAAAGTTATTTACGTCTTCCTTCATTCTTACTCCTTATTTTCATCCTGTTCTGGTTCTCATGCAGTGGGCTCCTCCAGATCTCTTTCTTCCTCGTCCGGTACGAGTGAATGGTTATTTGTTTACCATCTTGAGTATTACAGTGTTCACACAAAATGGTAGTTCTGAGTAAAGTAGTAATTTTAAACTAATTGGAATAATTCTTTAAATGTAATCTTTATATCAATTAGAGCAAATTAAACTGCTCTAAAGTTAAATAAAATCTGATGATATCACGGTTTTGAACATAAATTCCTCATGTCACTTATCTATCCCCAAAGACGGTTTCTTTCCATCTCACCTCCTTTGAGACATCACAATCTAATACCACTCATGTCCCATTGGACAACCAAACACAATCCCAATAGTCCCTCGTAATTCTCTATTCAATGTTATAATAGCTTCTAGCCGTGACCTAGACAAAGAGAAAATAAAATTGTTTCTGTGATATTTTCCATTGACATAACTATATGAATATAGTTACATTAACTAGCAACAAGCCAACCACTTTTACACATAATTCCTGACGCTTGATTCATGCACGTGAGCCGGAGGCATGTCTCAGGAGATTTTCCGGGTGGATGGGGCGTTGGCTAAGGCCTGGATTAGCAAGGGATTCTTTTACACACCATAGTCAACCTTGAAAATAATGCATTGCATGCAGAAGCCATGGGGATGAGGTTAGTAACGTGGGGAGGAAGACATTATTAGTAGTATTTTTAGAGGACATGAACAAAATAATGCATTGATAGATGTATTAATGTAGTCATGGACAATGAAGTCCTGCACACATATTTTATGAAAAAAAATGGGGTGAGAATTAGTCATGGGTCACATCAGAGGGAAAAACATCAAAGACTAATGACCCAGTACTATTTTCAATCTTCACACGCCCACGACCCCTCTTGTTTCTCTCCTCTAACCCTCCATTTGCTCAGTTCTGAATGCTGTAATCACATCATCTGATTTTGGAGAGCAGAGTGTACACAAGCTGCTGTTAACTGGGCTGTACCTGGCATTTTGGCGATGAAAGAAATATGTTTTGATGGTGCGCTTTCTTTACCATCCAATAGTGACAGCTTTCCGTTATTTCAATTCATTGACTTCATATTTTCTCCTTACTCTGAGAAAGTACACCAAGAAAAAAAACATCAATGTCCTTATTTGAGGTCATATTAACATACTGGCAAGATTATGCTTTAAGAAGTGTCATCATCACGTGCACATCAGTGAGTTATAAGCATCTGGGGGTTATTTTACACATCTGTATGATTGTACTTTAAATGTGGAATGACTGTCACAACTGTAACAAATCTTATGTATTGAAGACGCCATTGCTATTACTGGAAGATGATACAAAGATAATACTGTCTTAAAAGGAGAATATTATACAAACTGCATGGGACTATGTACAGTGTAAGAGCTTCATCAGTATGGCCTTGTTTCCTTTTCTGATGTCTAGTTTGACCTAAGGCCCAGCTATCCTGTATCTCTAGCAGCTCATTAGCACCAAGGTCAATCCTGCATACCAATACAGAATTAAGGATCAGTGGAAAAGGGTAGATGTACTGGCATGATTGAACTGGATGTGCTAATACTTCAATAAGAATATGTGATTTTTACAGTAGCTTTTTATAATGTTCCCCAAATATGCAGGTTTTTTGACTGGACTACTGTCAACAATCCTTTGCCCAGCCAGAATAAGCCCTACATTAGGTGAGGTGTGAGCAGCAGAGCAACAGGCTTTGATTAAAAAACACAGCGATGTTTAGGGAATTGCACCTTTGACAGATCAAATTTGTTCCCAACTGTGGTCATCATAACTGCCCCTGTTCCACCCCGCAGGTCTAAAAATAGTCTCTATTAGAAAACCAGTCACTTATTGTCAGTTCTATCATGGGAGGACAATGTAACATGTTATAGCTATTGCAGAGCTAAAGCATCTCTGTCCAGGCTGGTTTGTATTTACACTAGGAAGCGGGAGGTGGTGTCCGAGTGTGAGCATCGATGTACTTATCGGTACAGACAGTGATGGGCTCACTCCCATTAGTGCCTAGGAATCTCAAAGCACACCATAAATAATTCTTTGTTACCAGACTCAGAACTCACCTTGCTCCAGAAATACCTCCCTTAATTCAATTAATAATGAGATGCCAAAGACTTTCCTCCATCAGCACGGGCAGAGAAACAGACGACTGTATTTGGTGGGATGGAACACAGCTGCCTGCGGAATATGCAGCGTCATGGATCAAAATATCCTCCGCGTGCAAGATTCATGGGCTTGAAAACAAGGACAAACTGCATCCAGCTTTGCCACGATACACAGCAGGGGGCATTGGCAGCCGCGATGCAAGGGAGGTGAGCTGGTGTGTCACCTGTGAAATCAGGAGAGAAGATTAATAACTTCTCAGCTTCCCCCAGTAACTGGAAACTGTGTCCTTGAATTAAAGAATTGATCTGAACTGTTGGTTAAGGCTGACTGCGCTCTCACAAGTACGTTTTTTTTTAAATGAATGTTCAAGCAGATGGAGAGTAAATGAAAGCTTTTGGGAGGAATTATCTTCAATAGTGGCTGTCAACAGACTACACTGGGTTGAATAGATGATTAAAAGGCTTATGCACAGAGATTTGCTTGGGTTCCTCCAGTGCTGGTGAAAGGTAGCCTAATTTTCAGACTGGCATCTATTTATTTAGAAAATTGCTGGGGATGTTTAGATGTCATTTCAACACTTTGAAAAGAGTGAAAAGGGTTTTCTGTAAATGGTGGCATTCAGTCCCAACTGGGGAGCATCTGATAATTTATTTTAGAAAATGTAGAATTTTTACTTGGGATTTGAAATAACCTAATCCCGAAAAGAGGATGTACTATACAAATTCATAAAATGTATTTCAGTTTTTAAGATGATAAGTTGTTGTGAGTGGTAAAAGTTCAGAAATTCCTCCTGGGATAAATGGTGCCAGAGACAATCTATCATCACGGCGTTTGTTCCCATTTTCTCAAAAATTCACCTGAGAATATTTGCATAGCTGGCCTAAGGCAAAGGAGAATAAAGTTAGCAGCTGCTTAGGGTCCTAAAACCTCCAGGAGCAGATTATAAACTTGGGGTCCTCCATTCAGTTTTTCTGTTATAATTCAGGCATTTCATTATTGATATATTAACGTTTTATGTGTGCACTTTAGTGAACTTTACTGAACATATACTGTAGAGACAAATCACTTTCTGATTAGGAAGCAAACGGCTGAACATTTCAGGCAATGTCCTTCCCTCTGTCTCCCTCTTTCACTCGTAGTTCTCCAATAAAGTCTCTCTGGACCAAAAAAAGGAAGCAAACGGCTTGTGCAGTGTAGGGATCTAACGTAATTTCATGCAACACCAAAATCAAGCATCCTTGATAAAAACAAGATATTTTAACACTTCCTGATACAGCAAGGAGTATAATCTATGAGATCTTCTTCTAGGGACATCTAAAATATGAACTATATAAAAAGGTATAAATGTATATATTATGTTTATGTTATTATATGTAGGTAAGTAAGTAAGTAATTAAGTAAGTAAATAAAGTAAAGTAAAGTGAGGACATGCTCCTGTCCAGGAGACAGATCAGGAGAACACACAGACCTGAACGGTGCACTGCAGCTGGTGTCTCCTGACAGTCAAAAGTAAGAAAGAAACAGATTGTTCAGCGACGGAAAAGAGAGAAGTGGGAAATGAAGAGGGGAAGACATTCGGTAAAAAGCAGGAAGAGGAGGAGAGAGTTAAATGACTGCTTCTGGCTTTCTTAAAAGGACACCAAAGATTAATTTGTCATTGTTATAATCTACAAAATGGAACGCATATTAGTGAACATAATTGTGTTAAAAAGCAATTATACACCAGTCATTTCCTTTTCTCAGAGATAAGAATCAGAACATTGAGCCATTTATGAAAGAGAAAATAAGTCCCATAATGGCACTGTGGTATTGGTGACCCACAGTAGTTGACAAAGAACATCATGGACCGAATCAATGTGCTTTCTATGTCATTTAAAAACATTATTTATTGTGAGTTGGGTCAAGTAATTGTACTTTTACCTGTACACCATGCTGAGCAGACGGAGAGGATGTTTGGAAAACGTTCACATTGACCATGACCTTGGTGTACATCTTAGAGGATGTAGTTCCCCACCACCAAACTGTGTGGCAGCTACAAGAACCTCAATTAGCAGAGTAATTAGGTCATATATCAAAACAATGAAGCGCCTGGGTGAGGAGGGACAGAGCTGGTCGGAGAGGAGATGAAAGAAGCAAAAGTGGAAGAGGATGGTTAGACTTTAACGAGGAAAGGGGGAAACAAGGACGTTTAGGATATTAAATATTGCAGAAGTTGGGGAACACAGAGACAGGAGGAAGCCATCTGCTTTTAAAAGGGTTGAAGCAATAATGAGAGAAGCAAGAAGGTGCTTCAGAAAGACAGGTCAGTAAATTGAAAGCAACCAGAGCATGGGATGACAGAGGTAGAGAAAGAGGGAGATTTGTTGGGACATATAATCTGGTGTTCAGAGTGTGCCTTGAAATCAGTGAGTGTCACCCTGGAGACAAATCAGTGTGTCTCTCCACATACGTTTGTAAAGAAATGTAAGAGCCAATCTACCTTCTCCGTTATAACACAGTGCACACGGGAAACCACATTAAGATTAAAAGGTGCAGTAAGGAATGAATGACAACCAAACATCTTAAATATTCTGATGCAAATTCAGTAACTTTTTCAACAACAGCAGGAGAAATATATACACCACATGCTGTCTGAAATGAGTGCACTTAAATGTCAGTGAGTCACCTTTAGAATAAAATGTGTATATCTGACTTTATGCATGCATTATCATACATCCAGTCAGTGTCCTTCTTTCTAAATTGTCTGCATTGCCAGTCTCCTGAGGGCCAAAGCATCTCGCAGCTCACACTTAACGCTGTGTCCTTGCGCTGGGGTTGTGTTTAGATTCAGTATGTAAACAAACAGAAAGCCGGGATTTTGTTGTGTGAAAGAGAGATATATTCACACAAACACACACACACACACACATCTTCTTCAATGACAGTAATACTAAAAGCACTGTGACAACATGCATAATTAAAGGTACTTCACCTAAAAATAGAAGGGTGGGAAGAGAGAGTATGGAAACCAGAGATGAGTAAGAAACAAGAGGAAGACAGAAAGGGGGAACGGAGAGCTGATATCCACAGCAATAACAAAGCAGCAACATCCAAAGCACAAATGGTGTGTATAGTCTGATATAAGTTTTGGGGAGAAAACGTGTCAATTTTCTATTCCATCTTCAAACAAACAGTGTGAATTGGCTCAAGGAGCTGTCTGATTGCCTGAAAGGAAAGGCTTGATAGGAGAGGTGGCTTCATTATGTGGAGGAATAACAGGCAGCCGGGGAAGTTGTCTGTGATATTTGCATTATATTGTGTAGCAGATTAAAAATGGTGCTAAAATGCTCTACATTCACAACATGTTCACAATTGATTTGCCCAAAGCATGCCATTTCATTTTACATTCCCCAGCCACTTCAATTAAAGAAAAAACACCTTGCTGTTACAAGTCCTCTCCTTACCCCCATTATTCTCTGTCTCGCCTTTATTTCCCCCTCTCTCCCATCATCAGCTTATTTCAGATATGCAATCTCCTCTCTATCTTTTTCTTGTGTCTTATTGGCTGTGCCTCAGTGCACCTTATTAAAATGTATATTTCCAAATCATTCTTCAAAGGCGAACTGTTTGCAAAGAGAACCAGAGCATTGCCCCATGTTACAGGAAATGACAGTGAGACTGAGCAGATAGCCCACCTCTTTCTCACCGGCTGCTCTTTCTGTGTGGCTTTGCCAACAATGTGCTTCACAGCTGCAAATCAAGTGACAAAACACTGAATACTCTCTGTTATATTAGCTAATCATTATTTCTTCAGATTCTGAGACGCAGCCCAAGCACTTGGCACTACTGTCAAAACAACCTATTTTCAACAAATACTTATCTCTACAGCACTCAATCTGTATCCAAAACCAAAACAAAATACACAAACATAAAACAACCAAGCTCATCTTTAAACAAAATGACTGAGCTACTGTAGAGCAGCATACAGTGAAACTCCCATGATCCACCCTTGGACTGTTTATTTGTTTAAGTCCCAAAGCCTAGGCTGTCTTGTTGATAACCAACTCATTTGCAATGATAACATGCCCAAGAGGCTAAAATGAGGCCATTCACTGCGGCTGTGCTGATAGAGGATGAGGAACTCGGAGGCTGTGATTGGCTTGACTGTGATGTTCAATTAATGGTCAACTCACCGAGTCCTTCGCACTTCAAAGTGTCCCAATGGACCAAATCAATGATTGACAGTGCAGAATAATTCGAGGCACTGAAGGGCCGAGCAATATTATCTCTAACTATTTACCACAGTGGACACGCCAAAAAATATATATTTAAAAAAAATGGAAGAACTGAGAAGGTTAAATGTTTCAAGAGGTAGAGGGCGAGCATAGTCTTATTTTCTGCCAGTATCATTTAAACCAGGATGCTGCCATCCAGCTGTGTGAACAGTGTATGAACTGTAAACTTCGATTCCTAAAAAATTCCAATTTTACACACCTACATTTTTTAGTATCCTTACCATCACTTGTGCTAGAATGCAAAGCAGCTTAGACAGTGGGACCCCGTCACAGTTTGGCTGCAACAAAGGAGTTGTGCGGCATACCCTGTGGGCACTGTGCTTTCTGGCTGGCAGCTTTACATATAAAACAGGCGGGCATATCTGTCTCTGCACAGGCTGCGGCCACAAAGTCCGAATCCCCAGCTTGGAGTACTCCGCGGATCCTCGCTCTGGAGTTCTGCACAGGGAGAGATTAACAACAAACAATAAACATGACTCTTCTGTTTGTGTCTCAGAGAGAGAGGAAAATTATGAATCACTGAGGGAAAGTTTGGTCAAATAAAAGTCTCAGGCTTCACTGTCAACACAAAAACTATTCACCCCTGCTGTTAAAAGCTGTTGATAATCTAATTTCAAATGTTTTTGTACATTATCTGTTCCATTTATTACAAAGCTTTAATGGCATCATTGGCTACCACTCTACAATTTGATACAGAGTTTGTGACGTTACAAGTTATTGGCAATGATCATGGTATTCACAGCAGCAAATTAAAACATTTATTTCAGTCTTTACTTTCATAATTGGTCACAGCCAATCTTAATTTATCAGTATTTATTTATTCTGAGAACAACATATCCAGAGGTGGCCATCAGAAGCTGTGACACATGCAAACACTGACATCTAGAGCATGTTATATGAAGTTGCACTTTCTCAATACAGACGTGAGGCACACCCAAATATAATTAGCCTAATGAGGCACATTAACAGCACAACAGGACATGTATTAGTTTTAACCATGAGTGCTTGATAAACAAACAATATGTTGATTTTCTCTTTAATCATTAAATCTAACTTTCAGTTATATCTGAGAGTTTATCCCAAATATATATGGTTGACAAATTACTAACATACCCCTGTGTATATCTTAATAGACCAATGAGTGTCTTATATTCAAGTTTTTGTTGAAGCACCCTTTACTGAATGCACAGTTATTCTGACCACAGCATCTCAATAACTGCTATAGGCCTGCTGACAAAACTGACATCAAATACAATCATGAAAACTTTCAAAAAAATCAATCATGACATTTTTGTATCCAAGTACTTGTTTTCATAATGTATACTACACCAGCTTCCCTGAGGCCCTACAGTCAGGGTACTGTACACAATATATCAAGCACTAATGAACAGATCTCCATAAAATGTGAAGGAAACACAAAGCAGCATATCCTACCAAAAATGGTGTGGCTCATTGTTAATGCATGCAACAAAAACAACAAATCAGACCACCCATGGACACAAACAAGCAGTGATGTGGATGTTACTTGTAAAATGTAGGCCAAATGAACTACTAATCAAATGCAAATCACCCTCCATCAAAGGTTCCTTCCAACAAATGTTATGACCTGTTTATGATTATGAGAGGTGAGTATTGAAAAGATCCCCTTAGTGTTGGTTCAGGCTTTGCACAGATGACTAGCTGGTTAGGACAAAGAATGGGTTGACTGAGGTTAGTAAACTGTGTGGACATTTTTCTGTCGTTAATGGTATCTGTTGGGACAGTGGTGTAAAGCAACAAAGTACATTCACTTAAGTACTGTACTTGGGTACCATTTTGAGAGACTTGTACTTTACTTTCATACTTTGTTTTACCGCAAATGGTGTAGGCCTACTTTCACTCCACTACATTTATTTAGTACCTTTAGTTACTTTGCAAATGTAGATTTCACTTAAACAAGACGTAAAGACACCTGGATTAACATTAAGCTACCCTGGAGTACATTCTGGTAGTTCTACTTTTACTGAAGTACAAGAGCTGAGTAGGCCTACTAGCTTCTTCCACCTCTGCTGCTTAATAACTTTTAAGATGGACCCAAACTGGGCTAACGTTAGTCAAAAATCACTTTCCTTATCCCACAGTGAGGCATGCTACACTTTGCACAAAACTCAGGTGATGGGAAGAATACATGTAGTGTAACGTTGGACAACTTTTGGGTTACCTGTGGTCTGGTTCACGTCTTTTTTGCCGCCTCCGCAGTCCTTCAGCTGAATGTTGGGAGTAGAAACCGTAGAACAGGAATGCAACTCCGGGAAAGGTACAAAACGATGTTGAAATAAGTAAACGTAGAAACTGTGTTTTGATCCTGAATTTTGACTTGGAATTACTCTCATAGTTAGCTAAGCAGTGACTGAAAAGTTATCAGATTAATAAACTATTTATCATCATTAGTGTATGATAATCATGATCAGGTGATAGTTGCAAGTTGTATCCACTAGATGTCGCTGCAGAACACAGTTTATCTTCACAAAATGACAATGAGGCAACAAGAGCGTTCAAAATCCACTTGGCATTATCTTATTTTTTATTCAATTGAACATAACTACTGTTTGTCATATTGAAAATAATCCTTGCTTACTTACAGCTGAAATCAGTTCTTTGATGATTACCAGTGAAGTGGCGTATTGTTGTTTATGTGTCCTGTAAGTAAGGCCTAAAATAACAGCATAGTCAAAACAAATCAGCAACTAGTTTTTTGTAAACCCTTATAACCACTTTAGGCTCATGTTGTATGACGTTGTTTTTAAGTAAGTCGAGTAATACAAGTCCCTAATTGTTTTATTCTTGTAATTATATTGCTATGAATGCCTATGGAGAATACCTGAAAGTGTTTGATTGGAAAGGTGACGGGAGTTAAACTGTACTGACATTTTTGTTCAAACAGAAAGGAAAGGAGAAAGCAGATGGCATACAGGGGGGGAAACAGAGCTGTCGTTAACCTTGACACTTAATTGGAGATATTTAAGTAAAGTAACAATTAACAACATGATCAACTTTGGATTTGATTGTAATTACCAACACAATTGAATTCACGTAGCAAAATATGTGATTTGTACAACTACAATATAAACACGGCACACCATTTCTTCTGAATATCATTTATTGTTCAATCTACACCAGTTGGTCCTTGGACAAACTGCCTCCGCTCATTTCATAGTTTGTAGGATACATTTATGACCAAAGAACACATTGCACACTGCTACAGATTGACAGAACTGCCGTATCGAATGTTAAGATATCTATTTACTGTCATGCTGATTGTTTTTATCAGTAGGAATGACTTACTGATGCTGTTACTGCTGCTAGTGTGGCTTCTGGCATAATAATGGCATCTATAAGTCCTGGTGAGTGGACGGCATTCCATAGTATCGTCCTTCTATGGTAGGAATTTGTACTGTAATTTACAGTTAGATGAAACTGGACCTTACATTGTCTGGCCGAGCTTAAAACAAATAGACAGACAGTGTAATATGTTAATACTTTGTAGAAAAATCATATGCATTGATACGCTCACCAATCCTCATAGCACAATGTCTTACTTGTACCTATTTGTATGAGTTGTGCAATATTTGAAGATAGTAAACAGCTATGATCGTATAGAGATCTTAATGTATCTACAGCTTTGTATATCCTTTGGGTTATGAGGATTAGCATAGTCATCCTGTAACTAATAGTATTTCATGATTACATTGTATATAAAAAAAGACCTCCGCAGAGCGACTTCTGTACATGTATGTGTTTTTGTTTTGTACATAGCTGTAACGGTTAGCTTTCATTTTCACATTGTCTCACTATGTCCTCACCATATTTCATGGCAACTCCTTGGTAGCTTCACTTTGGCAGTCAAATCCAGTGGTGTGGATGGAGGACCTAAGGCCTCCCTTGTCCAAACGTTTGAATCTCAGAGAGTCAAGTCATCGCAAGACCCGCTTTCCTGCCATGCCCTCAGACAGAGCAGTTTAGACAGTGCAGCATAGTTCCTTGTATAGTCTTTGATAGTTTGTTGTTGGTGCTTATGCAACCAAACAATTTTGTGCTAGTTTGTAGAACCCCCATTTTTCTGGCTGGTCTGTAAAAGGCCTTTTCACAGTTAAATCCCAAGCAGCAGTCTTGTTCAGGGGTGGGGTGAGAGGCTCCAGAGGCTCTGAAGGGCCAGTAGTGCTGGTCCATTCACTCCAGCCAGATGCTAGTCCAGTGGTTCCCGATGTTTCTCTTCTCTTGCACTCAAAAGCTGTTCAAGCTCCTTCTCTTTTGTGCCATATTTGATTATTTTAAGCTGCAAATCATGCAAGACTCTCTGTAATCCTTATTATTAGGAAACACTGTGCTAGCCCAGATAGACCAGCCTTTTATGGCATGCAGCTAATACGGCTATTCCAGCTATAAAACTGGCTTTTGAAGTATATATTTTTCTTGCAGCGTTATTAGACAAAGTACACTGTAATGAAAGCTGAAAAGACGATGTGTTTGATGGAAGCTTGTAATATGACACTGGTGAGCCATGTAATACATACGTATAATCAGGAGCATCTGATTTTAGCTGTATTAGCCACAGTTGCTAGCCTTTTGTGGTGTTAATGGCTGACTGGGGTAAAGGCCTGTATGCTGTTGCTCTTCAGGGCCCCGGAACTGTTCTTGACCTTTGACATCAGGATCATGAACCGTCTCTCAGGGAGAGGCTTCATCCAAAGGCTTTATTCAAAATGTGGATGCCAAGATGCAGGTCAATGAGAAAAGAAGAAAAAGTATCCAACCACGGTCTGCATTTACTTAAAGTAGTTAAGACGTACAAGGTTTTTATATGAACAGGCAAGTTGTCATTTTGTTGAACAAGTATTCTGTGGAGGATACTTTTTCATTCTTGGATTCACTTGTTCCTCCATTGGCCTCGCTTCTCAGCTTTCTCTCTCCCTCTCTCCCTGTCGTTCTCCAGCTCTTCTTTTTCCTTCACAGGCTGTTTTTGTCTGGCAACTCGGCTTCTGGACTGCGGGGAAAGTAGACGGTGGCTTTGTGCTCCTCGTAGCGGTCGATGTGCTTGAGGTGTACCACCATGTGCAGGGCATAGGCTAAGACGAGAAGCAGGATCAAGGATGTCACCAAGCCCATCAGGATGGCTGGTGTTAGGAAAGTGGCACAGTCACTGGCTGATGCAAACTTGTCTGACTGCACATTGAAGGCCTGGATCTGAAAGAGCACAGTGATAAGGAGGGGGAAATTAGATTAGGGTAAAGTAAAGAGGACAACTGGCTCTTACTGGGCTTACCATTTACAGGAACACTGGGCAATAGGACAGGTTGAGACAGCCTAGCAGATGGCTAAACAGACAGTGTACAGACAGATTGACCGACTGCCAAACAGACGGCAAACAGGCTGACTGACAGCCAACACATAAGAGAATGGCTGGCAAACATACAGACACATGCATACGGGTAGCAAACAGGGGAAAATACTAACAGTGAATTATAGTAATAACTAGAAAAGTTACACAAAGAAGGCTGAGCCTCTTGTGCGACAGTGTACCTGGAAATCAGTGAAAGTGATGTGCCAGTTAGCGGATGTGTCAGTGTGGGAGCTTGGCACTAGCAGGGTGTCATATTTGTGCAGGCTGCTGACGTGCTGACAATGGTAGGATGACGTGGCCGGAGCGTAGACCTCGCTGGCGTTGAACGTGGCCTCCTGGGTCCAGTTGTAGTGGATGTGAACGCTGTCTAGTGTGAACCAGTTTTGACCGGCAGCCTCGTAAAATGTGTTTGACATCTGAAGCCTGCCGTGAGAGACAATGCAGTTAGTTACATGCAAAGTCCACACATTTGAGAAATATATCAATTTTTTTGTACTGTTCTATAGTAACAATAGGTATAGTAAGCATGTTTCACCTGATTACTAGACCTCGCAAGTCCTCCACATCGCCAAACCTTAAGGAGAGCCTGCAGTAAAAGAAAACCACACACATTAAATATGATTTAACATAGTTGCTCAGAGGAATTCTCAACTGGTCACAGTAAATATTAAACTCAGTATTGTCTTCTCAAAACAGTAGTAACCCATTTCCTTAGATCATTTATTTTGTATTTCTGTGTCTAATATTAAGTCGAATCAAACCTATTCTGATGCCTTGGCTCTAGATATGTAAGCTTTCTAAATATTTGACTAGCACACACTGTATGTCCCTCCTGTCTTTTAATTAGTGCAACATTTCATAAAAAACTAAACCAAATTCCTAGAACACAAGGGTTGACTTACGTAGCTTTCTCCTTTGTGCAGATGGAGCCTTTAGTGTCCACGGGTGAGATGGTGTTGAACACCTTCTCAGTCAGGTCAATAAAGGTGTGATTCCTGTACCGGATTGCCAGGCGCTTTGCCTTGAACAGAATGCAGGACTTCCCATTGTAAGACACACTTAATGGGCCATAGGGCCCCATCAGAGACTGGAGCAGCTTCCTCTTACTAGTAGACATCCCCGGCTGATGCCAGTTAAAAGGCTGTGAAACATATGAAAAGAGGAATTAAGCACAGGAGAAATAAAGAAACTGCAGTAAACTGGCTATCAAAGCGTGGGCAGCAGCAAGTGTACATTCCTTGACTGTCCTCTAGAGGGCGATCATATTTTGAGACATAAGCTGTGACCCACTTCAGGGGCTGTTTGTGGCCTACAAAGGTGTGTGCCCTTAAGGTGTTTTGCTGATACTGTTCATGCTTTAATAGGAACATCACAAATACCCCAAACTACTTTTTTTCTACTTTTATCCAGCTGTTGAATGATTTTGTGTCATTCTGACCATAAAATGTTCAGTGCTCCCAACACTGAATCTCAAATGTGGATGGAGCAGTGTTGTCTATTTCCATTGGAACATTTGCATAATAATAGTGTGGTAGCTGTTAGACGGAATGAATCTCTTTGCTCAAAGGCCACATTTCACTGGAGGGCATTTGGGCTATTTCAGCATATATAAGACATTAAGTTGCAGTCAGTGGCTATGAAGGGATTTTTGTATTTGGGGGATGTTAACTGAGATGACAGCCAACATATTGAAAATGGTAGTATCAGAAATGTTGCTGCATGGAGTCATTTAATCAATATAATGTCTGGATGCAGCCGCGTGTACAGTATACTTTCACTCTATTTTCAGTCAGAGTGCTCGCATGTGTGTGGGTAGCAAGGATACTTTACCTCTGGTTAATGTGAGACCAACAATATTCCCACATTCAAGGTCAAGCAGTGTGGCTGAGTGAATATACTCTGTTTTGTTTGTGTGCATCCCAGTGTGTGTCAGTGTGTGTGTGCAGATCAAGATAAAAGGCTGATGGTGGAGATAGTGAGTGGAGAAGAGTGTGTGTGTGTACCTGCAGTATTCTCCTAAGTGGGTTTTCTTCTTCAGGCGTCAAAATAACATCTTCACTTTCTAAGCCGTACCCACCATCTTGACCTGAAAGCACAAACACACATTACTGCACCATGAAAGATTATATCAGTACACACATTAAGCTGATTGCAATGCTGCAATGCAGATTGCAACATAATCATAAAAGTTCAGCCGATTTCACACAAGCCACACACACAAACACACACACACACAGCCCCAGAGTGATCCTGCGTACACTCCGGTGCTCAGGCTCCTATCTATTTCTAGTTGCTTTGCGTCATCAGAGTGACTCATCAGCAGTTTATTTCACAGTTACGGTAGTATTGTTCAGTGTTTACAAATACTGTTCATCTTGTTCCAGCAACATATGATTTGCAACCACATCATTTAAAGGAATGTCTCTATAATTTGTCTGCCTTTTTTGTTAAAGAGCCTAAATATAGCCAAACATCTGAATTGCCACTGAGGTGTATGGATCACACAAAAGCCACACTTCAAAATCTGTTTGTGTTACAATGTAGCAAAGATGTCTCCAGTATCTATCCAATGCATCAGCGTCAAAATTAACATGGCAGGTTGGATTGAATCAGGCCTTGTGTCACACCAGATTTGTTACTTACTTGATGTGATTCTTGTTGCTTGATGGGGGTCCTCTTTGCTGTGGGAAAGACAGAAGACAAAATAAGGTCTTGGGATGACAAGATGCAGGAAAATGTTGAAGAGTTTGTTTTAATATATATGATGCTCCATAGTACACAGAATGCTTGTTTAGCATTTTCTCTTGGACAGGAAAGTTCATTGTCTACTGATGCAGCTGCAGCAAACAGCTTTGCAGGCTAGTCTATATAAAAAACACCTCCCAGAATATTTATGAATTCTATTATTAAAGTGAATGTTATAAATGTAATAAAGAATTATTCCCACTTGGACAAGTCATACATCATTAATGTACTTCTGGGCTGCTAAAATACTGTTTGTTTTGGTTATACAGCATACAATGATTTATGGGTTTAAGTTGTCAAATACCAGACACCAAAATAAGATGTTTTGTGTATGTTTTTTTACAAAATGTCAATAGCCCCTTGCCCCGTGTATAATCATAGTTAGTATATTGATATATTGAATATGTATGATAGTGACCATATACATTGTAAATAAACAAACATTGAATGTGATTTTCAAACTTATCGAATTACTTATTTTGCAACATCTATGACGCTTAAGGATTGTTTTCCCATGGGAATGCACTCACAATACTTTGCAGACAGATATCAGTCCACAAAGTCAGTCACATGTTTGCCCTCTCTGTCCTACTCTGTCCAACTAAACCCTGTGTAGCCTTGGACTTCTAGAAGGTAATCCTTATCCCTTTAACTGTCTAATCAAAGACGCAATACGCCAGCAATGGGCTTACTGAGCGGCGCTGAGATGGCTAGTTTTGCTTGTTGTAATGTCCTACTGACGACTGTGTGGTCTTCCCTGGATTGTCCCGATCACCATGGCCATCTTGCTAATCTCCACACAATAGCCTGTTATAATTGACTTGGACAAGGTAAACCCAAGAGTGCGTGTGACAGTCGCCAGGCACTACTTCAGTTTGTTTATCTGCTTTGGTCATGAATATTTCAGATAATTTTATGAATTGTAGCACAGCAATGTCTGTAAACACCTTCATCTGGGAGTGATGTTATCCTTAGTTGAATAGTAACTCTGTGATCTTGTAGGGAACGCCTTTTTAGTAGACACACACAATAGCAGGATGACCTAAATATTTATTAAACACTTAAAAGCTTAAAAGCAAGGCAAAGCTGAGACTACAAGGACTGTTCAATGTTTGTTTCTCTGAGCCAGACACTGCTAGAGCTTCTTCTTTTTTTTAAAGGCCTTGAAAATTGCTATTTAACTGCTCATAATGTACCAAAAACCTCCACTTCCACCCTCCACCCTCCAGAGTACAGTCTTTGGGTTTTTGAGGGGAGAGTTACATTGATTCACAGTCAGTCTGGCTTTACTGTTGGTATTCGCAAGGAAACTACATCATCATCATCATCATCATCATCAGAATTGAGTTTATTTGATGACTTTGGTTCATAATGGTAGCTTTGGAGGTAGGTATCTTATGATATACGTATATCGTTTTTTTTTGTTTTCTTATTATGCTTTTCATGATTAAAATAATGAAGCTGTTCACGGCACTTGACATTTGGCTAATTTGCTCAAGGGCTGGATTGTTGTCTCATTCATCAATGGATGACACGATATAAAATAAAAGATTAAGCACTCCTTTAGTCCACTATGACTTTTTAAAATTATGAGTCTAGGATAGGGAAGTGCAAAAAAATATCAAAACAAGGTGAGCAGACGTGGCTTGCAGCAAACAGATGAAAAGTTATTCATGTGTCTGATAGCACTGAAAGTTACAGATTTAGGGTGGATTGCCAGACATATCAATTCCAGCAGCCTGAAGCTCTTATCTACCTTCTGGTGAGGTCTCCACCTGGACAATATTGTGTAGTTTAGTGCCAGATGGATTAGGATTAGTGGTAAGCACAGGCCAGGTCCACTAAAGCCCACATTTGTAGAGACAAAGGCCCTGAACCAGATGAAGAGATTAAGGTATGATGTCAGACCCTAAGTAATTATGGATAGTTCATGTGCTAATTAATACTGACTCAGAAATGGTGACACTGAACACCCGTCCAGTAAATTTGAACTTTGACGATGACCAATGGAATCGAGCTAATGAGGCAGTGATAGGTCATTTAGTTAACTTGTAATTGGAATCTCCTCACATCTCCTCAACTTCTTCATTCGAGTTATTTTAGGCCTACATTCATTGAATGTATTTTGCCGGAATGATGGTTTCGTTGTACTGATAGATCATTCATTGTGTTATCATCGATTGTAAGTTGTGAAAAAAAAGCTTGCCAATTTTTTTCTTTTCTTTTAAGTACCTTATTTTCTCGAATGAATTAATAAAGCAGAGCTTGAATCAGAAAAATGACGGTTTAACATTCTGCAGTAAGACAAGCTTATGGAATACAGCATGTACTGTAGATGCAGGCTACTCTTTTATTGAACAACATTTAGTTTAGCTTTGTTTCGAACAGCTTGTCGGTTTTTCTTAGCAATTCAAATTCAATTCAATTAATCTTCAGTCAAGTTAACAGATAACGCACGGCTGCATCATGATGCCGTTATAAAGTGAGATAAGTATGTGATCAGCAGGGAGGAACCTGCTGTCATTTCCTGCAAACAAGCAGTTTGACCTACATACTGCATCATGATTGGCTAAATGATAGACTCCTTGGGAAGTGTGTGTGTTTGTGTGTTTGTGTACATATGAACTTGCTTATATGTGATGTCTGCATATATTACTTAATTTGTAACAATATGACAGTTTACTTATATAGTAAATCTAAATATTTACATTTGCCCGGGTGAATGCTGGGTAAGCATGTGTGTATATGATGAGCTGCCAAAAGCAGTGTGCTTTTGGCAGTTGTGACTGAAACCTCAGTAGCGTTGTAGGTACTCGGACGCTGCTCACTTATCACCTGCACTGATATTTTAAACCTTACAATCTTATGAAAACATAAAGGTTAAAAATCCCCCCAGACATCAACATTTTACATCTGATTTACATTTTTATGAATTCAGGTAAACACTCCACAGCTACGGTTGGGAATTAACAACTGTTTGTGTCTTTGTAAACAAGCTGCATATGCACCTCAGCCCCCCCCCCAGCCCCCCCCCTCGCCTCAGCCCATCCTAAACACAAGTGAATAAGCACTCCTTCCTCTGCACCTATGCCTCAGCTGGCTGAAAGGAGCCAGAGGAGTGTGTGTGAGCGCTAACTAAAGCCCAGCCGTTTGTTCCTGTGCCAGTTTCGCGAGGTCAGCAACCCAGGACTGCTGCGGCCCCATCATTGGCTCAGCCTGTCACACGGTGCCTGGGTGCTGAACAGGCCCTTTATATAATCAAAGCCATGCCAGAGCCACTCCTTGGCTCACCTCGCTCCCTCTGCATATAACCCTAAATACATGCGCAGGCAAGTCCACAAACAATAACATTCACTTAGATGTCGGAATGACCAATACTATATTAAGGGGATCCTCAGTCTATTATAAATACAGTTCTTTTTAGATAAGTAATTGTCTAGCTTGTAAATATTAAAAGTAATGAGATTCATAATGCTACCGATGGAATGTCAATGTATTTTCACTGGATGTCCTTATTCAAGCTGGTAAATGGAAAGCTGATAATCATCTTTCATCTGAGTCTCTCTGCTGTGTGCTGATGAGCACAGAGAAGGTGTGGTGCCTCTCCCCAAACTTGTAAACAAACCCTCTTTGTCTCCGATACCCCAGAGTGTTGAGCCGCTGCACTCATTGTATACCAGGTTGAGTCCATCCAAACCTCTATATCCTACTGCACCGGTATATTCCTGGGGTTTAATAGTTTGTTGTTGGTTTAATTGATCAGTAAATAATGTCTGTCGTTCATTAAAACAACACTAGCGGAACACAAAAGGTAATATTCAGCAATTGAATGTAGACCTTTAAACATAACATGTTAGTTTCTCAGGCTAGAACCATTGCCATTGTGTTTATCAATAGTGTATCAGACTACAGTGACGTGTTCTTGTACTCATATTTCCTTATATTATGCCTACATGAAATGTCAAACCCAGCTCTGATAGTATTTCCCAATGTACCGGGTGAACTTTGTGAAATAATGTTGATCTCAGAGATAATGTTTTTTTCGGTTTACTTGTCAACTATATTCTAATTTAATTCATTAAAAAGTAAATAATGACTGGGGTGAACTATTGGGTCTTAGTCAGGACCCAATAATCAGGATCCAATAATAATCAGGACCCAATAATCAGGAAATCGTTTCTTAATCCTACATTGTACAAGTACAGGCCTATTAATAGATTTATTAGCCCGGATTAAGCTTTGGTAGTCCTAAAATGCCACTCACAGCTTTGCTTCCCCATTTTAGTGTAGCTTTGATTGCAGCCTAATCCGAGATCAAGCGCCTCAGTGCTGGTGTGAAAAGTTACACATCATGACTTCAATCAAACAAGAAATTGCAAACATATTTCTACTCATGATTATTTGTCTTTTGTCACAATATAACCTTTTGATATATTACATATTAGCTGGTGGTCTTATAACCCTTTAATCTTTCCCTAAAAAGGGATCACTCATTAATCTTTTACTGGCAATCCTATATGTGTCTTCTAATCCGTGCCTATATTTGGGTCAGTTTTTCAGTGTTTAACAGTTTCAAGTTAAACGTATTAACCTGTTGACCATACAATGCAAAGGATAAACCTTTAAAACAGCAAACAAATACTCGAAACGTTGACACTGTTTGACTACGTAATGCTGAGTAGATCAATAAAATAAAAATGCACATATAAATGCAAGTGTGTGTGCCTTGCATATTTGACTTGTTACCTATAATATTGACTATATACTTCACTCAGTGCTTTTCATTCTTGAATTTCTTGATTATGTTGGAGCTTGTGATCAACTTAACATGGTATGATGCACATTTATGTGGCTGGTCTAATTGTCCTGACCCCATTCAGTCTTTGTAAACGCGTCAGTGGCCATTCTTTTTTCTTTTCTTTTAATCTGGCAGTGTGAACAATATAATGTAATTTGAGTGTGTTGTAACAGGCTCTAGCAATTGGGTCATATCTAATGGACTTGTGTAATTGTTTACTGGGTTTTCTAAACACTGGTTTCATTGGAAATTGAAGGGGGATTCTATTGTTATTGAAATGTGTGACTTGTGTATATATACAACTTGTTTACATCAATAATGTGCACGTTCATGCTAATCATTACAACATTTATGACCAGTTTTGTTTCATATCCATTTTATTATTCCCTCTAGAGCAGTAAAAGCCCACAACAGCATCAATCTTTTTCTTTCTTTTTTTTTAATAATGCAAACATTTATAATTAACAGCTGCAAAAATCAAATGTTGTAGTAGTGCTCCCTCTTATTCTGTCTTTTTGCCTGCACTGTTGATAGTCTCGGCCCGGATGATTAAAGATTTAATCTCCAAAATTAGAATTCAGTCTTTGCACACCTTACAGAACCATAGTTAGATTATCAGCGGAGATATCGTGTAGTTGGATTGTTTTACAAGTATTAATACATTAGAGATTATTAAAGTTTTAAGACAAATGAACATTAGTCAAATTATGAATGACCTTTTTTCACTACAATTATTGTTGCTTTAAATAAGGGCACGTATACTCAAAAGCCATCCCTTTTTACAAACTTTTCTAGAAGGTATTTTAAAGATGGTGATTGATTTAAGGTATATCTAACACAGAGTGGCATCTCTAGGAAGTATTTTTAATAACTTTTCAAAGCTTTTGGCTATTAATCATAGTCCAGTTCAATATTTCTCATGTCCGTAACCAAAGAAAAAGTGAATATGTTCTCTTTACTTCCTGTACCCCCACTATTGACAGTAGAAACTTCTAACTCACTGTACCTTTCCGTCTGCATTTCAAACCAATGTTATGCACCCTACAAGGTCTCTGAAATGAAAGGCATGAAAGGCTGCTCTTATATAACAACATCTTGGAGTGTGTCGGAGCTGAGAAAGGAGCTGTGGCCGGTTGTTCCAACTGTTACGTTCAAGACTAACGTACAAAGTTTGATTCTATGAACAGGCTTGAAATCTCAGGAGAAATGAATGTAGCCGCTCTCAGTCGGAGAGACTGCGGTGAAAAGTTAAGATAGGGATCTGTCGGGGTTTCACAAACACCAGATTGAGCTGGAAAGACAGCAATCCCATGAGACGTTGTATATTGAATTCTAAATCCAAGTTATCTGTGCCCTACACTCGCAAACATGTGTAAAGATCAGAGTGTTTGTGCAATGAATAAAAACATGGCGGTAATAATCTTTTGTTGTCTGAAGTCTATTACTTTCCTGAAAGGTGCAACAAGGCAAGTCATGAACAAGAAGAAACGGCAGCATCTTATGGCTTTGAGGCAGTTGCGCTGTAGAGGATTGTGTGATCCATGATGCATGGCATAGTTTCAAGAGCTTTACATGGTTTTGGCACAGATACATTGCCTAGATGTCTCTATAAGCAGTCAGGAACTGCTGCTAGCAAAGGCCTGGGGACTCAGTCCTGTGACACTGCTGTGATTGCCCCCAGGTTTGAGCTCTGAATCTTTTATTCAGATTTGACCTGCAGGACTGCATGTGCATTATGCAGACATGGCCAGCTAGAATTCCCTTCTCAACTCTTCCTCTCTCTCCCTCTCTCTCTCTCTCTCGATGACTGCATCAGTAAACAGACCCCAACAGACCATCCCTGATGCATCCTCTCCTCCATGTCCCATCCTTGTTTACCTTCCCTCTGTACTGCTCCCCCTTTTCCCCTCCTCTCTCCTTCCCTCTCTCCTGCAGGCCCACTGCCCCAGCCTTATTTAGCCCCTCTTCTGCCAGACCAACACTACTGTACAGGGACAACAGCCCCATCCGTGATCGATGAGCAGCGTCTGATGCAGTCCGCAACACTGAGACAAACAAAGCCGTGCAGCTCAGCTCTCTCTGAAACACCAACACTGCCTGCATTCACCCACTACACCAAAGGGGCTATTAGAGACGGGGAAAGGGAGGCAACAGAGGTAAAGAAAGACCCCAAGAGAACACATCAGCATCCCAGCATCCCCGCATGCATCTCTCCATACCCCTCCCCCCCCCACCCCCGCACCCCTACACCCCTCCTCTGTTCACAGCCATAGAGAGGATGGACTTACCTTCTGTCCAGGATTTCAGGCACTTCATCATAGGTGAGTCCCGGCTCCATCCCTTCATCCGTGAAGGAGAGCCCAGGCCGGCTGAGAGCAGACAGCAAGGCGAGGGAGCAGAGGAGGAATGCGTGTGCAGCCATTGAGACAATAAAAGGAGACTGCCGCTGGTTGAGCTCCGCTTCATAATCTGCTCTCCTAGCAGTGCCTGAATCCCAGCTCCTGTGACTGGCAGCCACCCCGGCCAATCAGCAGTAAACAGAGCCGATCAGCTTGCGTCACAGTCCCCTCACTGCACCCTCCCTCCTCCTCCTCCTCTCCTATGCTCTCCCTCCTACCCTACTCCCTTCTCTGTCATCCTCCCTCTGTCTCTCACACTCTGCTCACCCTCCCACATCCACTCCTGTGCTCTCTATCTTCCCTTTCTCTCTTTCATGCACACATAGCCGCAGGCAAGTCCTATGTATAGACAGCATCTCGTTCTTTTTCATAGCACATCTCATCATACCTATGCTCCCAACAACAAAACACACTCATACACATGTAGACACACATACTTATACATTCATGTTGGCACGCAAAGACACTCACAGACACACCTCTGTGGAAAATCACCTGGGCATGTCAAGGTCAGATAGTGCAGGACAGGAGGATATGAGGATGTTGACATGGCTTTAGGTGGCCACACCAAAAAAACAGAGCCATGACTGCATGACCTAGATCTCCAGTGTGCTGCCACAAAAGCAGAATTAATTCACTTGATCTATGTGTTGTTGTGAGCACTGAGAGGGCCCGCGGCTGAGGAAATTGTCCACTGAGGCTGCAAATATGGATGACAGGAGCAGCTGAGCAGCCGTGTGATGAGACGGGAATGAGGGTCCAACCCTGACGACCCTGACGGCTGATCCAGTTTCCTCCTCATTATTAAGCCCCCAATGCGTGTGATGCCTCAGGATTTTGATACATCCTCTCATATCTTTTATTTCCATATCCGATGATATGATGATTTTCAGAGCAGAACATTAAGAGTGGTTATATAACTAAATGTTGTGACCTACTATCATGGCAGAATTGTGCATTGATGCGTGACAATGATTCACACTAAAAGAGTGACTGATAGAGAAACTTATTTTAAGCTCCTATACAACAACTTATAGGCATTTATGTGTCATAGTCACAACACACTGGATGACTATGACACATACAAAGCCATTATCTGATTGTTCCAATAAGTATTTAATGTTAGATATTTAGCTCATATTAAGCTACTTTAATACCAAAGACACAACGGCCTATTTTGTGTTGCCCTTTATTTCAGCGTGACATCATTATTTTAATTAAAAAACTGTGTGTGCAGACTAGACGTTGGGTAAAGTTTAGTAGATGTTAACAATGATGTCGCAACAATAAGCTATTCGAATAATAACACGCTGTGGGGCAGGGGCATTTCAGTGGATATTGTCAAATTATACACTAACAACTTGGGGGAAAAGGAAGGAAAACACCCTTAAACACAACTTATTTTAAGAAAATGATTTAGGAATTGACTGCATGAAAGAACAGTGTAATGTAATACTTCTCCTAGATCCTTCTTCTAGATTTGTGTCTCTTATTTCTTCACTATTTGTGACAGTTAATGTGTAACGGATGTGCCGCACTTGTATGAGCATCCATGTGTAATGGTCTGTGGGACTATATCATTCTGTTTGCATGCGTTTGTGGGAGTGTAATGCTGAGCGTGTGAGAGGTCGAATGTGTCTCGTAGGCCATACAGTAACAGGAGGTGACTAAAGGCTGTCTCAGCCCTCTGCGTCTGCTTGCCACCGTCACTCCAGCAGGCCAGTGTGTCAGTCTACTGGAGTGAAAGGGCAAACTAGGCTGTCCCTGCTGCCATTACAGAGTGACAGCATTACAAAACGTCCCGCAGATAAACGTCCAGGTGTGACGAATTTAGAGGATGATATTATGCCATGATGTCTTATAACATTAGATCCAACATTACATATAGACTTCTATCCATAATGGGTGTTTTTTATAGATAGTGTCTCAATATATTGTTGTTTTTAAACCTCTCTTTTATTACATGCCTTTTAAGAATATTTAGTCACTGCATTTGATTCAGTTCGACATGGCATACCTAGTAGCAGATGTGGTACTATACATTTGCCAGACAGACTCAAAAGAGCTATACAACTTCTGAAATATTACATAATACTCCTATTACAAATAAAATGTTGAGTTGGTCATTTTAAGTTGAGTTTACTCATATTTATTTTTATTTTATTTAAGAAGGGACAATGCACATTCATCAACATGAGCACTTCATGTTAATGTGCCAGATTTAGTCATAGTGGCTAACTTTCATCTGCAAATAAAACGTTGGGTTGATAAATAATGAGATACAATAAGCTGCTGTGATAGACTAACTTGAACTTTAACCGTCAGGCAGGGATTTTTCCCAGAGTTCAGATTTTCACTTAGGATCTTACACAAGTTACAAAAAGTTCCACCAACATGTAGCAGGCTGATGGACAACAAAAGCTGTTTCACAGGTGCAGCTAATTCCAGCAGCAGCACCTTTCTCTAATGATATACACTGCTTTCCCACCTGGCATATACTATGGCCTCTACCAGCACCATTACACAGGGAAAGGCACATTCCCACAATACATTCAATAAATATATTAATGTAATCTTACTCATATTCCCATATACAAAATACAAAGGAATATTGCCTAATACAGATAAAAAATAAATACAGAATACAAACTTAAGATATGCCAAACCAAAGCCAGTTTAACAAACAAACCTTCTACCCCCTCGCTTCCTTGACTACTTGGTTCAGTCTAACGAGGTCATTGGCATCAGCTGGAGTCCTGTGGCTGCATTCTCAGGTGTGCACTCCATGAAAACACCCCTCCAGAAGTAGACCTTAAAGAGCGATTGATTAGTAAGAGATGCCAAAATAAAAGCACAATATAACAAACATGGACATCCTGTATTTGACTGTTTTGTCATTTTTACATAATTAGAGTGCCAGTGGGTGTTTTTCTTCACCTTTGTGTGGGTGATGCACGCCAGCTATCACAGGCAAACAAAATATCTGTAAAACCTGTTAGTAATATCAAGTATAAAAGACCAGCAGTGCCAACAGTGTACTACCTTCCTGAAGCTTGTAGTACTTGCATTGGGATTGATTGTAAAGTGCTCTTTTGTCCACAGTTTTGTGTTTTACCCTGTGTCCATGACTCATAGAGCTTTTTAGATTATGAAACAGATCGAACGTATAGAGCTGGAGGTTAGTGTCTATTTATAGGTATGATCTCATATGCAACTTTTTAATCCTGCTCTTTATGCCCACATACTGTAGGACACAGGGGCCCGCAATATACAGTGCAGTTTTCTGCTGTAAAGCTGTGGAGGCATTCATCAAAATAGTATCTGTATTCGTGAAGAGCGTGTCATTGAGTGTTGTGGGAGGATAAGTGCATCACTCTGTGTATTTATAATGTAGTGTGTATTTAAGTGTGTGTAATCCCACGTCGCATAAATAGATTCAGTAACAAAATATGGGGAGAAACACATTTTTTGATTATGTGTTTTTATTGGTATACATATTTGCTTTCTGTCACAACACTGTCCATCATAAATCACTGCTTCGGTTGCCTTTTTTATGACCTTGCTCATTACACAAGCACACATACAGACACACACACACATACACACACACACACACACACACTTTCGTCTTCAAGACAAGGTCAGTAAATAAGGCAACTTAAGATGATGACAAGTATCATTGCATGATGCAAATATCACGGTGCTTAATCATAAGTAATGTGGTGTATTAACTACGTCTCATTTGCCATGAATACTAAAACATCCCATCCTTGTCAGACGGTTCTCTGTAATTACACTTCTCAAACATGTGTCTAATGAGGGACTGACCTCGTGATCAAATGAACTCTTTAAAAAAAAATGTGTTATGAACTCCCAATGCTCTTTACTGAACTTGCATATAACTACACAGTATAGATTTCCAACACTTATGCGAAAACAATCTTTATAAAAACTAGCCAATTTATTAAATATAGAACAATCTCCAGATAAGCACGCAGTATGCTGATTAATCTGTTGAGATAACATTACGTCCTTAAAAGCTTTCAGTGTGTCGCTGCTTCATGTCATACAGGCATTGTCCCAGGCAATATGAAACATGGAGAATATATTATCTATTGATATGCAACTAAACTATTATGTATATAAAGCTTACAAATCAGGCCTTATCTCTCATTGTATTGGTTTGTAAAACCCTACAGTATCATTTTATCCTAAACTAGACAGATTTCCTCTATAAAACTATATCCATTCATAAACATGTAGATTTTGGTTGTGTAAGCCAGTGAAATCAGAGAGTTGCTCTACTCCTTTAAGGATCAATCATGTGATACTACGCACACGAGAAACCCCCCACACAGAGCAATGCAAAGATTTGATTGGCTGAAACCTGTGAATGGCAAACATTAATGATTAACATTCATGTCACAACACTGCAGTTTCATTCAGTTCTTGGTTCCATTTGATGGGCGCTATGCAATGTTGTGCCACTGGAGGGCGCTCACACATACCCCAGCAGTATGCCTTCAGCCCTTCAGTAACATGGACTAATTGTATGAGGCACTATGTTAACATAAAAGACGTGGAGATATTGTTTAAAGGGATAAATAATCAGATCTACAATGTAATGGGGTGTTTCAAAAACTAACACAGATACACAAACACGTTTGTGCATTAATCTCTATCAGTGACTTAATAAATGAATAAAATACATTCAAATTAGAAGTAGTAATACATTACTTGCAACTATGATAAAACACAACTCCACACCAGAACATTAGTATCACAATATGTCATTTTTCAAGCTGATTAATCATACAGGTAACCATTTCCCCTGTCTAATAGCAGCAAGACAATTCCTATGAGTGATCAGATTTAAGTCCACATCCACAGACTTAGCTCTCCCTTCACTAAAAGCTAAACTCAATAATACATTCCATATGAATATTATGGGGGGGTGAATATCTGAGATATAAAAAGTAGATGATAATGATCTGTCAACATAAATTACCTACATGCATGTCCTAATTTGTCAGCCCTCAGAATACAATTATGAAATATTTCATTTCATACATGTTTCCCTCTTCTTCGTCTCCTTTCCTTCCAGATACAAAAGCTTCACTCGCTTCACTCAAGCGAATAAAGACGGACACTCATGTATAGCTTTTAAAAGCACCAGGGTCTTTCATAATATACTGAGACCCTCTGCGAAGACATCACGCCTTCCGGTTTAGGGCTGACCTACATCTATACACAGTGCTTTATTGTAACTATTACCTTTTTTTATTAATAAAATACAATCTGAAACTGGCAAATGTGTAGTCTCCTGCCTAGAGTATTGTCTGCAAGTTTGCTTTTTTTCCAAACTTGACTAATCTATAATAAAAATAATAAAAATCACAGGTAATATCAGAAGCACAGGTCTATCCATGTATCAAGAGTATAGTCAAACTAGACAACAACTATCATGCCAAGTCTATGTTTATCTGACAGGTGTACAGATAGTCATGATAATATTTCCTCACTATGTTGTGTGGTTAGATACAGAGTTATCTTCCCATATGATTTGATTGTCTATAAACTAAATGTCAGAGAGAGAGAGGCACCAGACTGTAAGGAAAACAAATCAGTAAACAAATAATAAAGTCTCTCTATATAAATATAAACTCTAGAATTGTCTGATAACTATGGAGTTTGTCAGCGCTTGATCTATGCACACAAATATAAAACGGCAGTCCTGGAACAAATCGTTTGTCCCGATCTAGGATCAGCTTTAGCCTCCCTGCTGTCTTACATTTTCCTGTAGGGCAGGAAAGGTAAAATTAACTCCAGGTCAGAGTCTAGAAGCAACTATACCAGTCTATAAAACGCGCATAAAAGAGAGAAGGCACAGAAACACAAACCCACCAGTGTGTGGGGTGCACTGACAGCAGCCGTTTTTCAGGAGCAAACTGGGTGAAGCTGCTGGCAGCAGATGGGTTGCTTACGACTTGCAATGTCTGGAAAAGAGCAGAGATTGATATAGTCTCATTTTCATTTAGTTTGTTTTGGACCTCTACATGGGTAAGACTGAGTTATTCACCATTTGTCTCCTGGCCGCATATAAGTCATGAACCACAGGCGTGTGTCATTCACGATAGCCAGAGTAACATTCAGTGGATGATAAACCGAGAGGTGACTCGGGCGTGTTCTTAAAGGCAACCCTGAAGAAAAAACAGGGGCTTTTTCATTTGATCCTTTTACAACTATCCCTAACCTGCACTGAGTACAGAAAGCTGGTGTCCTCTATGTCCCACAACAGAACAGATCTACACTGCTTTTTGTTTTTCCCACTTTATGCTACAGATGTGATGCAGACCATTTCTTATACACCTCGTCCTATTTCACCACACCTGTCTGCCCTACTGATGTTTGATTTGCCGCCTTTGACTTGGCAGATTGTGTTTTCTCAGCAGCCGTTTTGGCCACAGTCACGTTTGCCCCTTTGCTCTCTTGCCTCTTCTCCTGTTTGGCTGCGTCCCCAGAATTGCTATTGCTATTTTGATGAATGGAAGTTGTTGTTTTCACAGGGATGGGTGCTTTCCCCGGGGGCACGCGGGGGTCTTCTCCAATGTCCACGGTGAGGTTGGTGTAGAGAGGCTCCAGCTCTCTGGAAAGGAGCTCGTAGGTCAGAGAGTTGAGGCCGTCGGAGCGCCAGTTGAGTCTGGTCCTTTTCAGAAGGTCAAATCTAGAAAGATAAACATAGTACCACAGGTTGTGTTTCAGGGGCAAACTTTAAAGGAATAGTTTTACATCATGGGAATTATGTTAAGTTGCATATAATAAGATGAGGAGGTCGATACCACTCTCATGTCTGTGTGCTAAATGAAACTGCAGCCAGGAAATGGTTAACTAGCATGAAGACTGGAGGCAGGGGAAAACAGCCAGCCTGGCTTTTAAACAAAAGTCTGTTTCTATTGCAATTAAACAGAAGAGATATAATGTGTTAACTATTGAATTCTAGAAGTGCTGGTTAGCTCATTTTGTTACCTTTGGACCGAGGCAGGCTGGCTGTCTCCATCTGTTTTCAGTCTTATTGCTAAATTAAGCTAACGGTTTCTAGCTTCATATTTAATGGACTGACATGAAAGTGACCTGATCTTCTGATCTAATTCTCTGCAAGCGTAATTCCCATTAAGTCAAAAACCAACAATCAACAATTCTACATAATAATATCTCCCCAAAAGTGTGGGCTAAATAGTATTTGTTCTTATATCAAGGATTTGGATTACAAATGATGTTGAAGATTGTTTAATTGTATAGATCATCTTTTTTTAAGCATGGTGGGATATAACATTTATCTGAAAACAAATAAGCATGCTGCCCGAGGAAAGAAAAAACATTATTGTAAAAGTTTTGACCAAAAAGAAGTTGACCAAATAATTATAATACATATAATATGTCAATATCTATACATAGTGTGTGTGTGTGTGTGTGTGTGTGTGTGTGTGTGTGTGTGTGTGTGTGTGTGTGTGTGTGTGTGTGTGTGTGTGTGTGTGTGTGTGTGTGTGTGTGTGTGTGTGTGTGTGTGTGTTGTGTGTGTGGGTGTGTGTGTGGTTGTGTGTGTGTGTGTGTACATATGTACCTGCGTGGGTTTTGTTCATTGCCCCGGTCTCCTTTGTGCTTGATCATCTTGTAATGACCAATGGCCACTGGAGGGCGCATGATCTTCATGCCTGACAGACGAACTCTGGATCGGCAGCACAAAACAAGAGTCAACAGGAACACAAGATTCCCCTTCACAGGCATAGAAACTGTGTCTGGATAATATCAACAAAGCCTGGCACCTTACTATTTATGATATTTTCTATAATACAAAGCAATACTCAACCTTAGTAACTCTAGCCTCTAAGGGATACACTTAAAAGCAGAACAATTCAGAAAATAAACTTAGAATTGTGGGTGATGTATTAGGAAAACATACTTTTATGGCCAAAAGGCGGGGAAAACACTGTGGTTCCCTTTTCCCATCTCTGGTTCTTGTGTACACCCCAGTTATCTAAGTCAATGAAAACATGGGGTGACTAATGTTGTTTAACAGCATGCACAAAAGGCAATGTTTTACAACAGGTATGGGATAAATGTACAAGTTTTGTTTCATGTAATAATTAGTGCAAGCTTTATAAATGTTGTTTCCTTGTTTCATTGAATGACTCTCAAAACAGAGTAGCAAATGGTAGAAGAGCCAGAGAGTGAAGAGAGGGGACCGCAGCATAGAAATGAGATAAAAACTGCCTAAAAAACTCTTAAAGTATGCAGCCCAGCCCAAATCTGTGAGCTAGTCCATGCGAACATACTCACTGAGCCCACTCCAAGAGACACACAGCAAAGCCACAGCAGTGGGAGGGGACGTGAAGATGAAAGACGATGTTAGGACACATAAAGAAAAGTCAAAGAAAAGGAAAACATGTGGTACATAAACTATAAACATGAGAAACAACAGAATGAGTTAAGCAAAGTAAATATAAGAAGCGAAGGAGATGAAATAGCTGCGTGTGTATTTCTGATGCTAAACCCCCGTGCACATCTCACATGTCAACATGCAGTTTAGTGTTGTCACCATGCAGGATGTGGACATCTCCACCCTCCTTACCTGGCAGCAATGTCATCGTCCTCTCCGCCCCAGCCCCAGTACTGGTTAGGGAAGCCGTTCATCTTCATGTACTGGTCTGGGGTCACTGCTGACACTCCACCAAAATACTGTGTGTACGGCAGCCTGGGAGGGTCACATTACCAATGAACAATCTTAAAAACGACTATTTCTGCACAAAACATTAAAGGTCTCCTATTATACTCTTTTTCATCAATATATTATAGGTGTCGGATATATAAAAAACATGTCTCTGAAGTGTTTGCCTCGAAATACCAAACAGATCATGCATTGTAGCATCCCATAATCCCCTCTGTTTCAGCCCTGTTTAAAAAATGCTGATTCTTTTACTTTATGAAAATAAGGAGCCACTCCCCACGCCCCTCTGCGAGATATGTGGTTAAAAGAACACAATGGTGCTCTAGGAGGAGATTCAGGTGATAAGGTGGGGGGGGGTTACCTTGGTTGGTGATTGGCTAATGGTTACACAAGCCAAAAAATCATGATGACATCATAAAGTGGCCAAAATCTGATCAGCTCATTTTCAGACAGGTTTTTATATAAATGGATCAGGACAAAAAGAGAGCAAATATTTTTTCCTGAAACTTTCAGAATCTCTTTACACAGAGGGGACACATGTTTTTTTCTAGCATAAAATACATGAAAAAGTGGATTTTGCATAATAGGTGACCTTTAAAGTCCATCCACACACACTGTGCTGCTACCTGTATTTGAACTTGTCCATGGCCACAGAGAGGTGTGTGGGGAACTGTTTGTGGCAGGTGTAGGTGTTGTGGTCGTTTTCGGGCAGCAGGTCGACATCGTGCAGGAAGATGCAGCTCCAGTCTTCATCTCTGAGCGCCTCCCGCACCCCAACATTCAGCAGCTTGGCTCGGTTAAAAGTACTGTTCCCCCACTGAAGCAGACAGAGGGAGAGACACAGCCACAAATAAATGAATAAGTCTAAAACAAATACAGGATGAGAGAACACATTGTGTGAGTAAATAATCTCACACTGTGCTGCTATGGTTACAGTGTATCTACAGTGAAGCCTCAGAAACAAAATACTTTTACACTTAAATGTCCTTTGTTTGTAACAATATTATTTCAGATATTCAGTCAATCCAACTTAGCCAACATAAAAAAAAAAAAATCTAGCCATGCACATCCTTTTGCTTTTATTTTGCTAAGGTTTAAAAACACCTGCCTGTGAGATTCAGTGTTTCTTAACCTGTTAAGCCCTGAGCCTGTTTTTCAGGTTCAGGCTCAGGCCGATGTTTTTTATTTTAAAGAAAATTCAGATTTTACATAGTAAAAAACTGTAAATTATAGTGTCCGTCCAAAAATTCTTTTTTACTTATAGTGAAAACTACCCTTGGATGATGGTAAGGTAGACTAAAAGCTTTAGGAATCCAAAGTACAACATATAATAAGTACCCTGTATCAAGATTGATGCAAAACAAGTGACATTTTACCTTTTTAGAGAGGTTTAGCCCAAAAGACTCCACCTCTGAGGTGATTTGGGTAGAAATGGGTTTTTTTCCATATCTCATTTCATTTAATTTCAAACCTTTATTTAACCAGATTGGTCCCATTGAGATCATAGATCTCTTTTTCAAGGGAGACCTGCAGAATATCTCTGGCCCCCCTTTGTCGATTTTGATGGTTGACACCTCTTTCTGACCGTTAGAGCCAATAGAATCGAAGGGGGGTTCCCCCACACACACGTTGTAAAACAAAAAGGTGGGGGCTTTGCGCATGTAGTTTTGCATGAGAGTGAAGCTATCTCTCGCTCTGACATCTAGAAACGGAAAAGCAGTCTTATTGGCAGTCTTATTGCTCATGGATTATCAGAAATCATTTCAAAGGGACACAGACACATTGGATTAACCTATGGATTAACTTCAGCAGCGTTTTTATCGTTTTAATGCCATTGAAGACCACTTTGGAGCAGACTACAGAGACAAGGTAACCATGTTAGCATTTTTAGCTACCTAGCGCCACATGTTTTTATGTTTATAACGTCGCGATTTCGTATAATTGAGTGATAATGAGGGTACCCTTCGATTCTGTGGCACCTCACGATGTGAAACGATGTCATGGATGTGGAGAAAAGATAAATAATAAGGTTTTGTGAGTGAATTTCGGTGCAGTAATCTGTTAGCATTTTTCGCTCGTTGCTAATTCAGAGGCTCAGCGTTAGCATTGTGGGTTTTTTTTTTTTTTTTTTTTTTTTTTTAATTATCAGTTAGATGAGTTTCTTCCCGTTACATGGATATAAAACATTCATAGTTTATTAAATGAACATGCCCTCAGACACTGTTTCCTGCAAGATGTTGCGGCAGTGCCCCGGTACCGGGGTCTCTCGGGCTTAACAGGTTAAATATGAGTAGCTTCAGGGAAAAGCTGTTATTTTTCTTAACAGTGAATTATCCAGAGTAACCAGGACATCTAAGACACAGTGGGCCTTTTGACATTTTTGAAAGAAACACAAGAAGCACCCTAAAATAAATCAAATTTTCATCCATTGTATATAGGGAATATTAGAGACATAGGCCTACTGTACAGCTCTGGGACAAATTAAGAGACCAGTGCAGCATTATCAGTTTATCTGGCTTTACTATTTATAGGTATGTGTTTGAGTACAAAGAAATATGTGTTATGTTATTCTATAAACTACTGAAAACATTTCACTGTGTTGGAATTCAACAGGCACTGGAATGGAATGGCTGACATACATGTAGAGTTTGAGATTTAAGACACATTTGGAGTGTATATCTCAAAACTAAACCAAACCTATATGTATAAAGATAGGTACCACAAGACTCTAATAAGATGCAACCTATTCACTCTGAAAAATATACTGATACTAAACTTTGGAACCAGCATTCACACACAACAACATACACACAAACTCATGCATAACCTGACCTGCTGCACTATATAGATGCTGTAGTGGATCTGCTGTCTTTGCAGGAAAGGGTGGAGATGGTAGAGGAGAGCACGGAGGTGGATCTGCCGGTTCCGGTACGGCACCACTATGGCCGTGTGGTGGCGAGGCTCACAGTCTGGTGGCCGATAGTGTCCGCCTGGCAACACTAACGGGTTCCTCTGTTTGATCTCCTCCAGAGACAGAGGAGAGGAAAGCTTGACAGACACAGGTCCGACTGCAGGAGAGGAAAGGATAAGTGTGAATACTTGACCCATAAAATGATAGTTTGTATATCAGTTACTCATCCCGCGTTACCTTGAATTCTTAAAGAAACATTTGTTTTTACTTGCATGCCTCCCCGGTGAAGGAAGAATTCAAAAGTGAATATAAGTAAATAGGGGTCAACAACAAAACGATATCAAAACATCTATTTACAAACTCTCACACAACTTGTGCAGTATAATCGGAGTCTCATTATTTTGTTATGTTCACTACTTTCCAAACTCATGCATTTTTACTAAAATGAAATACACTGTTCAAGCGGAAGATTTTAAACAGTATAAACAGTAAGGTTTTAGAGTAAATAACAAAGTGTTTCAGAGGTAAAGAGCCTATGACAGAACAAATAAGACTTGGAATATACTAAACTAGTTGTGTGAATGTTTGTGAACTGATGTTTTGTGGAGGCTTGCAGGAACAAATGCTTTTTTTTTCAAGAGTTTCCGGCATATTGATTGCCTGCTCAAAATGACACACATCGCTTCCCTGTGGATGTTTTTGTACACACGTGTTACATTTAACAGCACATATTTAACACCTCTCACTCTCTCACCAAGCAGTGGTGAAGGGATCTGGCAGTCTCTCAGTGGGGGGCCTGTGGCAGGGGGTCCAGTGCCCGAGTTGCGAGGCGGGGGAGGCGGTACTCCCAGATGACTGAGGTTGGTATAGACGTCGTGAGGTCGAGAGTAATCAAACTCTGGGTCTGTGGTATGCACCAGGACCGACACCAAGCCTTTGAAGCCCCCGAGAGAGAAATAGAGAACAAAGGCAAACTGGAAGCCCACCAGCAAGGCTAGTGTGCACGGAGAGTCCAAAGAGCGTCCGTAGCACGCCATCATAAAGTCATAGAGGAAGGGTGAAATTTAAAAGTGGGGAAAATTGGATGGAGGGTTGTAAGAAGTGGTGGGGAGGGGGAAGCAAGTAACAGCTGGATGAGGAGGGTGGAGGGAGAGGTGGGATGAGCAAGGGGAGGCAGAAGGAGAGAAGGGGAAGGAGACAGCACTGAGTGTGGGCTCAGGTGTGCAGGAGGTGAGTGTCCATCTGTAGGAATGGGTAGTGATGAAGCACAGTCTGCACTTCCATCACCTCCTGGACACAGCCGTCCCTGAGAAGGAAAAATAATATCTATATTTTATGATATTTATTGTATGAGTTCATTATTTTATAACAATAAGATATGTTGGGTACCTGCTTTCACAAAGGTCTAATGAAAACCTGTCCTGGACCAGGAGGGGCTCACTCCACCTCTGCCTCCTTTCATCTTTAAGCTTTCTGTAAAAAAAAAAGAAGAGAAAAGTGATTAACAATGCAGGAGCAGATTTGTCTCAGTATGTTATCTACTGTGGGCTATTATCAGCTGCAGAATGACAAGCAGCTACAAACAAATGTCATGTTGGCTTCTTAATTTAGAATGGCTTATTTTCAGCAGTGACATTTTCATGTTGCTTCTACGGAAGGGACGCTGATAGCTGCAGATGAAATTAATCCAACATAACATGTCTCTGTTTGCCCAAACAATTACATGCTATAGCAAGCCTTGTGGCTTCATTACTGGAGCTGATGTTGAATATCCTGAGACAGGAAACAAGAATCCATTTGCTATTTAAAAATAGATCACAGAGGAGCAAATACAGCGCCATGGTTATCAGAGCAGATAGCCTTCAAACCAGGTGATTAGCCTATCAACATATAGCCAGGCCTGTTCAGGCTCTCACGTACAATATTTACGTCACCAAATATGACAATAACATTTGTTCTACAGGATCACTGTCTGCATTATTTCTCCAGTCGGCCACAAAGGATGCTTCTGAATTAAATGATAGGTTGCACCGAAGCTCTGCGCACCAGCCGACTCACCAGCACATCCATGCGACATTTCAAATCCAACCCCCGGCTTCCTCTGACAGGCGATGGGCCGCTGACACCGAGCAGATTGATTAAAAGATAACCTTTTCCTGGGATGCTGATGGCTCGTCCTCCTAATCTCTCATCCGAGGCGAAATCTCTCCGTAGCTGCTTCCTAGAGAGCGCTGCAAACGCGTTCACGCGCAAGAGCATCGCCGCATATCCGTCCGGTGTCAACACAGGCAAGTGCGCGCTGCAGCCTCACCGAAAGACGGCTGATCACCGGATCCTTCCATCAGGGGGAGAGGGGGCTCCGCGGTGACGTGCTGAGCGCCACATTTGAAAATGATATCGTATCACTGATGATGATTCATGGATTAATCTACACATATTTGCTCATATAAAATGAATGATGATTATCAGCGTAAAATAGAATTGGTTCGCCCACCATTAACTAGGCTACACAGCAAAAATGTATTTTCGTTCAATAGAAAACGACATAATTTGGCTACAGTAGGCCTATAACTTCCAAATATCACCCAAGCTGTTTACACATGAAGTATCTAACATAGAGCATCAGCTGAATAATAATCATAATAATTATGTTAATGAATATGCATTTTTACTTTTTATACAATGTCACTCGGTGTACAACATTTTGTAAATAGTTAAATTATCTGAATGTTTATAGTGGCTTCCTTTATTCAGTCCACAACATTACACATTTCGTTAACTCTCTTTAAAGTTTAGAAACAAGTCCCATTTATGTCAAATAACAAATGTGCTTCATAATAATGTTACCGTGTTGTAGGCTACATGTCAAGACTCAGAATTTCCTCGGCTGAGGCTTTTAGATCCATTCATCAAATGTTTTCCATACTTCTTCTTTATTTCTCAAACAGTATCCAACCCTGGGGCAACAGTTGTTTTCTAACTTTATGCAGCTGGTTAAAAATGTCTTTATTCACATGCAGCAGTAGCTTGTCAGATTACAGAACAGAGACAGGACAGAATACTAACGGCTAGAGTAGTTCCACATAGGTCTACCAATGTAAATAGGCCAACCCTTTAAATACCCTGAAGCAGATAAAGCATAATAGAAAATCTGTGCAAAACAATGCATCAACACTACTATTGTTTGTAGCACTATGTGAACACACTGCCTACATTGTCTCAAAGCAAAGCAGATGTGTGTTTTCTCTAAATGGGGCAAAACCCCCACTACATATAGTGTCCCCTTAAGGAGTACTGTATTATATAAACAGACAGCATATTTAGTAGGTACAGAAGGTATTGAATAGACGCCTTAAAAAGGCTATGCTGGTGGTTCAGTTAAATCAGTTCAAAAACAAAAAAAGTGTTTAACACTGATAAGGGGAACCTCAAAATGTACTTATTGCCCTTTTTATTAAGTCCATGATATAAACAGAATGTTTTTTTAAAAACATGTAAACTTGAATAATGTTTTTTACATGTTGTACCGTTAAACTAACTGTCAGGAAATAGCCCTTAATCTGTGAAGTTTTTAGTTGATAGTTGTTTATTATGACAGTTTAATTTAATAATGGGCCAAATGGCTTCAGACCTGTGAAAAAAGGACAATATGATATATCTCCCCAAATAGCACACACATACAGTCATATAGAGAACCTTTTTATATGTATATATAAAACATCTAAAATGCATTGCTTATCTATTTTTTTTAATTTTAATTAAAAATATCTTCTATCACAATAAGGAATATTGTGTGGGGAAAAAAAGGAATGAAATGCTTCACAAGTTTTCATTTTCATCGATTAAGGCAGGTGGGAAAACATTATTCTCAGACATTCTCCTCTGTTTCATCCATTTCAAATGGCAAAACATTAAAAACCTTAAATTAAAACATTTGAAAACTCAGGTGAAATAACGCAAGCGCTTCACTTTCCACTCCCTTCAAGTTATGTGATTGTTTTTTAGACTTTCATCAGTTGTTGCCCATCCTTGCCATCACCCAAAAACAACCGTAATAATAAAGATAATAATCTGAAATATGAACTCCCTTCCTCCATCTCTCAAGTTTTTTTCATTGTTTAAATGATCTTCTCCTCCGCCATAACCTTGCCTTTACTCTCTCCATCTCTCTGTATCCCCCTGTCTTTACTTTTTGTAGTTGCCAAACTGAACAGCCAACCGGTCGCTGACACAGCGGAACGTAGCAGGCTGCACCTCCCAGTAGTTGACAGGGTTATCAAACAAGCTGATGCCGTTATAGAAAGTCCTCTTCATCCCAAATCCTCGAGGGCAGAAGTCATCCATGCCCACCTGGGCGATGTTGTTGGAATGGAGGTACACCACCTAAAAAGCAGCAAAATGTAGGGTGAGTGGAGCGCCCTGTGAAATATTCAAAGTCAGATGGCAAACAAAATGTGTCCATGGAAGACTCACATGTAGGTATTTCATATCTGGGAGGCCTTTGGGAACATGAGTGAGGCGGTTGTTGTCCAGATGCAGCTCTCTCAGTCGGGGCAGGAAGGACAGGCTGCCATTCTCTATGTTACGGATATGGTTAGAGCCAAGGCCCAACCTGGAAAAAGTGAGACAACGGGAAAAACCTGAAATAGGCAGAAAATAGGCCAATGCACGATACATTTAGCTAAACTGTTGTACTAATGTTAGCCTGAGTATCTCCAGTTCCCTGATATGTATCATTGTAAGAAATGGATGTGAAGCCAGGTGAGAATTCATTCCACAGCAGCCTGGCTCCTGTGACCACTATTTATCACATTAGAGATTAGATGTGTGTTAAAGGAAGTTAAATAAAACTGGACTGTGATAAAGCAACAGCGTAGAGAGGAATGCCTGTGCTTTCCTACATTGGCAACTTATTGCTGCAAAAAGGTTTATTAAAGTGCACCTATCATGCTATTTTTAGGCAATAGCATATGTCTCAGATATATACAAATATATAAAAAACATGTCTATGAAGTGTTTTGCTCAAAATCCCAAACAGATCACCCATTCTAGCCATGCCACATATCCCTCTATTTCACTTCCTGTTTCAAAAGTGCTGATTTTGGGTATAAAGCTTTAAAAAAAAAAGAATTTATACAAAATTAAAAAGGAGGGGGCTGAGCTCATGCGGGACCCAGCAGCTACTGTCTAAACTAAATACTGCCGTGATGAAACGCCATATCATGGATTATCAAGGATTATTTCTGAAACAGTATGGAGCTCAAAGGCTTTCTCTCTTGCCGGCTATACCACAAGGTGAGTTCCTTTTTATATCCAGCTTCTTCACACACATGCTCTCCAGTACAGGTTAGCTCTGAGTGTTAGCAATGCTAATGTAAACACCGACCATATTACGTCCAAAACAGTCGGGCATTGTTTCTGATAGCAACTTTCTGATAGTGCCTACTGCCGTGGGTCCACATTTCCGATATTACGTCATATTGGACGCAAATCTGGATCAGCTCCGTTGTACCCCCGTTTTTAGAGATTTGGGTACGGAGGAAAAGAGAGAAGGTTTTATTTTCTGACGCTGCGTGAGTTCCCCGACACACCGGGGACACATATTTATGTATGAAAGACATAAAAAAGTTCATTTTGCATGATAGGTCCCTTTTAAGAGAATACTGAGGGGGAAAGTCCACACAAGCATAAGGTCGCAGTTTTCCTGCTACTTTTAGTGGCATCTCAATGTAGTTCATACAACTCCCCCTGAGGGGCACTGCTGTCTGGAATGTTCTTCTTCATTTCAAACCACAGGATAATTCTTCAAAGATATGCAAGTAAATACCTGAGGGCACAAGAAAGTTATGGTTAGAAATTAAGTGGCGATTAAGTGCAAAAGATACCTGAACAGGTTTTTGTAGCGGCTCAGGTCCTCCAGTTCCACAGCCTGGATCTGGTTGTGATCTAGATGAAGTTCATGGAGACTGTCTGGGAGATCTGAAAGAGAGACACTATACCTGTAAGACTTAAGGGTAAGATTTGATATTTCCCATAGCTATACATTTATTTTATAACACTAATAAGATATATTATATATAGATATAAGTAGCGTAGTTAGAGTAGATATCAGAATAATTATACTATTTAAATGTCAGTTAAACATGAAGCCACAACTAGCCATTGATTAGCCTAGCTTAGCATAAGGACTGAAGAACAGGAGAAATAGCTAGCCTGACTCGGTCTGAATGTTAAAAAAAATATCTGCCTACCAGAGCTTCTAGAAAAACGTTTGACATTATCAAACCAAATTGATCAAAATATGACACATTCCGTGAAACAAGTCATTTTACTGTGCTTGTGATGCTCAAAACTATTTAAAAAAAGTTAATAGCAGTAACACTGTAGTTTAAGGCAGAGCAAACGCCACATGGCAGTTATTCTAGTGTTTCTGTTTGTAGATTATAATGTATTCAAAATAACTTAATTGCAAGTAATCCAGTTAATTCTGAATTATGAATGTCAAAGCTTTTATCTTGAAAATGATTGAGATTGATCAGCGAACTCTGAATAATATATATTGTTATGTTTAGCGTACAGGCATGAGAGTGCTACCAATAAGCATATCTCCCAAATTGGGGAACTATCCATTGTACATAATTATGTTAGCATGTTAGCCACACAGATAAATTGTTACCTTTTGGCACCCCAGTCAGTTTAGCATCTGATATGCGCAGATAATTCAGTTTCAGTCCCTTGAAGGCTCCTGGCTCAAAACCGCTGTTGTGGATGGGGTTTGCGCCCATTTCTGAAAGATGAAACGAATATTTGAGGCACGAAATAAAATACAGACTCTTTAATCTTCTATAGAGTGGCAAAGGCAGTGGTGAGCACCCAAGAGTTATGCCTAGATTTGTTGAAGTCCTTTCTGACCTATGCAGTTCATGTTTCCCAGTCCTGCGAAGGCACCAGCTGCCACCTTCTTGATGCGGTTCTCATGGATCCTGATCTCAACCAGAGAGGAGGGCAAGTTCTTTGGGACAGTGGTCAGCAGATTCTTGGAGAAGTACAGCTTCTGCATGTGCTTCAGAGGCACAAATGTTCTGGGGTGGACTTTGGAAATATGGTTATTCCTCAAAGATAGGCCCTAGAAAAACAGAAACCATGGAGAAACCAAATTAAACACCCACTGTAGCACCCAGACAGTCAGGAAATTAGAAACAAATATGAAACAAGGGCTTGTTTTCATCCTCTGTCTCTACTGAATGTTTTTTAGTGAATTAATAAAGATCCAGCGACAGTCCATCACCCAGCAGACTGTCTCGCCACCTGCACTGGCTGCAAAATGGAGACAGATGAGGCTAAGGTAAACAGACCTTAATAAAGATGTTATTGTATAATGTCATGATGTGAGTTTCCTGCTCGCTGCCAGACTTAATATTGCTCTTGGTCAGCGCTCTTAAATTTGGGTCAGGAGTGAGCAAAAGCTTTCTGCTAAGAGAGGCAAGGATGTGAGCTTGAATACTCCCATTTGGCTTCAGGCTCAAACTTCATACAATTAAAGCTCTCAGAGAGAAGGGTGGTGGAGTGCAAAACAGAAAGGAAACGAAGCATTTAAATCCTCAAGGAAATAGAGGGTTATAATGATATTTCACACTATTGACGCCAATAGAAGCTGAGTTGTTTACACATGTTTGAGAAGTGTTGATGAGCTAATGCTGAGAAGGACTTGCAGCTATGAAAGTGACTTCTTAAGTGTTTCTTACATATAGGTTTGTGAGGCCTTTGAAGTCATTCTCCTTCAGCTCGGTGATCTGGTTGTTCTGCAGGTCCAGGAACTTGGTGTCCCGGGGAATATTCTGTGGTACTTCAGTCAGACCTAAACACGAGACCAATAAAAACACAGAAGGGAAACATACTCTATTAAATGCTTCCATGGGAGAACCAACACCCTAAAACCAAGTTCTTTGAATAGGCAGGCTCTTAGGATAACTTAGTCAGACACAGACTCTGACAAAATAAATAGTCTCTGTGTGTTTTAAACCTTCATCAGGCATAAACATGAACCCAAACACACTCCCACACAATCTCAAATGAGCAGTTTGGGCCTCCTCATCTATTATTTTAATGACAGGTGGACATAGACACAACCATGGAGGTCACACAGCGACGTCAAAGCGGCACATTACTGGTTTGTCACTTATAGAGACATACCAGATGGGGACACCAGATGTTCTCCATCTGGTTACTACACGACAGACGTTCTCACAAAGGATGTGACTTAAATACCATCAGCAAAGTAACACATCAAATCAATGGGAGACAGACGCAGCCCTGACACTTTAAAACCGAGAAACACAAGCTGTGTGTTAATGTGTGAGTGGTGAAGCCTCCATGCAGAGCGTCTTCATTTTGGTTCCTTTGTGACAGAAACACCTGCTAAGAAGTAATGAAAAATCTTTCAGTTTAACGACATCAGTGACAATCATAAACTGAGCTGTTATGGTTAGGGTTGCTTGTGAATAGTGTTTACCAAGCAATACATTCAGAAAGGCTAAGAAAAGCGGACAGCGTTAAGAAATACACCTGCATTAATTCTGGGATCTCTCTGGAAAAATGACTCACACAAACACAGCAACCAGTGATCATTAGCAACACCACATCACAGGGACACGTGGATGGGTGTATCAGATGTGGTCAGTGGCGCAGACAGGCAACTGTAAAGCGAATCCCGAACAGGGCCGACCTCATCTGGACGGCGACCATGATGCAACCAGACCTGCTGGTGAGAAAGGACGCCAGCTGTCCCACTGGGATCCAGTTTGCCACCAACCACACGGGTCCCACAGGACTCTGCCCAGAGCTGTCCATCTAGAGTTAAGTTTAGATATATGGCTTTGGCTTTTACTGTGCCACACCCTATATGATCAAACCCTCAACAGTTCCCTCTGAAAATATGTACAAACCACGTCAACGCAGCGCTGAGAGAGATCTGTTGGTGGATGAGGAGGCTGGAAACGTTATATTATCCAGGAAATAAAGCAAGATGTTGCCTTCAGGGAGCAGAGATAAATTCATCAAAGATGTAGAAGAAACTTCCAGTTCCAAACTGGGTAATCTGTTTAAATTATAAACCAGATTATGATTTTCCTAAGTGTAATAAAGTTGTTTCAGCAGCTGTGCTAGCAACAGGACTCTAAAGATGCTCAATGTTACCAGGTGGATTCATGTGGTAGGAAATATTTACCTTCCAGCGAACACCGTCAGGTGTGAAAATGCATACTGCCAGCTGGAAACCTTCACATTTGAATGCCCGCACAATAGACATGATAAACAAACCTGAACAAATCGTACACACACCCTGATTAACTGAATCCCTTTAACCCACAAAACCAAACCACAGCGTGTCACCCGTATCTACCACAATCTCAAAGCCTTGACCACAAACTGACAAAACTAGCACCCTCCTAAACCCCAGTGTCCCCCAACACAAATACCCGACATCATCCTTCGATGCACGCTGAGAGGAGACAGACGCCACCGCTAAAATACATCTGTTCTAAATAAGCACTTGACATCGCGGAAATTATACGCTTCCACATTTACCCGCAGCAGAGAGACCAGGGACAGTAAATATATAGAGCTTGTTAAATGATGATTCGACAAAACCATTATGTCCAAACACAGACAGCCTATTAGAGTTATATAGTCAGTATAATGTGAGGAATCTTTATATCCCTAAATAAGACTAGAGGTAGTTTATTTGGTCCTGTAAGAATAGACAGAGTAGGAATAACATGCACTTATAATATCCACAGGGAGGAAATCGTTGGATTGACTTATATGGAAACATGACTAAAATTCAGTCACAGACGTACTCCAAAAGCATTTTAAAAATAACATTTTGAGCTTGATTTGACGGAATTTCATTTTCTTTGTATTAGTTCCAACAACAAAATAGTTTCATGTTTTTCAGTGGAACTCCTCAATGTGAATATTATAACCCTGTTTGTTATCCTGACACATTAACACAACTTCTATCGTTAAACCCCATCCTTCCGCCCCTCCTGTTTTGGGTTTTCCATTAAACATCCTGTCTACGACCCTAAAACTAAAAAACTAAAAACTCCTTTAAGAGAGTTTGTCTCTTTACGTTGCCCTCTTGATCCCTTTCCAACTCTCTTAAATTCTCTTCCTCCTTCCTTCTCTAGCCTCAGTCTTTTTCCCTTTCCTGCTCAAACCATCTCTCAACTCCTCTCTCACCCAGTAGCCTATCTACACACAAAGTCTGGAACACAAAATCCCTCAAAGACATGCCTCTCCTTGTCAAAATACACCAGCATTATCCCGAGGGAAAAATTCCTCTCTGAGATAACACACCAAAGGGGGACTTTACTCTCTGGAGCTATGAGAGTCATGCAAGGCTCGGGTCATGCTCACTCACTCCGTCTTTCATCTCATTGCTTCTCTGTCTGAACTCTGTTGACACACACACACTTAGAAATGATGACAAAACATCACAGACATGATCTCTCTCTCTCACACACACTCTCACTGACCGAGGTCAGAGCACTGGACGACCCTGAGACGACAGTGGCAGCCGAAGGGGCACATGGATATGTCGGGGGGGAGGATCTCCTCTACAGCTGAGCCTTCTTCCTCATCCCTCATCATCGTCATCAAACCGCCGCTGTCCATGCTGTCCATTGCAAAGTCCCAGAAGCCTTTCTGCTCAAAGGGCAGGGCCGAGGTGGTGGAGAGCAGCCGAGCCACGCATAGCAACAGCAGGAGGGAGCAGTGTGGCAACATCTTCTACTACCTGAGGAAACACAAGAAGAAAGAAGAACTACATCAGTTTAACTCAACTTTGTTGCATACTCTTTTAGTTGCCAGTTTATTAAGAGGTTTTCATTCAGCTCCATTGTCATTGGAGGCTTCAACTGTATTGCATTCCTTTTTATAATTGTTATGTTTCATCATGATAGTAGACAAAGATATCCATATTGCATTGAAATGTCTTGGATGTCATAACATGAAGAAACAAATCATAGAAAAGAACATGACCAAGGCAGGATATCTGATAGACAAAACAGGGGACTGGCCTGAACTCCAGACCCCAAGAGGCCCTAAATGTTGGAAAGTGTTTAATCCAGAAATCCAAATACTAGCAGATGGACAGAAAACCTGGGACCGAACAGATTTATTTCAGCAAAGAATTGAAATCCTGATTGGTTTCAGAGCTGCCATGTAATCTTCAGTGAGTATAAGGTAGTATGAGTGTGACAGAGTTCATACACAATGCACAAAGAGTAGGAGGTGCTGTCAATCCAGCCATGTGGATGAGGTCTTCAAATTCAAAGCTAAGGAGAGTGGTCAGTGATAAATGGACATTGACATATTATGAAATGGTCTGCTTAACCTCAATTCTAAAGCCCTACTGTGTATACCACACCTAACAGGCAGACCACGAGCTGGAGGCTGGTGAGGAGAAATGGACTCATTTCCCCGGGGAATCTCTCCAAGAATGGACTCTGGGAATGAAAGTCTCTTAAACCACTCCGACAAAATGTCACTGTCTGCTTCCTGCTCACCGAGACCATTCCCAAGAGAGTAAGTCATTTCCCACTGACCAATCGGCTAGTGTGGAGGACATCACCTCAGCTGTGGAAAACGTTATTCCTGCTACCGAGCAGTTAAACAAAGCCACCATTCACTAAAAGGAAAACTGGGTTTGCAAGTGTGAGAGTGTCCGTGTGCATGCACATGTGTTTGCATGTCATGACACACACACTCCATGATGTCATAGCTGCGGACACATTCACACTGATGATTTAGGTCACCAGACATCCGAGCACGTGTGTAAGTGCATGTGTGTTTGCCCATTTGTTTGCTTTGTTTATCCTGCCCCGCACACACTGGCCTAATGTACAACTCAGCAAAGCCACCTCCTCCCACTTAACCTAAAATATAATTCTTAGAAAAACTAATTATTATAAGGCCAATTGGTCTATTCAATTGGAAGTTCTGACTCTTAAAATCAGGCTAATCCTATATGTCCAACACTGGACCCTTGGGTGACTTAAAACCTAATAATCTCTAACCTTGTGGTGTTAATTCCCTTCACTGATCCCCAGCTGCGTCATCCTACAGCTGAGGAGTGTTGATGCAAATGGTTAGCATGCTTAAAGTTAAAAGATCCTGTCGCTACATGATCGCGTTTTCTTTGGAAGCAGGATCAGGATTTCAGAATCCTCTGGACCAACAGATGCAGAATAAGAAGTAGCAGGGGAGAGAAAAACCAGGGAGGAATGATAAGGTTCAACTATTGGATAGTGTGCTTGGAAGTTTGTAATTCACTTCAATTGCATCAGAACAATGTGAGACCCATTGCATCTTTTCTCAGGGTGTGTTACTTACTTTTCCAAAAGCCTTTTGTCTACTAAATGCTACACACACTTGGTGGATTTTTGTCCTGCCTATTTCACCCAATGTCGTGGGGTATTTCTAGCAGCACTGACTGTTTACAAGACTTTGAATGGCCAAAAAGGGAGAGACTGCAATAATAAAGTTTGTGAGGGTGTTTTTCAAGGACTTTTACAGTTGAGGAAATGCTTCTCATTCCTCATGTCGTACAAAAATGTTGTCTCAACTGATACTAATCCTTTAAATGACTATACAAATCCACAAAAAAGAGTGTGGTCAGGGTACATGCATCACAGTATGTGGGTGATGAACATGCTTATCAAATTAGCTTCCACTCTTACTCACTATTTCGAACCGTTTGAATCCTGAATCACATAGGATTTAATTGAATGTTTTTTATGCAATCCGCAGCACCTTTAAGGGTTTTTTGCTACATTCAAAAAAGTATCACTGAAACAATCAGTAAAATAAAGAGCCTGTGCATGAAGTGGTCTTGGTCTGGAAGCATGAATAACTGGCCCCTGCAGTCTGCTCCCTGCAATAAAAATAGCAGCGAAATTATACCATTATGCAGAAAAGAAAAAACACCACTGGCCTTGGCTTGGCCAGAAGAATGCAGCAATAAGGACGCAGCAAAGACATATATAGTCACCGCATAAAGACACACAACAGAGCTGGAATATACAAAAGGCACCACTAGATGTATTTATACATCTACAATTCCTGTAACTTGTGCTTTGCTCAGATTTGCGAAGATCATTGTTCAGCTAAAGGTGTAGCACCGTTGCTCTATCTAGATATGGAAGTAGATGGAGATGTGTAGACAGAGGTGTTGAGGATGATGGATGAGAGAAAAAGGAGACAGGAACAAGAATAGACTATCATCATCCAGGAATTATGTCTAAGGATACTATAAACACTATAAACATGACAACAAGACTAAACTACATCCCACAACCTTGAGCCTCACTGGCTGTAATAACCATTTTTATCTGGCCCTGGTCTGTGTACATATCAATTCCTCTCATCTGCCTCCAGTAGAGCTGCAAACATCCGGTCTGAGACGAAAACAAACCAAAGGCTTCAACTTAATTGTTACTGCCCTGGCTCTTATCCCATCCAGAGGCCAAGAGTGGTTTAATGGATGGATGGATGGACTGCTATTATTGTCTCGCTCACTTTGTTTGTCTTCTAGGTGCTGCAAGTGAGTTTGGGGACAGGCAAGTGCATCGAGAATAAAAATGAAAACCATGAGGCTGACAGAAATAAAGAAAGAGTGAGCTGTAATTCGCTGGTTGTGAGATGTAGGAAAGGAAGCTGCAAACGATACAAGGAGGTGTAGAGGTACATAAACTCAAGACTGTTTTTTCTAAATTATATGGCCAAAGAAAGTTGGATAAACTACTGCCAATGCATACTTTTTTTGGGGTCTGGGTTTTCAGAATCTAGGCCTTTCAACTGCCAGACTGCCAGACTGATGTTGAATGAGAGCAAATCCCTGCAGCCAGGTTGAACTATCTTCTTTAAGTCCTCCCTAGAAAAGTGAAGGCTGTTATTGCAGCCAATAAATGCCTTCACGTTTTGTTCCATAATGACATGTGGTTATAAAGCTTCGGTGTCTACATACTATAGGCCATACAGTTGTCCTATTTCTGTTAACATTTAACGAGGTGGCTGCTTCTCGCTCCTGTGCAGCAATGATTTTTTTTTCAATAAAGCGAAGAAAAGAAGGAGGAAGTTCCCCATCTGTGCAAAAGGTGTTTAAGCTTTCTCTCTCACACACACACACACACACACACACACACACACACACACACACACACACACACACACACACACACACACACACACACACACACACACACACACACACACTGTCTGAATGTCTGAACCTCTAAAGGTGGTTAAAGCTGTTATAACAGGCAACAGAAGGCAGACACTTTTATGAAGATAGGAATTCCAGTGGCTTACTCTCGGATTCAACAAGGTAAATGTAGGATTTATGGGAGGGAAAGAGAAACAGGCCAGATATGAGACAGGATTCAAGGATAGATGCTTGGGTGGAAGGATCCCGCTTTACAATAAAACGCAGCAGTGTCAGTGACAGCACCATCTGGGGAACAATCCGCCCCCAACAAATGTATCTCTTGTTTGAGTTTCCCACAACCCGCGACTGAGATTAGCTTTACATTTAATATATGCACTATCCATCAAGTGCTGGGTACTTGTCAGCCCTCACATCCAGCACAATGACTCTGATGACACTAGAGTTCCCACAAGGCAGCCTTTGCCCATGTCAAGCTAAACAAACATATATTTAAACTATGCTCTTTGTGTTGCCAAGAACAATCATCTAAAGATACAACACACCGTGTTTGGTCTCCCATGAACTCCTATATAACCTCCCACACAGTCATAAACACAACCCGACTTTCTTTTGCCTCACATGAAGTGCTGCCACCTTTTTCTCTCCAGAGAAAGTTTTTTTACTGTAAAATCATTACAAGCCCTTTTATCACGGCACGTTTTATTCACAGCTGCTGTCTGAAGCAAATGTCAAACCATTTGGCAACTTCATGAGCCACAGAGGCCAAAATCCATTAAGCCTTACAATATCGATCAAGACTGCAGGCTCATTCTATCCGTGTATTCATACTCAGGAACACATTAGCTCTGCTCCTTCGACTGCATTGGCAGAGAAGAGTTAAGGTGGGGCAGAGAGCGCGACAAAAGTGCCAGCTGGCACAACAACAGTGGTGTATTGGCAGCCGCCACGTCAACACTCAGTGCAGTTTAACATCACTGGGAGCACAAAGTGATCCCAGTGCTGACTGAGCACAACTACATTTGAAAAGTCTTAGTATTGTGTTGTATAAAATACAATCTTATATTGGTGGTGATGGGGTCACTCCATGGGATGTTTATTTGTTTTCAGTAAGTGTTTACTATTTTTGTCCTCACCCATCATGTTCTTCTGAACTTGATCCAAGCTGAAATAAACTAAGAAAACACAATAAAAAGAAAAAGAAAATCACAAAAATGTTTGCTTATGAAAATTGCAAGCTTCTGCCCACACATACACACACACACACACACACACACACACACACACACACACACACACAAACATAGACCTTCCCATACATGAAAACTATTTTTGTATTTTGGTCACAGAATTTAAGTCCATCTCGAAAGTGATCTGGTCATTTGGATGAACTCCCTCACTTGCTCATGACACATACACACACACACACACACACACACACACACACACACACACACACACACACACACACACACACACACACACACACACACACACACAGGCTGTTGGTGCTAGGCGGGTCCATGAGCGTTCGGGTGGAGTTAACTGCCCCAGCGGCTGTAATTTGGTGACTGCTTTGCCTAAAAAAGGAATTGTTTGGCAGCTTCTCTGCTGCCGCCATGCTTGGATGTGGTGGCTAGCTGCTCAACACCGCAGAGACAAGCCCAACCCGGAGCAGAACAGAGAGGCAAGCGAAAAAATTGCCAAATAAGACAATTGACCTGAGGATCCATGCCATATGGGCAGATGAGTCCCATTGAAATAATGTGCAGAATGTTTAAGTGTGTGCTTTGAATAGACACTGTAAACTGTAAACATTATGTTTTAACTTACCAAAAGGGAACAAGCACCACATTTTATTGTCAAAACAGAGGCAGAGCTCAAATAGCACACAATATAACATTATAAAAGTGAAGGAAAACTGATCAATGAAGATACAGAGAAATAATTAAGTTTAAGTTTAAACTTGGACCAAACTGTGATGACACACAGGTAGTTACTGTAGAGAGACAGGCAGACAGGCAGGTGTAGGTGGTCAACCCACAGCCTGGCTAATAGGCAGGCAGGATGGAAAGTCCGGAAACAGACAGATGTACACCATCATTTTCACTCCACAGTCAGACACTGTTTGCTATGTCTTTTTACAGTAAGGTGACTCAGTTATACACTCTAACGGTAGTTGACAAATGCTGCTCATGAACTCATCAGCACAGGAGAGTATGGGAAAAGAGAGAGAGTCAATAAAATGCTTGTTTGTTTGCCGCCTTATATTAGTGAACACAAAAACACAGCAAGCTGTAATTATCTCCCTGGCAAATAACGTTTCTCAAATTCCCAGACATAATTCAAAATCGGAATGCTGTGTACACAGAGCCTAAATATTAGGGTAGCGCAGATGAGAACCAGAAGGAGCTATTTACTTGATTGGCACGTTTCACTATAATTATTCTCCCTAAATGATGATGCAGGGATAGACTTTATAGAGCCCATAAATCTACAGTCTGATAAGAGAGAATAGGGTCGCGTTGATTAGAGGATAAAGTGAGTGGAAAGAAAAAGTGTTGCTTAATTATCCTCTCTGCCACTAATGACCGCTCACCGTGAGCGCTCTGCGGAGACTGGCTGCGCCATCTGCTGTAACTCAGGAGTAACAGCTGATCGGATAACTACAGCATCAAAAGTCCTATGCAACAGGTTGTATTATATGATGCGGATAGTATTTCGTGAGGAGGAAAATAAATAAAATAACCTACCCAAGTACACACTGCAAACACTGTGAGAACTTTAACTGAAAGTATAAAAGTTGGCGACATGAATCTTAGCAAAGTATACAAAATGTGAACACATATAACAACATGCATTAGGTTAAATCTAATACTTCAAAGTGTCTGTGTATTGAAATAAACTAACATGAAGGCACAGTAGGCATACTTGTCCTATTATTATTATATTGTCAAGTGAAATTCAGTCTATGGAGAAAAAAGTGGCATATTAAAAGACTGAATAACACATTACATAATTTTAAAAGACCCATCACCCCTACCTTGTGGATCAAAAACACGATATTAATTCCCCCAAAAAATCAAGGTGTCTCCTTCTGTGCGTCAGTTTATCCTAGAGAATTTAAAAAAAAGTCTTATATTCTCATCACATTGAGGGATATTTGCAGTGTCTCTCTGTGGTCCTCGTGCATCCAGCCGCAGCTCCTCCGTCACTAAGGACCGTCACCGTGTGTGCTCGCTCCGGTCCCAACCGAGGAAATGACTGGGAGCAGGGGGGTCAAGCCCATAAAGTTAAGGAGCCAGCCTCCTTTCTCCCCTTTTTTGGATTGAGGAAAGAGACGGGGGGGGGAGGAGGAGGAGGAGGGAGGGGGGGAGGGGGGGGAGGGGGGGGGGATGTAGGGAAAGAGGCCTGAGTGCAGCATTTCTATTATACAGTGGTACAGGACGAATTGTGTTATTCAATATTACTCCTATAATCATTAATTCAATTTTTATTATTTTATTATTAAAGTAAAATCATGCAAATATGATGTGATTGATTTTAGGTAAGATATATTATTACAACTATAACAATTTTAGATTCCTTGGGGTTCTTGTTATTTCTGTACACAGTCTGGATAACTATAAACAAAAAACATGTCCTAGTGATAACATGGTGGTAGTAAGGAAATAAGGGCAGAGAGTGCACTGTATTTCAACTGTGTGTCTGAGGTCTGTAACTGCCATGTTTAATTGCTTTTGAAGACAAATTGCTTTTGAAGGCAATTTAGATGAAAGAGTAATTGTAGCAAAACATGTGCTAACACATGGCACCATGCGCAGAGCAACGTTACTGTAGCCCTGTAAAGAGCAACAGAAATGAATGTTAGTGAAGAGGAAAACCGGTTTTCTATCTATCTTTCACTATTTTTTTCTATCTTATATTTCATATATTCATCGTAATTGTATTACATTGTTGGTCTGTGAAGATATTCCAGGGAAATCCCATGTCATGTTTTCTGGGAAGTCTTAGCTTTTATACTTCTGTGGAAGCTCAAACTGGATATTTCTGGCTCATATTGCTGGATGTTTTATTATTCTGTTTGCAGAGTAAGTTTTTTTTAACCAGCCACTATTTAATGTCACAACACAGATTGGGAACACCACCCAGCTCCACCAAAAATAATACAGAAAAGGTAATTGTAGGACTGTGATTATAAAACATATTATTTTTGCATCTTCTCACGGTTTTCTATTAAATGTTGTTTTGGCAGGATAAAGTGTTCTTTCTCACTAACTCTCTGATTTCCTCTCCATATTGCCAACACCCAGAGTGAGGGAGCGAGTTTGGCAAGCCTCACCATCTGGGAACTTTTCCGACCCTGCACAAAGTCTGCCACACAGACTTGAACAGTTATCTACACGATATCCCTGAGCTCTGCTGCTTATACCTTGAGCATCAAATCCTAATATGTTTCCTCATCATTTATATAAATACAGGAGACCACTGGCAATCCTGCATGTTGTTTTGTTCGGTTATATGCCATTCTTTCTCTCAAAGAGTGCAGTATCCACAGTGGCGGAAAAGGCATGCACACCAGATCAATGCCCTGCAGGGGTGTTGGCAGGAGACAGAGTTTTGATAAAGGCCTTTGCAGATAACATTCCTCCTCTCACTGAGTCTGCTTCCTCTCGCCCTCATTTTGTAGATTTAGTCTTTCCCTCCGTTTCTCACTCTTCATTTCTCTGTCTGCCCGTGTCTCTCTCTCTCGCTGTGGGTTCACTTGATTATGGTGTTGGTCTATAGCTGGAGGGCTTGGCATCTAAATTAAACTCTTTTTAGTCCTACAAGTGTTCAGCTAACGTGTCTCTAGCACACCCACTTGAGCTCTTGGTTAGGTGCTGCTTCAGAGTGAGTGCAAGAGAGAGGAAAGAAACAAAATGCTCCATAGTGTTGTTTCTGGGGTTTTACTTCATAGTCATTAATGTTGCTGCGCTATCAAGGATGAGCACATCAGGCTGATGGCCGAGCGGTTCGTTCTCTTGCACTGCAGTAAGCACATTCTTGTTGACCCCAAATAGTTGACCCTTAACACTGGAACCCAATCTCATGTTCTAGCAAAGAGACTGTCCTCACTCTTCCACCCTCCAGCTTTCTCCTTTCCTCACTTTCTCTGCTAATGTCTGACGCCGACCTAAGTCAGGAAAATACCTTTTTTGTTGCTTTTCACTGTGTGTGTACTTTTGATTAATTCAGCCAGACATCCTCCAATAACAGAGGAAGCTGCTGTGTCCTGGTTGGACAGACAGAGAATGGGAGAAGAAAAAGCTAAACACCGCAGTACTGTCAACCTCTCTAACAAACAGGCTCTGGCCTCAGCTTGACCGGACTCGAAACATCTGTTGGGTGTGATGAGACGTCAGTTTAACAGTTTAGTCGTGTCACATGTGCTATGATGGATTGTGCTGAAGTGGCAAGCTTGTCAAATTTGACAAAACACCCCATCTGAAATAGCTGTGGAGAGGAGGTTTAAAGATTTAGGATCAAGGCTGGATCATTCATCTGTTCAGGACTACGAAGACGGGAAACTGCCGAAAGAAAAGTTATGCCGTTTTGATCGTCTCTGCCTGTACGTGCTGGAACTGCAGTATAAATGCGAATGTGTAGTTTCTTAGACAGTAATGTGCTGTTTGCTAAATGACTGTACAATTATGGAGAATGGAGACTGCACCACATGCACAAGACTGAAAGCAGAAATCTAACATGTGATTACACGCCCAGGCTGAGAGTGAAAAGTATAAAAGTGTTTCTGTGTGTGTTTATATTACACATTCAAACCATGCATGTGCTCTCATACCCTTGTTGACTGTCAGCTGTTTGCCTCTCAATAACCCAGCTTCGTTTTCTCTCTTTCTTATTAACTGTCGATCTCTCCCTCCCTCCTGCCCTCCCTTTCTTCCTCTGAGTGTGTAACTCTAGCGTCTGCAGGGGACCTTCTGTTCTTCATTTAGAGCCTCAGAGGCCTTGCTCTCTGTTGAAAACGTATACCTGGAGCCAGATAGTCAACGCAGCCTGTAAATTACGACTTTGTACACGGAGTACAACATTTTATCATTTTAATTATATCCATTGCTCTAAGTGACATACTGTTAAGTGTGTCTTTGCACGAGTGGATTAAAAAATGAAAGACACTAGTGCACTTCCATCAGCCTTCATAAAATATATTTTGTATCTGCGGGTGAGACTGCAAATACAGATTTATTTGTTTTATCAGGATTTGGTGTAAAGCAGCTCACTACATTGTGAATAACGGGCATCTTAATGTCATAAAACAAATAACGGAGAGTGCAACAGGGTTTATCTTTTTCTTTTGGCTCTATTATGTTCTCACCAAGACTGCGTTAAGGCAATCTAAAATACAGAAATGTAACAGACATGGCTCTCATTCACACCGCAAGACTCAAGGGGCTGAGATCATAGATATGCTGAGACAGAAGAATGGGGCATTGTACTTTACTGTGCGAGAGGATGAGGGATAAACAGGAGAAGATGGAAAGTGAGATACAGTTTTGGCGATAGACACCGAGATAGAGAAGGAGAGAACATTGTGGTCCGGGAAGTCACTTTGTCAACAAGGCTGGCAGGACGACAGAGCTTCAGTGGCTTTAGTTCCTAAAAGATCTGTCGATGTGCTCCAGCTCTCTGTTTCTGTCTTCCAGCCACATCCTATTGGACCTAAATACACGTGAACTGCTGCTCTTCTCATGTTTAACTGATCGGCTTAAAGACTTTCTAAGAACAATCGCTTTATTGTGCCTCAAAGTCAGCTTGTTTTACTCTGTGCCTTAGATAAACTAGCATGTTCCTCCCCTTTCTTTACCATCTACCCTACTGCAAATAAGCTGCAGCCCCAGTCTTCTCATGAACATTACTGTACACACTCCTACACATTTGTAGGCCCCAACTGAGCCCCCACCCCCCCCCTCACAGTCAGAGTGACTTTATGTGTTTTTGCTGAGCGGCTGGTGGTGGATGTTTATGTTGGAAATCATCTGGTGATAGGAAACCTGCGTGATGTTTATATTTTCTTTCCTAATGGGCCCCTTAGGTTCACACTGTGTCACCAGATATTTTAACTTTCTCTCAGTGACCCCCATGCTGCAGTCCCAAGATTTGACCCCCCTGTGTCCCAAATCAAAACACACTCACATTGTTTCTACATTACCTGACTAAAGGCTCTACCTGCAAGCCCCAGACTGAGACTAGGTTAAGCTATTATCCATTTCCTCAAAGGTGTCACTTACTTGAATGAAATGACAGATATAGGCCGGTGTTTGGAGCAGATCTGGAAACAACCGTCATGTATTATCCTTTTACATAATGATTCTTTCCATTACTGTATAAATTACATACAAACACATCACTGTTATTCTCCTAATCAAAGGTGAGAAGTGAAAGAGAAAGACAGGTTTTGGGACAATAACATGATAGCACTGACTGACTAAGCAAACTACATGATAGAGATATTTTTCTGTAGACCCTGCCTACAGAAATATTGAGTGGCTGTATGCCATGATTATGCATGTACATGTATTTGGGAATGTATCTGTCCATCTTAGTTTGTCCAACTTTGCAGCCTATTTGTGATACGAGTGCCCCTTTTGTGGATAGAGGACCAGTCCCTGAGCATCCGAGAGACAGGAGAAGGCATTTGGGGGGATCTTCTCCACCTCCAGCAGATTGTTTTCCAAATGGATGGAAGCCAAGGTGGAGCCAGCATTACCAGGGTGGCACACTCCCCACTTCCTCACCAGCCTGCAACCACAACATACGTACATTAAGTTTTTACATAGGACTTTCCTTCCACGCTTGGTGATTTTGTTAGTCTCCCCATATAAAATAAGTCTTTTGAGTTCTACAAGAGCCTTTGTATTACTATATTAGATCAAAGGGGACACAGGGTCTTGTAAAGTTTGCAGACAGTAAGAAAGAAATATTTTTGGCAACAATAGTCATTGTCTTCATCTTTATGCTGATGAAGATGTCAAACTGTTGGCTTGAATAAATGACACTGAATGTGCCATGATATCTTTCTTTGCTTTTTGCCAAGCTCCTTAGAGTCTCTTCCAAAGGGAGCTGCATAAGCAGAGCTAATGTTGTTAGGACAGGATTGGGGAACAAACAAGCATTTGGCTTATCCCTGCATTGTGACAAACACATTAGACTCATTCAAATGTATACAAAATGTGACTCTACCTGATTTGGTTGTTGTCTAGTTTCAGCAACTTCAGGTTCTTAAACTGGCGAATGCAGCGAGGGATTTGACTCAGATGGTTGTTGTCCAGCAGGAGCTCACCCAGTGAGCGGTACGCTCCAACAAGAGAGACCCGCTCTAAGCCCTCATTGCTCAAGGCATTGTGGGATAGACGGAGGGACTGTAGGCTCGACCGCATGTGACGGAAGGTGAAGGCGGTGATGTGACTGATGTTGTTGTGTT